>NC_081406.1:567927069-568237569 GCF_030272615.1 Cryptomeria japonica | reverse complement strand
ATCTAAGTATCCGCTCTGAATAGCGTAGCCTCGGGGGTAAAACCCCATGTGGGATCAACAATTATTGTCCTGGCCAGCCATAAGAATTGTGCTTGACTTATGATAAACACTCAAACAATCAAGACAAAACAGCAAAACATTGTGTCTTTTGTGTCTTCAAGTGTATGCAAAAACTTTTTACATCAAACAACACACTTTTTGGAGTCTAAACAGTCTGCAAACATTGGGTCATCAACACTGTGTCCTCTTGTCACGAAAAACAGTCGAAAAATCAGATTTGGTCACAGCAAAACAAATTCACAGATAGGAAAGATTGCACTAAGGTTACAGAAACGCGTCTGTGTCTGTTAAAACCGCGTCTGTGTCTGATAAACGCGTCTGTGAAGTACAGAATAGCGTCTGTGTTTTTATCAGCGTCTGTGTCGAACAGAGACACGTCTGTGTCTGGAAATAGCGTCTGTGAAGTATACAGGCGCGTCTGTGTCCACAATTGCAAAAATCTGTCAGTCTTAGCAAACATCAACAGGAAATCTCAGAATCACGTTTGTGTCAAACAGAATAGCGTCTGTGTCTTAAAACCGCGTCTGTGAAGTATACAGAGGCGTCTGTGTCAGGATTTGAAAAAAGTTTAACAGTCAAGCAAACAAAGAAATCAGTTTCGGCACACTTGAGCTTCCTAGGTTATCTCTTCAGGTTCATCTAGCATTCAGCCTGTTCTAAGGTCTTACACAGTCCATCATTGCTTCATACCTCATTTTACAGTCATGCTTGTCTAAACTTGAGTCAAAAAGGTCACTTGCTTGTCCTCACTATACTTTGTCAACACACTACATACTACAACACTTTGCTAAGTGGTCCCTCATCAAGGTTTCTTACCTTTGGGTCTCATTTGGTCTTACTTAGAGTCAAGGTCAGCTTACCTCATCAAGAGAAACTATCCTCTCTTTGGAAGTCACACCTACTCTACAACATACATACTTGGTCTTACACTTTGGACATTGCAAGTAAACTTCAGATTCATTTACACTCCATACAACTCTTGGTCTTACATACTCTTGTCATTTTCGTCTACGTCTCTCACATATTGGTCTAACACCTAGTTCATGGTTGAAACCCGTCTTCAAAAATCTAGGAGAAAAGCTAAAGAAGCTCAAGGGCCCGTAAACATGAGTTCTTATGAGTATGACAATGATGTCTTCTACAATCCTGAGCACACTACATTACCAGACATGAATGTTTATCGACACAATCCAAATATGGAAAGCGCAAACGCTATACACAACGCTACACACAATGATAATGTGGACAATTCTTCAATACTATCAGCAGACATACAAGAATCTATAATGGATCCTCAATTCAATAGATTGGTTGAAGAGATAATGAGGAGAGATCGTCAATACTTTCTAAACATGATGGCACAAAGTGGAGCTAAGATACCACATGATTTTGACTTATCTCAACTTATGGAAAGTAGACCTTCACAACAAACTCAACCAAATAGTGGAGGACCACATAATATGATGCCGGAGTCACCATCAGTTTTGCTTCAGAAACCAGCAATCCCACATACACAAGCTCAAATGCATGATACTTACACTCAAAGACCATCATGGAGGCCTTATGCTCAAACACATGCTCAAGATATGGGTCAACCAAGACAAATGGATACTCAAGGACTTCCTCAAAATTTTGACACAAGGAGACCTCATGCCAAAATTGGGGGCAACACAATGGAAAATGAAAGGCCCATTGAATATGGTTTATACACACAAAACAGATATGGGGTTCCTCAACAAGAAATTATGCCAAGTGCTCCATACATGTCGCAACAATATCGACCTCCATATGGACATGTCTACGATCAGTATCATCCATACATGCAACAAGCTCCTCCTCAAATGGGTGTTTCAAACATGGGATATGCTACAAGAAATCCATCTCCTCCCAAAAATAATTTGGAGCAACAAATTAGAGATCTACAAAAGAAAGTGGAAGACATGGGCACATCAAAACCCACATATACTATGAGAGATATATGCCCTTATCCCTTTGATAAGAGCATTCCAATGCCTCCGTTTCCTCCGCACTTTGCAACACCGAAATTTGACAAATATAGAGGGAGAGGAGATCCCAAGGCACACATAAGACAATTCTTCACAGCTTGCATTGAGGTAGCGGCAGAAGAAACATACTTAATGAGGTTGTTCCCACAGAGCTTAGGAGATCAAGCGATGGAATGGTTTTCTCAATTACCTCCTGGTATTAAGTCATGGGGTGACTTGGCAGAGGCATTCATTCAACATTTCTCTTACAACATTGAAACAGATGTCTCAGTTACTACCTTGTGCAATACGAAACAAAAAGAAGGAGAATCTTTTGCGTCATTTTTGCAAAGATGGAGGAACTTAGCTAGCAGATGCTCTTGTGAAATCCCGCAAAAACAAATGGTGGAAATGTTCACACAAAATGTTAACAAGGCTATTGGTTATGATCTCAGAAAAGCTTGTTTGTCTACATTCAAGGATGTCATTGAAAAGGGCCTAGCAACAGAAAGAGTCTTAATTGAACAAGGAGTTATCAAACTATTCAAAGAAAACAAAGAGGACTTTAAGGGAAAGGACAAACCAAAGTTTTGGAACAAGAACAAGAACACAGTTAATGATGGTGTTGTTGATGCTAACACAGTGAGACCAAAGTTCATCTTTTCTGGATCAAATTCTACCAACAATCAAGTGAACAATCAAACGGCTGCTAGACCACGAAGGAAGTACACTCCATTGGGAGAACCACTTGAATCAGTATTCAAAAAGCTTGTAGCAAACAAAGTGATCACGGTCCCAGATTTTCCTCCATATGAACCAAAGGTAAAACCGAATTGGTGGAATGATGATGAATATTGTGAATTTCATAAGAGCAAGGGTCACAAGACAAGTAATTGCCATCGATTGAAAAACATTGTACAAGATCTCATTGACAGAGGAGATATTGAGATTGAGGGACATTCATCTAACCAAGAGCATGAGGTGTTTAAGGAACCATTCCCAAAACATGACAAGGGAAAAGGCAAAGTCACAGATGATCAAGCCAATTACACCAGAACATCTTACAATTATGATTCCACTATTAATCACATCTCAATGGACAATCATATTTCTACCATTACTATCAAAAATAAAAATCCTGAGAATCCTCCTCAGCGACCTAAAATTGTCCTAAAAGGTGTGGGATCTTCATCCGAAGCTACCTCTGAATGTCATGTTACAACCCGTCGAGGTAAGATCACATTGCCAGGAACCTCTTCTAAGAATACCAATCTTCCGTCAACTAAGCCTGAGTACGATCTTGTAGAGCAATTAGGGAAAACACCCGCACTCATCTCTATTCTTGAGCTCTTACGTATATCTCCTGCACATAAAGCTGTCCTTGACAAAACCTTGAGAGATACTGTTGTCCCTACGGATCTAAACGTGGATCAGTTTCAAGCCATGGTGGGATACCTATCCGTTCCACACTCCCTCACATTTACAGAAGCCGATGACGCCTCCATAAGTCAGCCTCACAATGCACCTCTACATATTGAAGCCTTCATACATAAACACCGAATAAAACGAGTCCTGATAGATGGAGGAGCGGGTCTTAATATTTGTACATTGAGCACCATCAGACAATTGGGATATTCTGACAAAGCTGTGAATGCTACAAACCAAATCACTATTAAGGCTTATGATGATGAAGAGCGCTCGTCCAAGGGCACGGTCATCTTACCACTCAGAATAGGGCCAGTAACAAAGGACGTGATTTGTCAAGTCCTGGATCTAGACCTCACGTATAACATATTGCTAGGACGTCCATGGATTCATGAAATGAGAGCGGTCCCATCAACATACCATCAGTGCATAAAATTTCCTCATAATGGAGTCGAGGTAACGGTCAATGGTGATCCAAATCCATTCATATATTGCAATAACTTGAGATCACATACTGAGATTATCATTCCCAGCAATCGTGAGGCTACTCCTTCTTCAGCATATATTGATCCTGAGTCATTAAAGCCCTCGACATCCAAACAAGGTGAACTTAGAGCCAAGTTTCAAGACAAAGGCATGGGAGAATACACTCTGAATCAAACAATGTTCTTACGACAAGTCATGAACTCCCCCAAGGAATATGGGAGACCACATCCAAATAAGCAAATCTCCATCATGCTCCTCAAATGGGATCCTACCGTCTTTCAAAAATGGGGCGAACTAGAGGAAGAAAGTTTATATAAAATGCTATATAAGGACGCTGAAGATGATACACATGATCAAATTATAATACCCTGTGAAAACTATGGTAAAGGTTTCAAAATTCTGCAGAGATTCGGGTATGATGGAAAAAGTCCTCTCGGACTACGCAAAGAAGGTGTCATGGAGCCTCTGCAACCTGAGCTAACTACAAGAAGGGAACGCTCTAAGGGGCTTGGTTTTCTAAACCCCAAGATTCAAAACAAGAGAACAAAACAGATATGGCGAGTCAAAGTGGCTGAAGTTCAACAAGAGGATAATTATTCCACAGACTCCAATGAGTGGGAATGGGGTTCAGACAAATCCTCCAGCGATTATGAACTTAATGAGACATTTAGAGAGCCAGATGAACCTACAGAGGAGGAGGAGTTTTACAAGAAATTCAGAGTTGGTCAAGAACCGACCCATAAGGATCCCGCACAAGCTTCGTTTCAAGGCCCTAGGTCAGGATCACATAGGATGAGGACACCTGTCCCTGAGGGTGCTACTAGTGATGATAATTTGGACTCACTCACGATCGACACTGATGAGGAGAGTGCCATTGACGACCTCGATGACTACCTTGACATACCTGAATATAACCACATCTTCACTATTAGCCTTGCGGATTCTAAAAACACTAAAGACCTTCCCCTCGTTCACCCCCAACTCATTGACTGGGATCAGGATGGACCACCACAGATTGATACATTTCAAAATGACGAAGCTATTGTTGATTATCTTGGCATTCGCGATGATCTTCCTCTTGGAGACCATAAAGCAGGATATGCCATAGAGCTAAATAACATGGCATACTTTGGTGAGGGTGTCGGGCCTTCTAGTCGCAAAAATGTGAAAATAAAGACAAAACAAGGGTCTTACGGCGAAAACCACACTGTGGCGCTCTCTGACTCTAAAAAAGTAAAAAGAAAGGACGTATCTGAGGGTGAAAACCTCTCTGAGGCGCCCGAAGATGGAAGGCTTGACATTCTCCCAGCATCATACGAGGAAAAATCATCCATGTTGGTAGAGGAGACTATAAAGACAAACATTGGTACAGCAGAGGTTCCACACAACATATTTTTGGCTCAATCATTGACAGAGGCCGAGAAAGCAAGGTTCATAAGCTTCTTTAAGGAACGACAAGTCAACTTCGCATGGTCTTATGCTGATATGCCTGGACTAGACCCCGACTTAGTAATGCATCATTTAACAGTCAAACCGGGGGCAAAACCAGTAAAACAGAAATTGAGAAAAATGCATCCACAGGTGGCATTATTAGTCAAGGCAGAGCTGGAGAAATTACTAGATGTCGGATTCATACGCCCAATTGATTATCCTGAATGGATCTCCAATTTAGTACCTGTCAGCAAACCAGATCGCAGCATCCGAATATGTACAGACTTCAGGGATATCAACAAGGCTTGTCCGAAGGATGATTTCCCATTACCAAACATTGATTTAATTGTTGATCTCACAGCAGGCCATGAGATGTTATCTTTAATGGACGGATTCTCTGGATATAATCAGATCAGGATTGCACCTGAAGATCAACATAAAACATCATTCACTTGTCCATGGGGAACCTTCTGCTGGAATGTCATGCCCTTTGGGCTGAAAAATGCAGGTGCCACGTATCAACGAGCCATGACTACTATCTTCCATGATCTCATGCATGTAAAGGTGGAAGATTATGTCGACGACCTTTTGGTTAAATCAATAGACAGAAATACACACTTGGACATACTTTCAGTTGCTTTTGATAGGCTGGAAAAATACAAGGTAAGATTAAACCCAAAGAAATGTGTCTTTGGAGTAACCTCCGGGAAGCTCCTAGGATTCATTGTGTCTAAAAGAGGAATAGAAGCGGATCCAGCAAAAGTCAAGGCTATCTTGGACATGCCGCCACCCAAGAATATCAGTCAACTTCGGTCTTTACAAGGGAGACTCCAGTCCATACGAAGATTCATAGCACAACTTGCAGATAAGTGTAATCCTTTCCAGCACCTGCTACACAAAAACATTAAGTTCAAATGGGACGAGAACTGTCAACAGGCTTTTCAGGCACTTAAAGACTATCTTTTGAACCCGCCAGTTTTGATGCCACCAATTCCGAATCAACCATTGCTACTTTACATATCAGCTACTCCAACAGCACTGGGGGCACTACTAGCACAGCAAATACCTGACGGCAAGGAAAAAGCAGTCTACTATATCAGTCGCACATTGGTGGGATATGAGCTCAACTACACACCAATTGAGCGTGCATGTCTCGCTGTGGTCTTCGCTTCACAAAAATTACGACATTATATGCTCACTCACAAGACCAAGTTGATTGCCAGAATTGATCCACTAAAATATCTGCTCAACAAAGCTACACTTACTGGGCGATTGGCCAAGTGGGTAATGATTTTGAGTGAATTCGACATTGAATACGTGGACAGAAAAGCAATCAAAGGACAAGCCATCGCAGATCAACTGGCAGATGCTCCCATGATAGATGATGTTCCTCTACAGTCAGAATTTCCAGATGAGTCCATTCTAACAATATCACCTGCAAAGCCATGGCAACTATACTTTGATGGCTCATACACACAGCACGGGGCAGGAGCGGGTATACTCTTTATAACTCCCCAAGGCGATTCTATACCAAAGTCATACCGCTTATCATTTCCTTGCACCAACAATATAGCGGAATACGAGGCATTAACAACGGGGTTAAGAATTGCAGTTCAGTGGAAGATCCAGGAACTTCGTGTTTTTGGCGATTCTCAACTTGTCATCCGTCAAGCAACTGATGATTATCAAACAAAAGACGAAAAGCTAATGCCTTACAAACAACTGGTAGATGATCTGAAACAACATTTTGCAAAGATAGAGTTTGAGCAGATACCAAGAGAACAGAATCGCGCTGCTGATGCCATGGCTACAATTGGTTCACTCATTGACCTACCACAAAATGAGACCTATTATGAGTTCCTGGTTGACAACCTGCTGATTCCGTCATATGAGATCACTCTCACGGAAATGATATGCGTTGTTGGTCCTGAATCCCAGTTATATGGTTCCATATTCACATACCTTCGCGACAACATCTTACCTCCCGATCTATCGAACAACCAACGCCGCACTTTCATCCGCCAATCCTCCCGATACATTATCCTAGCTGATATCCTATACCGACGAGGTCTAGATGGCACCCTCCTTAGATGTTTAGAGAGTGACGAAGCTCAGATTGCGTTACGAGAAGTGCACGAAGGGATATGTGGTCCGCATACTAGTGGTCCTACCTTGGCCAAGAAACTCATCAGGACTGGATACTACTGGCCTACTATGGAAAAAGATGCATATCAGTTTGTCAAGAGGTGTAAGCAGTGTCAAATTCATGGAGACCTCATACACGCACCAGCACAAGAACTACAGCCACTTGCATCTCCTTGGCCCTTTTGTCAGTGGGGACTCGATCTCATAGGCAAGATTCACCCTCCTTCTTCCAACGGACATAAATTCATTATCACAGCCACAGAGTATTTCACAAAGTGGATTGAAGCCATGCCTCTCACGCAAGTTACTGGGAAACAAATCGCTACTTTCATCCTGAACTACATCATTTGCCGATACGGGATTCCTACTTCCATTATCACTGACAACGGGCGTCCTTTCAAGAATCAGGATGTTCGTGAACTCTGTGAGCTATTCCATATCTCTCATCGTTTCTCCACACCATATTACCCCCAAGGTAATGGCCAAGCTGAGGCGTCTAACAAAACAATTCTCAAAATACTTAAAAAGACAGTCGACGACGCTGGCCGTAACTGGCATGTCCAACTCAATCCCGCACTTTGGGCCTATCGTACTAGTGTCCGCACACCTACAGGAGCTACACCTTACTCACTTGTCTATGGTGCTGAAGCCATCTTGCCTATTGAGGTCGAGTTACCTTCTTTACGGGTCTCCTTGAGAAACATAATCAACGATGAAGACTACAGGGTCTCTCGCCTACAAGAACTAGAACTGCTGGAGGAACGACGACACACTGCTTTTAATCATCTCAAGGCTTACCAACAACGAATGAGTCGCAGTTACAATCACAAGGTCAAGCCTCGCACATTTGAGGTAGGTGACTTAGTCCTCAGAGAGAACCCCAAGAATCAGCAAGATAGAGAAAAGAAGGGCAAATTTGAACCCAACTGGCTTGGTCCTTACATCATTACAGCAGTATATGGATCTGGGGCATATCAACTCTCAACTACAGAAGGGGAATCTTTGGAGGATCCTATCAACAGCATGCACCTTCGCAGGTTCTACACATAAGCTCTTTTTGAGTATCCTAATGCAAAAATACAAAAAAATCAAAAAATTTCAAAAATACAAAAAAATTTATAAAACAAAAAAATCGTTACTTGGTGAAAACCTGGCAAACAGGCGCCTTGTGACAACAAAAAAAAAAAAAATTGCAAAATCCAAAAAAAAAGTAAAGAGAAATAATTTCGTCCAACGGTGAAAACCACTTCGGTGGCGCCCTGGGCAAGTACCATGGTGAAAACTGGGTCACCAGCGCCATGCGTAGGGACTTTGCTCCTCCCTCTTTCAGGATTCCCTTTCATTTTTTCACTTCGCACACAATCACAACCAATTCACTCACAATAAACTTACCCATTCCCATCATGGCTTGTTATTGATCTACCCAAGATTGGTTAGCCATTCATAATAAACCCTCCCTTTTCACTCTCTTTCCATCCATAATAAATCAGATCCTATCTGTGACTACGGCCAATTCCTGCGTCTAGTAATGGGTGTGGAACTGAGAACATCACATGTTTCGAGGAATACAGTTTCTTTCAGCTCTCTTCAGTCTATCCGTGCACAATTCGCAATAAAGCAACATTTTGCATCGCAGATCCGCAATAAAGTTCCATCTTCTCCACAATAAGGTATCAGTTTCATGGATTCAGTCAGTTTCCAAGGAGACACAGCAGCAACAATGGGCTTCAACAAAATCAAATCTTTTAACAGACTCAGACAACATATGGTTCAGTGCTATCTATCCTTTTTGTGAAAGTGAACATTGTGACCACAATCAAAATTTGACTTAAACAAGTGACAAGAGACACAAACTTGAGTGGATGTGGGTGTCGAGTCTTGGTTCTCTTTTGGTTTTATCTTTTTGGTGACATGTCTTTTAGCTTTTCCGGGATGTCTTTGACTAGAGATTCTATCTCCAGGATGTCTTTGACTAGAAAGGCGAGGATGGGGTATCGTCACCTATTTGCATTTGCTGTCTGTGGATTGTCTTTTAGTAATGCTATGACTTGTCCAAGGATATGAGGACACTGTGAGTCTAGTGTGAACTGGGGCATTCCTTGTTTGTGACTGTCTTATCTCCATGCAAACAGGTACAATGACTTTCTGGGCCGAACATATGCCTCGATTGTCATAACCTATTCTGCCATAATAAAGCTCAATGATGATAACGCACAAGAAGCTCTTTCACGTTCATATCTTCTGTCTTCCATCCCTCTTTCTTGATTGACTTCCATTGTCCTTCTCGAGTCCGCGTAGCCCGCTATCACATGACTGAGTATAATGACACACCAAAAACATTTGCATTTCATATAGTTGCACCTGCATCACCACATATAAGCATTTCATACATATAGATATTATCATTGCATCACATCCTGCATACAACACATGTTAGCACATCTCACATTTTCATTATGTAAATAATCATTTGCATTTTTATTCGCATCATGCATCACATATACAACATAAAAGAACAAAAATATATGGCATTGCATCATATAAGCATCCATATCATAAAACATGCATCACATAAGAACATCTCATCACATAAGGTACACATGCATATAGCTGCCGCAAAAGATGAATCATCTCATATATATAATCAATCAAATGTGTCATAATACAATGATGTCAAAAGAATCATATGGCTACAAAAGAATCACCCGCAGGTGTCTACAATACAACAATGATACATCTACTGATACAATGGGAGCCCACTATAGCTATGAGGAACTCCCTCCCTCGGAGCCACCTCGCCTCGACGGAGTCTGAGCTGTAGATGGCCCTGCCCCAGGATCCCCCTGTCCCTCTGGTGGTGGTGGAGGCCCCATAACCCCACCGCTGGATGCCTGTCTCCTGCGGCTCCCTCCCGTAGCCGTCGCTGTGCGCGACGACCTCTGGAAGCTCCTAGCCCGCTGCTCTGCTGGCACGGCTGCATAATATAGATCCCTCCAGTAGGCGATCTCCTCTCCAGCTCGCAAAACATAGGCGTAGCCTGCCCCTGCATCCTCTGCTGCCCGCCTACCTGCCCTCAGAGCTGTCTCGGCCTCGGTATATCTCTGGATGGCCTGATCCCTCTCCCGCTCTGTATCTCGGACCCTGATCCTGAGGTGGTTCCTCTCTCGAACCAAATCCTCAATCTCATCTGCCTGGCCCTGGCAGATCTCCCGCAGCCTCACCACCTCATCCTCCTCGGAGTCTCCGCTCTCCGTCCCTGCCTGTGGCTCCTCCTCTACAGGTGCCTGTCCCTGTGCCTCTGCATGCACCTGTCCCTGTGCCTATATAGGTACCTGTGGCTGTACCTGTCTCTGTCCCTCTGGCTGCACCTGTCTCTGTCCCTCTCTGGGACCCTGTGCTGCTGGCACCTGTAGGGGCAGTCCACCCCGTCCTCTCACCACTGGAGCTGCTCTCTCCTGACCTCCCTCCCTCCGAGGTGCTACCCGTCTCTCTCCCACCACTCCCCTCCGCCTCCGCCGGCCCCTACCTGCATCCCCTCCTCCCTCATCATCATCTCCTCCACCCTCTCCATCCACTGGCTCTGCTGGATCTGTCAACCTAGGAAATGGATGCTTTGCCCAGTACGCAGAGTACTCTGCGTCCATCCCTGCATCATCTACCTCTGGCCACATGTCCCATGGCATCGGCATCATCTCCGCTAGCTGCATCACTGCCTGATCATAAGATAGCAGTGGGCCAAACTGCACCTGATCTCTAACAGTACGGGCATACATACCCGAGCCTCGGGGCATCCTCTGAATCCGGCCATACTGCCTGCATACCCTATCCACCAGCTGTCTCTCTAATATATAGGGCGTCCGCCCAATCAGGTACCTGCTCCGGAAGGTGTAGGGCAGCTCCAGTGCATCGTCCCCCCACTCCTCGCACCCCAGGTACGGCCTCCAGATCACCATATCAATGTCATCAATGACTCTCCTCCAGTGCTCCAATCTCCCAATCCGAGGCTGGGATGTGATCATGGCATACAAATGAACAAAACTCTGTCCCTGTCCTCTGCCTCTGAAATGAATCGGCCTCGTCACTGGAAGGTGCTCATAGGCCCACACCTGCAATAGAGTCACACCGCAGCCCAGCCCCACTGATCCGTGGTATACAAACTGATGCAGCTCATAGTACAAATGTGCTAGGACACATGGCCCCCATGCATACCTAGTGTGCTCTGCCATCAGCGTCTCCAAGGCCCCTCCCCAGCCCACTGCCAATCCTCGTGTGGCCCTGTCTGGACACAGGTATCCACTGATAACTCCCCCAATAACTGCCGGCAATGCTAAACCTGTGGCAGTCATGGTGTCCCAGGCTACATGGCCTGCTCGCATCTCCAACTCAGGATCCTGAAAGACCCGTCTCAAGGCCTCCCTGTCACCGTCACGGTCGTAGGGGATCAACTCTCCATCAATAGGAACATGTAATATCCTGTATACATCCTCCAGTGTCACTGTCATCTCACCCATCGGCAGGTGAAACGTGCATGTCTCTGAGTGCCATCTCTCGGCCAATGCAGTCAGCAACCCCATGTTTGCCCGAAACTCGGGCACATAGAGCATATATGTGAGACCCATCTCCTCAATGGAAATCATGTCCTGGATGGACAACTCTGGACGCAGTCTCTGAGTCGATGGGAATCTCTCCCGTGACTCCAACATCGGCAAATACTCCTGCAGTCAAGCAAATCAATCTTGTCAGTTATCGTGGCATTCACTGTTTATCACAAAATGCTACTCGCTACCCAAATGCATATGGCTATCTACCCTAGTGACACTCACTGTTCATCACAAAGTGTTGCTATCTATCCTAGTAGTGCTCCCTGTTCATCACAAAGTACTACGTGTGTGACATTCCCTGTTCATCACAAAGTGTCACTCACATTCGCACTCCCTGTTCATCACAAAGTGCTGCATATCCTGGTGCTCCCTGTTCATCACAAAGTGCCTTGATCTATCCTAATCTTCCTAGAGGACCTGCTTGAGTGTATCCTCTCAGCAGCTTATCCAATCGACAGCGTATGTTCATCACAGAACTGCCGATTTGACCTAAAGGACTAAAACCATGCATTTAAACACATAAACGCACTTTTTCAACACACACGCGCTTTTAACTCATAAACGCGCTTATAGACTGCATAAACGCGCCTCTGCAACACAGACACGCTTTCTAAACACAAACGTGCCTATGCCAGACATAAACGCGACCAGGGAACACAGACGTCCCTGCATGACATAAACACTATTCAAAAGCACAGACGCTACTACATTTCACAAACGCGTCCGCATTCAACACAAACGCGGTTCCAGGCACAGACGCGCCTTGACCCGACACAGACGCGCCTGTTGGACACAGACGCGCCTGGCGCTGACACAGACGCGGTTGCGCGTTTTTACACTTTTAAACTACCCTATTTCTAGCGCATTTATTGCTCCTAAACATGCATTTATGACAAAACTTGAAATGCGTGAAAGTACGAGGAGGTTTTCGGGTACTTACTGGCTCTCCTGCATCGGCTGGTCGCTGGAATCGGCGGACACGGTCGAATCTATGAACGAATGCCATCGCTGCTGACTGCTGCTGCTCTTTTCTCGCTCTGCACTGTGATCTCGTAAGGGTGTGAATGACAATGAGGATGTCTTTTGCCCGTGGTCTATCTTATAGCCTACCCTAGCCCTCGCCCTCATTTCCCGAGTCAGTCTTCCTCATCCCGTGACTTTGTCACTTTATCCAGTCAGTCCATTCTATCCCATCTTTCTTATCGAGAGATTGTCTGCAATCTTTCCAGACTTTTTCATCCAATCTCTCGAGGGGGCATATCATTCCCATCCTGGGGCAACTCTGTATCAGTTCATCTTATCTTCTTTGAAACAACGCGACAAGCCGCATTGTCTCAAAGAGGGGCAAAATGTAGACACCCAAAATTGTCATGTCTAATTAAATAAATATTTTATTTATTTAATTATCTAAGCCTAATTCTTCTATTAATTAAATAAATCTTTATTTATTTAATTAATTCATTTATCCTCTTCTAGCCTTATTTCTCATTTAAATAAATACATTTATTTATTTAAATTATCCCTTTCCTAAATTAAATAAATATTTTATTTATTTAATTGTCCTACTTCTTCTATTAATTAAATAAATCTTTATTTATTTAATTAATTCATTATCTTTTTCTACACATGACACATGTCATTCATCTCTTATTTCATACACTACCTACCTCTTTCATTATTTTGGTATTTCTTATACCTACCCTCTAATCCTAGCCGACCTCTCTTTTTACACCTCTCAATCTTAACCCTCCATTTCTTATTGTGTCTTCTATTTAAGGAGATGCTTTCTTCATTGACAAACCCTAATGACTAATTTTGGAGGACTTGGCTACACTACGATCCTACTTGCAACCACATTCCGTTCTTTGTTGAGCTCTTGTGCATACAAAAATCTGAGAGCAAGCATATTAAACAAGATCAATGGAGATAGGAAGAATGGAGATCAAAACCCTAGTGGACATGTGATGGTATAATCTTTGTGATTTTTGAGTTATTTTGCATTGTCTTAGGTTATCTTCATATGTTATGGTGGATCTTTGTTCATTGTTAGGCTAGGGTTTGGTGGTTGAATCCATTTTAGTCTTTCAATATTGTTGTTTACTGCTATCCATTTTCACCATATACAAGTGGTACTATCATTTACGGTGGATTTATGTGCATGATAACTAAAGTAGTGACTTCCAATCATCTTTTTTATGAAGTTGTCAGTTCCTTCAGTGTAAATTGGGTTGTATGTTGTTCTGTGTGCGAATTGAGAACAATATGTACACACCATAGAGGCTAGTAGGCCTTAAGAGACAAATGGCATATACAAGGGAAGTCAAAGACGACAGATTGAAATGTATTCTCGCCTTTCCTAATGTCCTAATTATTCAAGCGGTAAAGAAAACATGTTGCCCCACATTTGAAATACCCAGAATTTGAACTTTGAATTGGTCAAATGAGTGAGCATGTGATCCAAGGTTGTTATTTTTAATCCACATTATGGTCAATCATAAATATCCTGGTCAAAATGTGAAAAATGGATGAGTTTTGAAAATTACAAGGAATTGAGGGAAATCACTTTGTGAACATATCCTGAGCATCATTTTGTACCATATGATCAATTTTTGTGCAAACTTAGTTCACAGTTTGCGATATTTTAAATTTTCAAAACTTGATGTCCCTTACTTTAAAACGATTAAAATCCCTCACCCTAGGTTTCGTCATGAGGATCAAATGATGGTATATGCTCATTTTCCTACCTTGAAGGCGTGTTTCTAATTTCGGAGCCTAACTCCTTACCAGTTGAAAGTTGTGGTCATATTTCCTAAATCAAGGCATTAAAGTCTAATGGGAAGTATATGAATTATTCTTTTAAAAATAGTTCAAATATTTTAAATTGTTTTCAATATGTGTGGGAAATGTGGGCAGCAGAAACACAAAAGTCAAGTTTCAAAAGATCCACACACCAATGAGACTCTTGGTGCAAGTTATGGAGCTATATTGAATAGCTCACCTTCCCAAGGTGTGTCTCATTGTTCTCTATCTCATAGGATCCCCAAGGTCTCACTCTTGCTCTCAGATCATTGAGCAAGGTGGCCTAGGAATGACAACTCCAAGAACAAGTGATGATTTATTAATAAACATGAATGCATTCCTACAACATGTATGATTTTGAAACTAGAATGATTCAAACTAGTATGAATTTGATGTTATGATAAAAATTAGTAATCCTATCCTAACAAAATATACTAGTCTAACATGGATATGATATGATATTGAAATGCTTCTAAATGCTTAGTGTGATTAAACAAAGAGAGGCTAAATGCTTAGTAAAATGACTATAAGCTTGATGCATAAAACTTCTATTCACTAGTAAAATGACTATAAGTTAGATGCACAAAGATTTCTATATACAAATGAGAGAAAGAGATCTCTATTTATAGGGAAAATAGGGCAATGGAGGGTGAAGATTGAACAATCTTAACAAGGGCCAGGATTGAAAGTTAATCAATCCATGTTCACAATTCTCACCAATGAAATGGTGACAATTTTCAACAAGAGGTTGCTTGAGAGGAGATGTAAGAAGCATTAAATGCTTGAGAAGACATGAAGGTTACCTTAGGAGGTAAGGTTAAGGTTAGATTAGAGTCATCCATTGGATAAAGATTTTATCCAAGGGGTAAACTCTTGTACAAAGGTGAAAGGGATAACCAAGAGTAAAGCCATGAATGCTTGATTGAGACCCTTGGGTTAGATGAAGGTTGAGTTAGGAAAAAGTCTCTAACCATGCCAAAAGGGCGAGTTAACCATTAATGGTTTGGAAGGCTTTGGGGACAAATTTGTAAGAGTCCTTCCAAATTTGGGGGAACTCAACAAGTTAGCTTGTTGAAGACATAAAGGCTTCAATGCTTTTTAGAAGACTTTCCTCCAAATTTGAGAAGTGACATCCTCAAATTTAGGGAAAGGGGATGATTGGAGGGATTAGGCTAATTGATTAAGATTAGGTGGGTTCTAGAATAATTTAAAAGGGGTTTGGGAGGCAAGTGGGAGATGTAGGAAAATGCAAGTGGATGGAGGAGAATTTTAATTAAAATAAATTACTTCATTTCAACTAAAATAGAAGCAACTTGCATAAATACAAGTGAGGGATTTAAATAAATAAATTAGATTTATTTACTTGCAAGGATCAATTTAATTAAATGTAAATTTAATTAAAAGGAGAGAAAGGGGAATTAATTAAATAAAGTGATTTATTTAATTAAAGGCTAGAAAAGGTTTCGGTGAACTTAATTAAATAAATTGAGTAATTCATTTAATTAAATAGATGAATGGGGAGAAATTAATTAAATAGAGGAATGGGGTTAAAATGAATATTAAATGTTCATTTAGGAAAGTGGTCAGATTTATACGTCTACACAATACATTTCTCATTTTGATATTTTTGAAGAGAAAGAGCAATCAAAAGTCCTTATGTAGGTTTGGATGGAGTAGTTGCAAGTGATCCTTTGCTTAGTGCCCTTTGTTGCTAAAAAACTTCATAGGTTAGAAATGCTCAAAAAGTGAGCCATCCTAACCTATTGCTTTGAAAAGTCAAAATCCTAACCTTGAAAAATTAGAAATGCTAAAAAAGTGAGCAATCCTAACCTAATATGCTCAGTTGCTAAAAAATCCTAACTTTCTAACCTCTATTTTAGCATTGAAAGAAAGTTAGTTATGTTCATCCATTGAGCATGAGTAATATAAGGGTTTATGGTGCCGGGGTACCTCATGACTAAGATAATTAGGGCAATGAAGGCCTAAAGGTCATGCATGGAATGTGACCTTTCAATCTATGTAATAGGATAGTTTTGTTTGTTTGATTTTTGTAATAAACCCCACTTTGTTACCCAATGACATGGATTTGGCAAGTTGATAAGCCACCATGGGCATATGGGCCTAGGGGTATTTAGTTGAGTATTTTCTAGGTGTTTATGTGTTGGATATGTCTTAGGAAGGTTTAAGACATGTTGAAACAACTCTAGGTCTACGGACTTAACATGTGTCAAAGTTGCTCAAACATAACAATTTTTTATGACAACTTTTGGTTACCAATAGCAACTTCCTTCCAACGGTCACCTTAGTTCAAAAGGTGGTTGATAACTATTGAGTAAGGTATAAAATTTCATTCCCAATCATCATTGAAGGGAGAGAAGAGTTTTGTAAACAATTGACATCATTGAAGTAATAAAATTCTAAGAATTTCCTGCAATTTTGTTATTCTGCACGGTGTATCGTACTATACAGACATTTTGGAATTAGGAAAACAGTGGGATGTGTTATAGTGGCCAATCACCTTTCATATGCATCAATTTTGAGGTCCTAATTCACCAAGGCAAGGGAGAAACCTGCAATTTTCTGGAAATGGTCTAGATTTGACAGTTTTACCTGGGGTTTCACAAAGAAATGGCCCTCATCTTGTTGATCCTTCATTGGTGACCCAAGGATTTGGAGGAGATGCAAGTATGGCCAATTTATTTTAATATTTTTAAATCCTTTTGCAGGTTAGGATTGGTCGGAGGCAAGGGTTTGATGCATTAAGGTGGGAAACTCCATGTGGCCACCGTGCAAGTCCAAACAAATAGGTCTCACATCAGGTGTTAGGGGTCTAATCATTGCCTAAGACCTAGGAATTGGTGGATTTACCATGCCCTAAAGTGGTACTTATGTTGGTTTGACAAGATAGAGTATGTGCCTACCCTCTCCTTTGTAAAATAGGCCTAATTGGGGCTATTAGGTCTCTTAACCAAGATAGAGTTTGGACTCTTGTGTTCCCAAACTATCAGAACCCTTGGGATATGCTTTGTAACTCTCTAAAGGGTATCCAAATCTTGAATTATTTGTCTGGGTCTTTTGGAGAAATAAGGAGTTAATTGTGGAAAGCCGGTCTGGCAGGGCTACTAGGATTAGTAGGCCTTATTGCAGCAGTTGTCTCAAACCATTAAAGGGAACCTAATTTGGTGATTGAAGGGAGTCTTCCTAACCTAGGGGACTTCAAACCAAACCCTAGATAAGCATTGGTGAATTGGAGAGAGGACCAAACCATTGTTGGGCTATAGGGTCCTTAAGAGTCACTAGAATACCTTATGAAACACTCAATGGAAGTAACCTTGTGAGGAAGCTTTTAGGAAGGAAGGGATGTGGGACTTGTTAAATTGATCTTTCTTGACCCCTTAAAGTCTTTGTGATTTCTATAGTCCTTGGTTTGTTCTTGGACTAGGGGAACCTACTTTATACCTATATCAGGGCTCTGCATCAAATTGGTATCAGAGCATAGGAGGAATCCTTTTGGGAAGGAGAATAGTACATGTCAGCAGAAGAATCAAAGGGTAAGGCTAGAAGCATACCTCCAAAGGTGACAAATGTGGAACTTGCTAGGATGGTGCAAGAAAATAGAGAAGAGAATGATCGGCTAAGAAAGTTGATAGAAAACTTGGAAGGCAGACTAGAAAGAGGAGGACTTGATGGCTCAGAGGAAGTGGGAGAAGAAGAGGAGAACCCACAAGGGAAGGAAGAAGAGGAAGTTCCTACAAAGCATAGGTACTTGATCAATGCCTTGAAGTCTATGGAGAGAAAAACCATGGACCATAAATCAAATCTCCCTATTTTCAGTGGGAAGATGGATGTCAATGGAGTGATGGACTGGATAGAGTCCTTGAACAACTTCTTTGAATGTGAAAATTGTTGACAACCAAAAGGTGAAGATTGCCAAGTCAAAAATGCAGGGAGCAGCCCTGACATGGTGGAATTTTGTGCAAGGGTAAAGAGTAAAAGAGGCAAGAGGAATGATCACCTCTTGGAAGAAGATGATTGCAGAGATCAAGGGGGTATATGTACCTGAGGACTATGAGGTCCAATTACAAAAGAGAATGCAAAATCTTAGACAGGAAGAGATGGATGTGTGTGCCTACATTGAAGAATTTCAGAAATTGAGTATAAATTCTAAGAAGGTTGAAGATGAAAGTGAAAGAGTGGCAAGGTATCTAAATAGCCTAAGGTGGAACATACAAGAAGATTTGAACCTCTTATGCCCTGACATTGTTCATAAATGATATCAACTAGCATTAAAGGTAGAGGATAATCTTAAGAGAAGACAAGAGCATAGCAGTAGAGGTAGGGGTGAGCAATCAAGAGGAAGGAGCAACTTCAAAGGAAGAGGATCAAATTTTGAATTCCAAGGAGAGAGCAGTCAAGACTCCTCAAGGAATGACAACAACAATAAAGGCAACTTTAGAGGGAGAAATCCTAATTTCAGAGGTAGATCATCAAGAAGAGGAGCAGGATCAATAAAGTGTTTTAACTGCAACCAAGAGGGACACATTGCTAGTAGATGCCCAGAGAAGATGGGGTCTAGCTCCCAAGGAGAAAGGAGAAGCAACCTAACCCAAGAATCAAATTACCAAGGTGGGAGTAAACCTGATTCGTATGGTTATCCAGAGACAGGAGAGGCATTAATGTTGAGGAAAACCCTCTTGAAGGTACCAACACCAATGGATCCACCTCAGAGGAAGTCTATCTTCTGCACCACTTGCCAATTAGGAGGAAAGGTATGTAAAGTTTTGATTGACTCAAGGTCTACTAAGAATTTTGTGTCAATAGAAATGGTAGAGAAGTTGAAATTTAGGAGGATGCCCCATCCATACCCCTATAAGCTGTCTTGGCTCGCAAAGGGGCAACAAACACTTGTAGAGGAGCAGTCATGGGTAGAATTCTAGATAGGTGCATATAAAGATAAGATTTTGTTTGATATTGTTAACATGGATGCTTGTCACCTCTTGTTTGGAAGACCATGGCAATATGACCTCAAAGCACACCTTGATGGTTTTAGGAATAGCTACTCAATCACAAAGAATGGAAAGATCATAGAGCTATTGCCCCTGACTAAAAACAATGAATAACAGAAAGAAATTGAGTCCATCTCATGGAAGGCAAATCATTCTTCAAGGAGATAAAGATGAAAGAAGGAATATGTTTTGCTTTGCTTCCAATACCAATCTCAAAGGAGAAGCCTATTGCAGATGACAAGGTAGAAGGAAAGGAAAAGGATCTCAATCCAGAAGTGAAGGAGATCATTGGTAGATACCAAGGAATAGTTGCAGATGGAGTGCCAAGGAGTTTGCCGCCAATGAGAGAGATCAGTCACTATAATGACTTGATCCCGGGGGCTACATTGCCTAACAAGGCTACATACAAACTCGCACCACAACAAAATGAGGAGATGGCAAGGCAAATTCAAGAGTTGCTAGATTCTGACCTGATTGGAAAGAGCCTAGCCCATGTGCAATCCTTGCAGATGGGACATGGAGGCTTTGTACTAATTCAAGAGATCTCAACAAGATCACCATAAGGTATAGATTTCCTATTCCTAGAATAGAGGATTTGCTCGATTATTTGGGGGGTGAAAAATATTTCTCTAAAATTGATTTAAAGAGTGGATACCACCAAATAAGAATTAGGCTTGGTGATGAGTGGAAAACAACCTTCAAAACAAATGAAGGGTTGTATGAGTGAAAGGTCATGCCATTTGGTTTGTCTAATGCCCCAAGTACATTCATGAGACAAATGAATGAGGTTTTGAAAGAGTTCACAGGGAATTTTGTAATAGTGTATTTGGATGACATACTAATATTTAGGAGGACAAAGGAAGAGCGCTTGAGGCATCTAGACATGGTTTTGAGGAAATTGAGTGAAGAGGAATTGATGATCGATATGGAGAAGTGTTTGTTCATGCAGGAAGAACTCACCTACCTTGGATTTGTGATCTCTAAAGGTCACTTGAAGATGGATCAGGATAAGGTAAATGCAATTCTTTCTTGGCCTACTCCTAGGAGTATTAGTGAGGTTAGAAGTTTCCATGGATTAGCCACATTTTATAGAAAGTTCATAAGAGGTTCCAGTCAGATATGTGCTCCAATGTTGGAAACCATAAAAGGTGGTCAAAAGTGCAGGTTCTCTTGGACAAAGGAGGTGGATGAGACATTTGAAACTCTCAAGAAAAAGGTAGCTCAATAACCGGTACTTTCCTTACCTGACTTTAATAAAGTGTTTCAGATTGAATGTGATGCTAGTCATGTGGCCATAGGAGCAGTCATAAGCTAAGAAGGAAAACCTATAGCATTCTTTAGTGAAAAGCTCAATGAGGCAAAGAGAAAATACTCTTCTTATGACCTAGAAATGTATGCATTAGTACAGTCTTTGAAAAAATGGAGGTGCTATCTGCTACCAAAAGAATTTGTGGTCTATACTGACAACCAAGCCTTGAGTTTCATTAACAGTCAAGAAAAGTTAAGCCATAGGCATATGAAATGGGTAGAATCCCTTCAAGCCTACACCTTCTCCATCAAACACAAGAAAGGAGTAGCCAACAAAGTGGTTGATGCACTAAGTAGAAGAGTGTTAACCATATCTGAAATCCAATTAGAAAGCATTGGAATTAATGCATTGAAGGATGTGTATGTTGCAGATGAGGACTTCAAGGAGATCTACAAGGTATGTGCTGAATTTGATGAAAGGTATCATGTGGAATTTTCTAATTTTCTGATCCAAGATGGACTTCTCTTCAAAGGTGGGCAATTGTGTATACCAAGGTGCTCAATGAGGACTATTATCATCAAGGAAAAGCATAGTGGGGCTATGACAGGTCATTTTGGCTTGGACAAGACACTTGAATTGGTAAAGAGGCACTACTTTTGGCCCAAATTGTAGGTTGATGTAAGAAAGTTTGTAGATGCATGCACCATTTGCCAAAAGGAAAAAGGAAGAAGCACTGATGCTGGTCTCCATCAACCCTTACCTATTCCCTCAAGACCTTGGGAAAGTGTGTCAATGGACTTTGTAATGGGTTTACCTATAACATAAAAGGGGTTTGACAGTGTATTTGTGGTAGTGGATAGGTTTAGTAAAATGGCACATTTATTGCCATGTAAATTGACTAGTGATGCATCTTATATAGCATATTTGTTTTTCAAAGAACTAGCAAGGATCCATAGACTCCCATTTAACATAGTGTCTGATAGGGATGTCAAATTTGTTGGCCATTTTTGGAGAACTCTATGGAGGAAACTTGGCACCAATTTGTCCTTCTCATCAACCTATCATCCACAAACGAATGGATAGACAAAAGTAGTAAATAGATCATTAGGAAATTTGTTGAGATGTCTTACAAGACAACATGGTGAAAAGTGGGATTCAATTTTATCTCAAGCTGAGTTTGCCTACAATGACACTGTAAACAGAAGAACAAGGAAGTCACCATTTTAGATTGTGTATGGGTTACATCCAAGAGGGGTATTGGAGTTGATAAAACTACCTCATATGGACCCCATAAGTGCAGATGGGGAGAGGTTTGATGAAGCCATAAAGGAAGTCCATGAGCAGGTTAGGATGCAACTTCAAAAGTCATCAGACAAGTACAAAGAACATGCAGATCAGAAAAGGAGAGAAGTACAATTTTAGATTGGAGATTTGGTTTGGGCAAATTTGAAGAAGGAAAGGTTGCCCAAGGGCAAACACACTAAGATCATGCAGAGGAAAGTAGGACCATGTCAAATCTTGAAGAAGTTTGGCAGCAATGCTTATGAAATTCAATTACCACCAGACCTTGGCATATCTCCTATTTTTAATGTTTGTGATCTAACTTCTTTTAAAGGTGATTCTAATGCAGGTAACTCATAGCAGGTCCTAGAAGATGCAGCAGATATAGATCTTCCCAAACATGAGCCACCTAAACTTGAGAAAGTGTTGGACACCAAGGTTGTAAAGAAGACCAGGAGCAATGAGTACTAACAATACTTGGTCAAATGGAAAGGAAAACCAGACTCTGAAGCTATTTGGTTGGATGAAGATTAGATCAAGAAGCATGGCACCACATTACATGACCTCATCTCAAGTGGACTTGAGATTCATTCACCCTAGGAGTATAGTGCAGGGGTACCTCATGACTAAGATAATAAGGGCAATGAAGGCCTAAAGGTCACACATGGGAATGTGACCTTTCAATCTATGTAATAGGATAGTTTTGTTTGTTTTATTTTTGTAATAAACCCCACTTTGTTACCCAATGACATGGATTTGGAAAGTTGATAAGCCACCATGGGCATATGGGTCTAGGGGTATTTAGTTGATTATTTTCTAGGTGTTTATGTGTTGGAGATGTCTTAGGAAGGTTTAATACATGTTGAAACAACTCTAGGTCCATGGACTTAACATGTGTCAAAGTTGCTCAAACATGACAACTTTTGGTTACAAATAGCAAGTTCCTTCCAACGGTCACCTCAGTTAAAAGGTGGTTGATAACCTTTAAGGTATAACATGTTATTCCCAATCATCATTGAGGGGAGATAAGAGTTTTGTAAACAATTGGCATCATTGAAGCAATAAAATTCTGAGAATTTCCTGCAATTTTGGTATTCTCCATGGTGTACCGTACTGTACGGACATTTTGGAATTACAAAACTAGTGGGATGTGTTAGAGTGGCCAATAACCTTTCATATGCATGAAGTCTGAGGTCCTAATTTTCCAAGGCAAGGGAGAAACTTGCAATTTTCTAGAAGTGGTCTAGATTTGACAGTTTTACCTAGGGTTTCACAAAGAAATGGCCTCATCTTACTGGTCCTTCATTGGTGACCCACAAATTTGGAGGAGATGCAAGTATGGCCAATTTATTTTAAGATTTTGAAAGCCTTTTGCAGGTTAGGATTGGTCAAAGGCAAGGGTTTGATGCATTAAGTTGGGCAACTCCATGTGGCCATCGTGCAAGTGCAAGGAAATAGGTCTCACATCAGGTGTTAGGGGTTTGATCATTTCCTAAGACTTAGGAATTGGTGGATTTACCATTCCCTAAGAGTTTTCCTTCTGTTGGTTTGATAAGATAGGGTATGTGCCTACCCTGTCCTTTGTAAAATAGGCCTAATTGGGGCTATTAGGTCTCCTAACCAAGATAGGGTTTGGATTCCTGTGTTCCCAAACTATCAGAACCCTTGGGATGTGCTTTGTAACTCTATAAAGAGTATCCAAATATGGAATTATTTGTTTGGGTACTTTGGAGAAATAAGGATTTAATTGTGGAAAACCAGTCTGGCAGGGCTACAAGGATTAGTAGGCCTTATTACAACAAATATCTCAAACCATTAAAGGGAACCTAATTTGGTGATTTAAGGGAGTCTTTCTAACCTAGGGGACTTCAAACCAAACCCTAGATAAGAATTGGTGAATTGGAGAAAGGACCAAATCATTGTTGGCTATAGGGTCCTTAAGAGTCACTAGAAGACCTTATGAAACACTCAATGGAAGTAACCTTGTGAGGAAGCTTTTAGGAAGGAGGGGATGTGGGACTTGTTAAATTGATCTTTCTTGACCCCTTAAAGTATTTGTGATTGTTGGAGTCCTTGGTTTGTTATTAGACTAGGGGAACCTACTCTATACCTATACCAGGGCTCTGCATCAGTTTATCGGATGGGTTGTTGTTGTGCTGGCAAACAAAGTAACTGGTTTGAACAAATCCCTTAAAGAGATGTAAAATTATGGAGAGTGATGATTGCAGTTGCCATGTCAACATATTTACAAAACGTGGAATGCGTTAGGCATTCATTATGGAAGATGATACCTTAGATAGAAATGATGAGCAGAGTTGTAGGTCAAGTTTATATGCACACAAGAACAACACATGTCTTGGTGTACGTTTCTCTAAGATTTATCAGATTTACACATTGTAAAGGTAAAACCCATCAAAGCATATTGATTTGATTAGATAAACCAAAATTCCATACTTTTCACAGAGCACATGTAAAATATGGAATCATAGATAATGCACTCAATTGTTTGATAGAGTGCCCCAAAGAGATGTCATCTCAATGAGTGAAATGGATGATTGTAGAATGAACACAAAATAGACTTCGCAAGGAATCTCTCCACTATCCTTCACAGGCCTATGTCATCCAACGCTATGCAGTTGATTTGGAACTCGATTGGGGTTTCTATTATTCACCTTTCTTTAGTTTTGTCTCCTTTTTGTACTTTCAGGTAAAAAGTACACAAAAATCCTAAATACCCCCCATCATATGAGGGAGATGCCCCTCTCAAACACAAGGGAATATTGTAGTTTGGTTGCAATCTCTCCAACTGTTGGAACACTTGTCACTGTTGTTTGGGCAAACATGGTCAGTTTCAAAGAAACAATCACAGTGACAAATTCGTTTACCAACAAAATATTAGGGGAAGAATATATTAAGAATGAAGACCAAACCAGGGCCAATTCTGACATAGTTGTGATGTTTCTTGCGGTGACCATGCACTTTGAGAAAGATAGGAAGGTGGTTATGAAATTATGCTGAAGTGTTTTCAAGGACTTGTTGGGCGAATTGGATAGGGTTATCATTGAAATATGGATGATGATTTAACCGTTCCTAAGCCAAAGCACTACGATATGTTCATGTGGAAGAACTGTAACAACCCATACTACTAACCTAAGAATTTTTGACAATTTTTTTTTTTTTAATTATTTATTGAATCATCTATGTTTGATTCAATCACATACTTTGGGCATCTATCCAATTGGATTAGTAATTCATCCATCCAGGATGAGCATCTAACCATATGGGTTAGGCATATGTCCATATGGGACAAGAGGTTTCATCTATCCAATACAGGATAGGCATCTACCCAAATGGGGTAGGCATCTATCCAACTTGGGATAGGAGGTGCTCTGGCCAAAGACTTGGACTCATTGGGACCATCTGGGTCTTGAGTCACTCACTAAGAACTACACTCCTCTAATAGGGGTGCATTGAGGTTGTCGTCCTTAGGAGAAAATGAAATAACATAATGTAAGCTTGAATTTCACCTCAGAATTTGGCCTAAAGCCTCAGGAAGTCAAGCGAATCCATACAGGATTCCTTCTGAGTATGCGTTGAATTACTTTAACCCTTATCTTTAAAATTAGGATACTTCACAATCCATCTACTTATAAAATCCTAGACCCCATCCCCGAACGCCTGAGTACAAGGGATAACTTCGTCCCTAGACTGCCTACATACCCGTTTCGGCATGGGATCAAGGCATAAAGTATGTAGTTCTTTTTTCTAATCTATGGTTTAATGTAAATTGTTTTGGTGGGTACACAACCCTTTCTAGGGTCAATGTCCCATACAGTTTCTTTGCGGTTGCTACCCACGATGGTAGCTTTAAGAAAAGGTTCAAGGTGGCCTATTGCTTCTGGCCTAAAACAACTAGGTCCTAATACGTATCAAGATTAAACCAAGTTTTAAAAGCATCTCACTCAAACAACCCTAACAGGGTTTACTAAAGTTTATCTAGTGGATGTAAATTCATTTAAAGATTATCTTATTAGTTTATCGATCCAAGGGGGATTACCCGTCCCTTGGATTTTAACTTCCAAGTGTCCCTTATTACTCCCCAATGATTTATAGGGATGATGCCACTGACATTGTTGATGCATATTTATTAGGCGTTAGGTGTAGTAGTTCAACATGATGACATTACCTGTAAGCGTGACCTAGAGGCACCGTAGATACCGAACGCTGCTAAGGTTTATTGTTTCCAACCCTTTTGTTTAGTTGTCTAACTTGAAATTAATTCTGAATTAGTGAATATCAAGAGAAGCAATAATAATGGAAATGAACTATCACATGCTTGAACTTAGTAATTGAAAGGAGCATAAACAAATCAACTATTTGGAATAGCATTTTCTTGAAAAGAAACCATGAATAAAACTTTAAGGCTAGACTAAATACATGAAGTACTAATTGCTTAATACTTGTAAGAGATAACTTATGAAAAGAATCTGAATTCAGTTGTAATATAAAATTGTTTTGGAACATCCATTACTCTTGAGTACAACTCTTAATATTTTAAAGGTATTAGATTACTTAAGGAAAATGATTAAACAACGAAACTTTGGAAATGAATTTATCACTTATTTGTTGAAGAAAGAAAAAGAACTATTTAATGATAAGATTAATAATAACCGCATCATCGTTAAATCAGCTAATTATTTCAATTAGAGTAACATAAAAATTAATTCTTTAAGCATTTTCTACATATGATAATCCTTGCTTTAAATACGAGTCCTAATAATTGTTTGAACAAATTTGAAATCATCAAATAATAATACTTTGGAAATGAAATTATTACTAACATGTCTGATGGAAAGCTTTTAATAATAACCTTGATATCCACACTACTTTTAATTACCAATGTTGAAAATAAGAGAATTCAATATGAATAATCCCAAATCAACCAACTGCTTATTAACCAATGTGAATAAGACTCCTAAATATTTCAAATAAATATACCTTCAATCAATCATTATGAATAAGACTCCTTTCTAATTCCAACCAATTCATTTTCATTTAACCAATATGAACATGACTTTTAGATGATCCCAACAATCTACTTTTAATTAACCAATATGATTGTGGTTTCTAAATAACCCCAATTAATAAATGAAATCTTCTTCTAGTGGTTCTTGAATTAATGCAATATTATAAGGAGATAACTATCCACTTGAATCCATTTATCCCTTGGACATTTTCTACAAATAATAACTTATTAATCACAAACTCTTAGAAGAGAGTTAAGATTTTCTCCTAGGTTATCTCAATTAAAATAGTTCTATAATCTACTAAGCGATCATGGAATAGGTTTCTCAAGCACATATTAAGGTAAGGATTCCCTAATAACAATCATAACTCATTTAAACTTTGAAGCTAAGTTCTATTAAACTTACAATAGAAGTTGAGTATTCAATTCGAGGTTCAAGAGATAAGTCAAAATCATAGTTAAATGACTCCAGATTGATAAAACTTTTGGTTTTCAAATAAAGTTTCTCCACTACCCAATTAATATTAATGCTCAAACAAAATAGATTTTTACTATGAAGTTCAACTAAGAAATTCACCTCTTTTTTAAATGTAGCTCTTCCTTTTACCAGTCTTATGTTCCCTTAGAGTTAGGAGATAAATTTGACTACTATTAGATTTGACTAATTTAAATGACCTGTTATTTAAAAATTTCAATCTACTACTACTAAGAGACTACTATCCAAATTTGAGAATGACCTTTATATCTAGCTTATTCTAATTTGTATGATACATCAATTATGTAACTTGCATGATGCTTGGAGTAGTCAATTGGCCGAGGACTATGCATCTAAGCATGAACATATCAAATTTAGATTGACAATCATAGCGATATATATATATACTAATAATTCATATTAAATTTGATTTGCCAGCTAACAACCCCAATAAAACTAATCTAACCGAATGATTCCAAATTACAAGTGGGTTGTAACCAAATAAAAGTTTACCAACCATAATTTTCTCAGCAAGCAAAGTTTTCAAATTATTAATTAATAGGTAGTTCGAAAATAAATTGAAAATATTATTTATCAATAACTCCAAATTATAAAATTTTAATTGAAAGTATAAACAAGTATGTTCATTTGTTAACAATATCAACTATATAAATAGTCAAATAAATTTCATATTGTAATTTTCTTAAGGTTACTAAAGCCAAATTATAACTTAATCAATGAAATTTATAAACAAACTCTATTTAAATTATAAATAAATCATCTACTCCAGATTATATTTCATGTATTTACTAATTAAGTTTATTATTATTATTTTACTTTGAATTAACTTATGGTACCACTTAATCATTTATTATATTGATTATTTTAAATCTTTAAACAAATAATTAAAAAAAAATCAAATTTTAATATATTATTAACATTATAGAAATCCACAGAAGAAGCCAAGGATGGGTGCGGAGCGGTAAGGAGAGCGAAGAGTGGGAATTTCTAATTTCAAATCTAGGAATGACAGAATTCCTGGGGATGGCAGTCTTTCTGTGGGTGAAACTGGCAATCAGGCTGGTTTCTAGGCATCCCAAGGTACTAAAGGGGACAAGGAGATAGTCAAATCGGTGGAAGATAAAGATTCCAAAATCGGGGACCCACATGATAGAGCTAAGGAAAAAAATGGTCTTCGCTTTTTGGAATAAAATCATTGGTAAAATCAGGGCTACCGAAAGTTAAAAATATTTTTGATCCTGCAACAGGGGTTGTCGCTATTTCTGTTCTGGATAAGCTAGTTGATCTTACTGTCTCTAGATTAGCTATGACATTAGTTGGAAGATTTGCTTGTTTTAGGCCTAACATTGATGTTGTTAGGAATTTTATAAGGAGGAAATGGGTCCTTAAGGGTCAAGTGGATGTGGCTGCTTTGCCTAGGGGTTTTTTTTCCTTTGCTTTCAACTCTGAAGAAGATATGAATAAAGCTCTATGTGAAGAACCATGGATGTTCGGCAAGTCAACTTTGGATTTACAGAAATGGGCTCCAAACCTTTGTCTTGACGAGTCCTTTTTTGTGTCGACGCCTGTGTGGACGTGCCTCTTGGGTCTTCCGCTGGAGTTCTAGAATGAGGAAGTCTTCAAGGGGATAGCGAGTTCTTTTGGAGAACTTCTCTCAATGGATCCAATGACTGCAGCTAAATCAAGGTTGGTTTTTGCTCGTAAATGTGTTAATGTTAATCAAATGACGGATATGCCCCAATCTATTTAGATTATATCTAAACTAGGGAAATGGACCCAAGCGATTGAATATGAATCGCTCCCGTTTGCTTGTTTTCATTGCAAAAAATCGGGTCATTGGGCAAAATCTTGTCCACTTAAGAAGAGTAAGAATAGCAAGAGTGATAGCAGCTTGAAGCAGAAATGGAAAATGAAAGATAAGAGAGAAGACCCATCAGTAGAGTGTGTTCCTGATAAGGAAGTGATTGAGTTGGAAAATGAGGCGAAGAAGGATGCGAATAGTAATAATGAAAAACATGTTTGTGCATGTTCTAATAATCAAACAGAAAGTACTAAGGAAGAAGAGCAAAGGATAGAGGTAAATGCGCAAAAACACGATCCAGAGGACCAGAAGGGAGGGCCTATCAGTCAGGATAAAGTAGAGGAGAGTTTTAATGATGATGCCTATGCTTCATCTTATACAAAAGCAAACGGGGAAGACTTCAATGAAGCGCAGGATTACAACATTTCTAATTTTGAACCTCTTTTGTTATTAACCAATGGAAGCCCAAAGTCGTCTCAATGCAAAACCCCATCTAATAGTGTGGAAATAGCGGCCCTAGAGGTAAAATCTTAGGATTCTCAATACTAAAGAGAGAAAATCGAATAAGGAAGGACCCAATGGAGGCATCTCAACTAGAAGCAAGAATAAGAAAAATGTAGATGCTGGAAGCCAAAACAAAAAGCAGGGGAGACCTTCTCTAAAACATCAAAGGGAATAGGAAAGTTGGAAGAGCCGTGTGAATGGGACACAAAGCTCCATCGAGTCAGCTCTATCCCTGGTTAAAGTATGAAAATAATTTCCTGGAATATAAGAGGGTTGAATGCCCCTCATAAGCAGGATGTGTTACGTAATATTATAAGAGATCATAAACCAGATGTGGTCCTTGTTCAGGAAACTAAGATGTGTAAGGATAAAGTGGAAAGGATTAGAATATTTAAAAATAATGGAGTTATAGCAACTAGTTCGGAGGGAGCCTCTGGAGGAACAACAATTTTTTGGAACCAAAATACCATTAAAGGTAAGGAAATCATTTCTGAAATCAATAGGAATTATGTGCTGCTTGAGAATATCAAGGATATCTTTGTTTGGGTTATCACTAATGTCTATGCGCCTAATACTGAAGCTGGTAGATTTAAATATTGGAGAAGCCTTGCAGAAGATAGACTAAATTTTGTTGATAAAAGTTGGATAATAATGGGAGATTTCAATACTCCACTTAAAGAGGAAGAGAAGATGGGAGGCCTCCCCTTGCAGCTTGATGGTAAACAAGATCTTATGGACTTCATCAATGATCAAGCTCTTATGGATGTGGATCTCCAAGGGATCAACTATACCTGGACTAATGGAAGAACTGGAGCTGATCTTATTCAAGTTAAGTTAGACAGAACCTTAATATCTCCTGAGTGGCTATCTAAGTATAGTTGTTCTTTGGTGTCTAATATTAAGATTGGTTCTGATCATTACCCTATTTCTTTTACTGCCAATTCTTTTTCTGCTAAGATAATTTTTCCTTTTAGATTTGAAAAAGCGTGGTTATCCCATCCGTCTTTGGAAGTTTGTGTGGCTGATTGGTGGAGTTCTAAGGTTGAGGGAATGACTCTTTTTAGAATAGCCAAAAAGCTCAATATTATAAAGGCTAAAATCAAAATTTGGAACAAAGAGACTTTTGGGGATATATTCAAAAGTAAAGCCCAAATTAAAACTGAAATAAAAGAAGTTCAAGATAAAATCCAAGAGGACGGGCTTTCAGAAGAATTGAGATCTATGGAAAATGGTTTGTTGTCTAAATACCACACTATTTTTTCTAATGAAGAGACTTTCTGGAGACAAAGATCAAGAGCCTTGTATTTGAAGGAAGGTGATAAAAATACCCAGTTTTTTCACTTAACTTCTATAAAGCACAGGGCGGCAAACATGATTTCTAGGTTATCCTGTAATAGGGAGATTTTAACAGATGATAAGGAAATAAGAAAGGAAGTTCTGGATTATTTTAGCAACCTATTGGGAGAAGTGGATGACCTTGATGTCAGTAATCAAAACCTCCTTTTGCAGGCTATTCCTTCTACCTTGACTAAGGAAGACAACAAATATCTCTATCGAGTACCTTCTAGTCAGGAAATAAAAAAGGTGGTGTTTTCTTTCAAGGAGATAAGTCTCCTGGTCCGGATGGTTTTCCAATGCTCTTTTCCCAATCCTTTTGGAATATTGTGGAGACTGATATCTATAAAGGAGTTAAAGAATTCTTTGGTTCTAGAAGGCTTTTAAAAGAATTGAATGCGACCTTCATTGTTCTAATTCCGAATATTTCTGGAGCTGACTCTCTCAATAAGTTTAGACCTATTAGTATTTGTAATTCTGTTTACAAGATTTTGTCTAAGGTTCTCACCTCAAGATTGCTGGATATTCTTCCTAGAATTATTTATGATCAACAAAATGGTTTTGTCCCTGGTAGACAGATTCTGGATTCCATTATTTCAGTTCATGAAAATATTCATTCTCTAATGGCTGCTAAAAACTAGGGTTTTTTTCTTAAGTTAGATATGTCTAAAGCCTATGATAGAATGAATTGGCAGTTTCTTTTTAGGATAATGAAAGCCTTTGGATTTGGAGAAAAATTTATTCAACTCTACTCTCAATTAATGGAAACTTCCTCATCTGATGTTATTGTCAATAGATCTCCTTCCAGTTTCTTCAAAAGCACTAGAGGTCTAAGACAGGGGGATCCCATATCCCCTATCTTGTTTACTATTTTAGCTAAAAGCTTGGGCGGGCTTATTTTTAAAAATGTGGAAGAAGGTAATCTCAAAGGTCTGAAACCTTCTTCGTCCAATATTACTTGTACTCATGAACAATTTGTTGATGATTCGATCACCATGGGGGAAGCTACTATTAGGGAAGCAAAAAATATGAAAAAGGTTATGGATATTTATGAATATGCTTCTGGACAAAAAAATTAATTGGGATAAGAGCTCGTTGTTCTTCATCAATACCCCTATTCAAAGACAATTAAGGACTGAAAGAATTATTGGATGTAAAATTGTTGAATTTCCCTCTACTTACCTAGGGCTTCCCTTATGTATTAAGCTTGCGGATAACTTCTGGATTAAGTTGGTTGATATATTCAACTCTAAACTGGTAGGTTGGAAAGGGGCTATCCTTAGTCAAGCAGGCAAGGTAACGTTGCTTAAAGCTACTCTCCAAAACTTGCCTATATATGCTCTTAGCATGTTTAAAATCCCTAGAAAGTTTGCGGAGGCAATTGAAAGAATCCAAAAAAAGTTTCTTTGGTCGGGAGTGGAAGACAAGAATAGAAGTCCCCTTATAGCTTGGAATAAAATCTGCTCTCCCGAGGCCTTTGAGGGGTTGGGTTTAAGGGAAATTAGCTCTATGAATAATGCCTTATTAGCAAAACAAATCTGGAGAATGAAAGAGGAGGAAAGAGAGTGGAATTTAATCTGGAGAAAGAAATATCTTCATATGCAACCTTCTGAGGAAGAATTTATGGATAAATATTTTACAGTTGAAGGCTCTGCAATTTGGAATGCAGTTCAATCGGCTAAAAGTTGGGTTGTTGCTGGTAGAATGTAGAAATTGGGGAATGGTAGAAGTATTAGATTTTGGGAAGATAGGTGGCTTATGGAAAAACCTTTGGAGGAAATTCCAATCCTTTATGATCGAAAAGATTGGTTCAAAAACAGGCATGGGGGTTTGGTTAGTGACTACTGGAGAAATGGGAATTGGATTGAGTTTAGCCAGCATTGTCTGGGTTTAAAATTTCTTGAGATCTTGCTTTCTTCTAAAATTTTGAGGGACAACAAAGAGGATAGTTTGATTTGGAGGGAAACCTCAGATGGGAACTATTCTGTGTCTTCGGCTATGGCTATCCACAATAAAGTTATGGAAGATATTCCTATTTGGGCTAAAGTATGGAATAAGAAGTTAACTCCTAAAGTTAATATCTTTTTTTGGATCTTTATCCAAAATAAGGTGTTGACTTTGGATAACCTCCAAAAGCGGGGATTTGTTTTTCCTAACAGGTGTTCTCTTTGTTGCAGGGAAGAAGAGTCAGCTTGCCATATTCTCCACCAGTGTACTTTCAGCCAGGAAATTTGGAAAATTATTTTTAGTAGGTGGAAGCTGAGCTGGATTTTTTCGAACTCTCTAGGGGAGTCCTGGCAGCAATGGTACTGTCCTAACCCCAACCCTAAGATTGTGGAAGTTTGGAAACTTACTTTTATTGGAGTTGAGAAATACAACCCCACAATAGCCTGAAGATCTTCTGCAAGCCGAATAACCTGTTACAAGGAGAAGCAAGGAAGCAATAATCTGAAGAACATACAAAACACAGCAAAAATATTCTCAAAAGATGAGAGCTCCAATTCACCAAAAATGTATTGTCAATAATAATCCTTCTTCATACAATGAAAAGAAAGAACTTAACCTTTAATAGGTCAAGAAACCCTAAAAAGGGAAAACCTAGGTTTGCACATAATAATTAATTATTATGCACCTAAAGTTAGCTTAAGTGTAAAAGAGATAAAGGGAACTTAAATAATTAAACAAATATTGTTTAATTAATCAAATAAATACCCGAATACTCTAACAACTTTCCCTAATGTTATTTGGAACATCTGGAAGGAGCGCAATAATAAGATTTTTAGGGATAAAATTTCTAATCCTGAAGTTGTGGTGGATAAAATATACAGAAGTATATTTGAATGTCTCAATGGTACTGATCATGGTCTAGCAACTAAAGAAGACTTTAATGATAGGTGGAACCTTTCTATGACCAAATCCAGTAAGGAGAAGGGTAGGGAAGGTCTGGTGTGGTGCTTTCCTCTTCAGGGATGGATAAAGGCCAACTTTGATGGGTTGTCGAAGGGGAATCCGGGTAAAGCTGGTTATGGGGGCATAGTCAAGAATTTTGCTGGAATTTGCCTAGTGGCGGTTGTTGGCCCTCTAAGTAGTCAAACAAGTCATTATGCTAAAGCTTTAGCTGCTTTGAATACTTTGATTATTGCTAAGAACCTAAATCATGACAATTTATGGCTGGAGGGAGATTCACTAAATATTATCAAGTGCTTGAAGGGGGAAACCGAGCCATCGTGGTCTATCAAAAACATAATTTTGAAAGCAAGAGAAATTATTGCTAGCTTTAAAGTTATCATAATTGAACATGCCTTTAGAGAAAAAAATTTGGTTGCGGATGGCTTGGCGAACCTAGGCGTTAACTCCGAAGCTCAAACTATTTGGCATGGGGAAGATAATATTAATTTTAGTATTAAAGATCTCCTAAGAAAGGATAGATTCACGGGGAAAGAAGGACCGCATAATAATGATAGTTGAAATGAGTAATTTATGCATTTATAGAAAGGTGATGATTACTTGGCAAAGTGGCAAAATTGCAATCAAAGATATTAACACTCAGCACACTTTGTGGGTTATCATTTTCAAAATTCCAAGAGACAACGAGAAGAAAGCTTTGAGCTTGCAGAAGAGTAGAGGTGACATTCTAAAACTGAATATGGGAGGGGATCTAAGGAGGGAGGAACCAAACAACATTTCCAGATGGAAGGAAATGCCAAAAGTATGGACGAAGCTAGAAAAAGGGTCCCTGACAAATTTTATGGAGAAGTTGGTTGATTACGATAAAGGTAGGGTTAATCTTGTAGTCTCCAAAATAACTAAAAATTGGAGTAACGGGTCTTTTAAAATCCATGGTGTGAGGTTCAAACTGGACGTGGGCCTCATAGCGACTGTAACAGGTATGCCCCACTCAGGGCTCAATTTTTTTAGAGCTCTTAAAGTTTCCAATAATGCAGTTAAACTTTTCCTGCGTAAGGAAAATGAGAGGGCTAAAATTGGTAAAGCCACAAGGGGTTATTATGATGCCTCCAACATCAAGAAAATTTGGGGCTGGGTGTTGAATGCAATCATGGAATACATAACTGTTGAGGGTCATTTTACTAGGGCCCATACGTACCACTTTGTGCTATTAAACCACTTCAGGCATGAAAAAAGGGTTTCCCTGCCCTACTATCTCTTCAGGTCTTTGTTGAGGTCCCTCAACAAACACAACAAGAACCCCTCGAACCCGGTGCTTCATTGTAACCTCATTCTGCTCATTTACGAGCACTGCAAAATCCTTGCCATTTAGGAAAACAAGAGGTTGTCGGCTTCTCTAGGGAAAGGCAAGAGAAAGCTGGAGGAAGGTGGACCCAGCCAAGAAGAGTCGACTTAGAGCAAAAAAAAGCAAGAGCGCCACTGGGATGAAAACCCAAGATGACAAGAATGACACAGAGGAAACTGGAAAAGATGGAAGTGAAATGGAAATGGATGAGTTTGGAGATGAGGAAAGTTGGAAAGATGAGGACGTGGGTGCAGAGAAAGATGAAGCTGAGGACATGTCCGACCAAGATAGTCCAATTCATAGTGCCAGCTTAGGTAATGACAACAGCCAGCCTATGGTGGAGAAGGATGACAAGGTCAATGAGGAAAAAGAAATGGATTCTGAGAGGGAGAAGATTAAGGAACCTAAGAAGGAAATGACTAAGGATAATCTGGGTAAGGATAAGGAGAGTGTTGGAGAAGGGTTATTCCTGGATAACCTCAAAAACCTTACCGAGACTAGATTGGGGTTTGATAGATGGACTTATGAAGTTGTGAAGAATTTGGAAAAAAATGGGAAGCAGATGGATGAGAAAAGGAAGGAAGATGACAAGAACTAGAAGCAATGGAAGCAGGACATGGAGGAAAAAGCTAAAAAGATGGAAGCTCATATTGAATATCTAGAAGAAGGTAAAGTGGCAATGAAAAACCTGTTGGGAATGATCCCGAATATCTTGTCTGTTGTTACAAAGAACCTATAGGATATTTCTAAGGTCCTTGAAAGCTCCAGCTCTCCCAAACCAATGGTGGAGCTCGACATTGATGATGATGCTTTCGAGACTGGGAGTGGGGAAGCTACGCCTGGTGGAGCATCAAAGAGAACTAGGGCGAGTGTGAAGAAAGCAGCTGCAACATCTGCTAAGGAAATCCCTAATCTTAGGGATAATATCAAAGATCTGTATGGGATTAGCAGCAACTTGGCTAATACCCTAAAAAACATAAATTAGTTCCTTTTCTGGGCTTTGTCTGGTCTAGTTGGTTTTCGCTAGTTTTTTGGGGCTTTTTAGCTGGTTTTTTCTAGTGGTTATGCTGGTTTTTCTTTTGTTTGATCCTTTAGGTTTCTTAAATGCTTTTATCTTGTAAGGATCTATTGTAAAGGGTTTCAGGGGCCCTTCAAAACATGTTTTTACCTTAATCAAAAACATTATAGAAATCAAATTTCATAATTATTAAAATATTTCAAAATATAAGTAAATGTCAAATCAATGGCAATTTGAATTCACGCATGTCAAACAAATCTTAAAAAAAAACAAGTTCTTTACTTTAACGACAGGGTGGCTAAAAAAGAGGAAGGGGAGTGGGGAGTGGACCTGTAGGCTTCTTTTTTTTTTTTATCAAATTAGAATGTGTAAAGCGGAAAATCGCGATCGAACCCTAGTTGCTCTCCCCTCTTCCAACTCCAAGGAGAGAGAAAGGAGATTCACTAGGGTTGATGGTTTTCACTTAGGGGAGAGACTTTACATTCAAAAGAGGGGTTGAAACCCACAAGATCCAATCCCACGCAATGCAAGATTGGATGCTAAATGAGTTTCAAGGGTTATGACAACAAGGCTACCCTCTTTTGTAAAGAATGTGCATAGAAGAATTAAGCTAGGAATGCATAGAAAGTGAGAAAGATTCACTTATAAATTGAGATAGGAATACAGTATGAAGCTGCAGACCTGGAATTAGCAGTAAAATGTCGATACGGCGCTGTCCTGCAAATTTGAGCGAAAGTTGCCGGGACGATGGCGCCCGAGCGCCACGGTCCTCCGAAAAATCCGCGAAACGAAGGGGGATCTGTTCGTCTCTGCACAAGGATTCCAGATCTTCAATTTCAGCCGAGTACCTGCAACCTACACACAGAAAAGCGAAGACGATTGGGGGGTTAGGGATTAGGGGTTTGCCTTTAGGTCAAACCCCAGTTTTGGAATTAACCAAGAAATGAGCAATGCTGTAAATGTAAATGTCTGTAATGTAAAACAAGTACTAATACCTTGTTGTAAGGATGTTTGTATCCTTATGTGCGAAGGTATAAATGTTGTATGTTGTATGTTGTAGTAGTATGTAGTAAGTGATCTCCTCTTCAATGGTTGAATCCTTGTCTTGAATGCAACACTTAGCCTTGAATGGAGACTTGAAATGATCAACTGCCTGAAGGAATGCTTGAATGCTTGAATGCTTGAGTATAGTTTCCACGTTTTTTCCGTCATGTATCTCTCTCCCCAAATGAGAGAGGAAAATGTAGTTTATATACTTGTCATTTAGGGCTGATAGACTGATTTTCCCGACCTTAGGCCGACCAGGAAAGATAATTTTCCAATTTGCAAACATAAAGACCCGAAGTCCAAAAGAGACCGGGCCCAAAATAGGACCCAGGGACCAGGGCGCTGGGCGCCCTGGTCCCACCTCCCGGGACAGCAGGGTGCAAAGGAGGTTCAGGCCAGGGTGCAAGAAAATGCAGTTTTCAGTGTCATAATCAGGTTTCGGGGTCTCCATTCAGGTTGTGTGTTGCGTCGCCATCGTGAAGACCCAAATGCGGTCGAAATTGCAAGTGTCGCAATTTTAGGACGCTACAGAATGTTTTCAATAAAGAATCTTTCATCTTCCTAAATAAAGAACTTCACTAATGAAAACAACAAGGTTTTTTTTTGTTTTTGTTTTTGCATGTAACAACATGGCATTAACATACCCTTTTTTTTTATAATGATTAAATTTATCAACATATTTCTTTAATAATATATATAAATTATTTACAACCACAAAATAAATAAAAAAGATTTATAAATTATTTGTGCTATACGTATATTACAAGACATAAAAATATAAATTGAACAAGGATTCAGGTATAGAGAAAACCAACTGTTTTCTCCAGAGATAAATTTTTATTTTTTTTAAATTTCGCAGGAGGGGATTTCAAAAGAGAGATTCACGGGGAAAAGAGAAATAAATTTCAGAGGAATAGAATTCCATAGAAAAGAAATTTGCACATGATGCTTGAAAAACAGAGGGTAGAGTTTCACAGTGATAGATTTTCACAAGAGAATAATTTATCTCAGATATCTTTATTTTGATTTCATAATGATTGATTACACAAAGAATCACATAGTTATATTTATATTTATTGAGATGAAATTATATGTATTTCATGAATAAGATTTTACAAAGAGGGGGTTTGCAGGGAATTAGTTGTCATGCATTTGACATAATTGTAATTTTCGTGATAAATTTTCTCTCATAAGGGCAATATACATTCATAGGGAAGTAAGACAAATATACACAATGATCAAATCTACATTCAGAGAGAGAGGCATGAATTTTTTATTTATTTATTTGTTGTTCACGGGAAAACATTAAATAAACTTCATGTACATAAGATCAACTTATATTCAAAGAGGTTTGATTCTAAGATTTAGCTAAAGAAATAACAATTTGCACTCAATGATCAAAAACACATCCCGAGAGAGAGATTAGTTTAATTCACAAAATAATCTAATAAAGAACAAGATACACAAGTGATCATCATAAAATCACAAAGAATAAAATTTACATTCCTAATTTCTCAGAAGAAGGAACGAGATTCATATGCAGGCAATTTTTCAATAATTCATATGCAGACATTATTCAATAAATCATAGATGAATTTATTCTCAAAAGAAAAATAAATTTAATATGATTTTTTATTTTTCTTTCTTTTCTTTTTACACTCATAAAAAAAGAATTTAGAAAGCAAAAACATAAAAAAAATCTGATTTCTTTCTTTCTTTTCCTTTTTTTCTTAAGAAAATTAAATAAATAATAAAAATAAAAATATCTTTTACATGCATTCTGTGAAAGGTACTTTTATCAATAATTATCCTAATTAAGAAGAAGGAATTTACTTTGTTTTTAAACAATCTAAAAAAATTATATACTTGAAGATCTAAAAGAAATGATGGAAACTATTTTTTTTTTTGACAATACATTTTTCTTCCATATGTAATTAACGGAAAGCGAGAGAAGAGAACCTGGTTGTCGAAGCTTGATGTTGAATCCCCTCCAATTTTCTCACTGTCCTTCCTAGATCCTTCCTTGCAACTTGGTGAATTTTCTTCAAACAAACTTAACAATTCTACCAATAAAACATGATTACAAAAGAAATCCTATTTCTATCAACATGAAACATGAGAAATTTCTTCAAAGAAATGAATCAACCTCCTCCTTTCGAAAACTTGCATACATTATATAGAAAAGATCCCTCAATTCCACTATCAAGAGAATTAATTGAAAATGAGATTCTTTTTCCTAAATTATCCTCATGCAAAATTGATTGATCACTAAATGGAGGAGTTGCATGCAAGAAAATGGAGGATGAAGATTCCCTCTAGAAGCTTCCAATTTCTCCTACAACATGTGCTTATTTGAAATTGAGGAATTTAATAATTTCTATTTAAATTATTTTTCTATGTGTGTGTTCATTATTATAATCATATTCAATAAATTCATTTCTAAAATAACCTCAAAATGATATAATAGAAATAACAATAGTAGTAGCAATTCAAAATGGTAAAGGAGGGTTATGACAAGAACAAACCTGTGCTAAGATTTCCTATCTTGGAAATCGAAGATGAGGTTGACTTCGCGGCTTATAATCCGATAAGACAACGTAATTTCTACTTTCTTATGTGGCTTATGCATGTTAAAAAACCAACTTGTAAAAGATGGCTTGCTAACTATTTAGAGGCAAAAGACATTGAAGTAGTGTTTGACGATGTAGAGATCCCCTATGCTTCTGCACCTAGCCCAGGAGAATCCTCTAGTAATCCAGGACCACTGGTAAGCAAGACTCAAATGAAAAGGAGTCGGGCTTCTCCTGAATCCTAGGGCTTGCTTTCTATCTTCAAGGTAGTTTTTTGTTTCTCTTTCGGTATACTCTAAACTATATCGTCTCTTTCGGCTCTGCTAGGGCAACTTTTATACCTAATGCCAGCTTTTGCTTTTAGTTCTATTGAAGGCAATATAGATATATGGGTTGTTTATGATAATGTTCTCTAAAGCTTGGCAGTTTTGGTTAGTTTGCTTAAATTCTTAGTATTTTTGTTCCTTTCTGTAGCGTCCTAAAATTGCGACACTTGCAATTTCGACTGCATTTGGGTCTTCACGATGGCGGCGCAACGTTGAACCTGAATGGAGACCCCGAAACCTGTTTATAACACCAAAAACTGCATTTTTCTGCACCCTGGCCTGATCCCTCCTTGCACCCTGCTGTCCCGGGAGGTGGGACCATGGCGCCTAGCGCCCTGGTCCCTGGCCCTATTTTGGGCCCGGTCTCTTTTGGGCATCGGGTCTTTAAGTTTGCAATTCTAGAAATAATGTTTCCTGGTCGGCCTAAGGTCGGGAAAATCAGTCTATCAACCCTAATTGACAAGTATATAAACTACATTTCCCCTCCCATTTGAGGGAGGTAAAAAAAAAAAGAGGAAAACATATGTGCGCAAGAGGCGGAAGCGATATTCAAGCATTCAAGCATTCCTTCAGGCAATTGAGCATTCTAAGTCTCCATTCAAGGCTAAGTGTTGCATTCAAGACAAGGATTCAACCATTGAAGAGGAGATCACTTACAACATACAAAATATAACATTCATTACACCTTCGCATGTAAGAATACAAACATTCTTACAACAAGGTATCAGTACTTGTTTACATTACAAACATTTACATTTACAGCATTCTCATTTCTTGGTTAATTCCAAAACCGGGGTTTGACCTAAAGACAAACCCCTCATCCCTAACCCCCCAATCATCCTCTCTTTTCTGTGTGTAGGTTGTAGGTACGCAGCTGTAATTGAAGATCTGGAATCCTTGTGCAGAGACAAACAGATCCCCCTTCGTTTCACGGATTTTTCGAAGGACCGTGTGCATGCCGGGCGCCATCGTCCCGTCAACTTTCGCTCAAATTTGCAGAACAACACCGTCTCAACATTTTACTGCTAATTCTAGGTCCGCAGCTTCATCCCGTATCCCTATCTTTGTTTATAAGCGAATCTTTCCTACTTTACATGCATTCCTAGTTCAATCTTCCTAGCTATATTCTTTACGAAAGAGGGTATCCTTGATGTCACAACCCTTGAAACTCATTTAGAATCCAATCTTGCATTGTGTGGGATTGGATCTTGTGGGTTTCAACCCCTCTTTTGAATGTAAAGTCTCTCCTAAGTGAAAACCATCAACCCTAGTGACTCTCCCTTCTCTCTCCTTGGAGATTGGGGAGGGGAGAACAACTAGGGTTCGATTTTTCCGCTTTACACTTTCGTCTCGAGTTTAATTGCAAGTCTTCTTTGAATTGGATGGATAGTTAGAGTTATATATATATATATATATATATATATATATATATATATATATATATATATATATATATATATATATATACAGATGATATGGCCTTTTGGTTACTCACTCTTTAAGCGAACGGTTTTGTAAATATATATATTCATAATCATGTTCATTCATTCGTTTGGCACTTGCTCTAGCTCTTGTTCCCCTCTTTGCTTGCCTTCTCTTCATCCTTGTCTCTGCTCCGAGATTTATTCTTTCTTTTATTTTCTTTTTCTTATATATATATTTGGATATAGTTCCTTTTCTTCCTTTTTAGTCTGTTGCATATTTGGTTTTTTCTTTTTTTGTCAGTTTTACTTTCGCTGGGATTCTTAAATTAGCCTATGGTTGTCATGGCCCTAGACTGGGATATGCTTTGGTTTTTTAGATTTAGCAGATCTTACTAGATAAATCTTTCTTGGGTCTTTATTTAGCTCGATTTACTCTTCTATCTGTTGGTAAGAATTGACCAGGTTGGATCGAGAGTGATATAATCTCTTATGGGTATTCTTTTGGTGTGTTTTCATATTGGAAAGCCATGGAAAATGTTTCTATTTAGATAAATTGGGGAAATTTTAACAAGTCTGGCTATAGTTGCATCTACTTTCTGATTGGGACTAGTCTAACAATATGTAGGAAGAATGAGTAGTTTGTTTTGGCAATCTACTTTTGTAGGATTCAGGTGGAGGTATTTGACATGTTTATTCAGAACCGCCCCATATCATCATTATCAGAATATGGCATTGTTGCAGTCAAATTTTCCAACCATCATTGCTAGAATTAGTATGATGTATTTGACAGGAATTATCAAATGTATTGTTCTGGAATGGCAATTGGCCACTCTTTGTATTTTATTTGATTTCTAGGAAATTTTTCCTTGGGCAAGACTAGAGGTTTTCTTAGCTTGATTCTTTCCTACCGGTGCCCACACTAAATCAGGTTGTAACTTTATGTAATTCCATTCAATATAATTTTTCGGCCAAAGGCCCATTATCTATAAAAACACACACACAATATATGTGCTTTACTCTCCCCAACTAAAGTCTAAGCAATGCATGTTAAGGTCTAATATTGTCACAACCCTCCTTTATCACCTTTTGATTTAAATACAAACTCTATTATATTTCTTTTGGATAAACTATTGAATGAATATTATAAAGGAATAAAAATAATAAATCACACACACACATGGAAAATATACTTTTTTTTTAATTGTTTATTTAAATTTCCTTACCCAAATTATGGCACATGTTGTAGGAGGAATAAGAAGCTTCTAGAGGCTTCTCCACCACCTTGCATGTAACTCCTCCCACTAGGTCTAATCAATTTGCATGAAGGCCAAATTAGGAGAGAATCTCTATTTTTTAATTAAAAATTAGGTAGTGGAATTTGGAGTTTTTTTCTTATAAAAGATGTACAAGTTTTCAAAAAGAGGAGTTGGTTATTCCATAAGAAATTCTTCAAGTAAAATTTTCTTTTGTAGTCAATTTTCATTTTTCAGCTAAGATTTTTGCTTGGGAGGACTTCTCTTCAAGTTTGGAGGATCAAGGAAGATTCATAGAGGATTCCACACCATTTTCAAGCACCTAGGTTCTTTCAAATTTAGTTTTTCATACATCTTATTCTTGCTACAAATTAGATTAGATTAAATTTGTTTAAGAAATTAGATCCATTAGTTTCAAACTTTGATTAAATTGTTTAAGAAATTAGAATCATTTGTTTCAAAATTTGATGAGAATTAGATTCATTTGTTTTCAGATTCTTCATAAGAATTAGATCCATTAGTTTCAAATTTTGATAAGAATTAGATTCATTGTTTAAGAAGTTAGATCCAGATTAAATTGTTTTTTCTTATTAAGTTTTAGATTGATACTTGCTGAAGTAGAACCATCTTTATTTTCTCTAGAATCATCTCTTTGGTTATTGTTTATCTGAATCTCATCCTTTAAAGAGATTTCGCTGTGATTATTTCCTCTGTATCTGGTTAAAATAAATTCTCTGTAAAAAAAAATAATAATAAATTAGTTGAAAGTAAGGATAGATTTCACTGCGATTATTCTAATTTTCTCTCTGTAATTATTTAATGATTATTCTTTTTATCTCTGTGAATATTTTGTCTATGATCATTCTAAACTCCCTCCTTGTGATTATTTTTGAATCTCTCTGTGAATTGAACAAAGAGCTCACTGTAAATATCAGATGAACAAATCCTTCTATGAACTTTGGGAATGAATTCTGGAAATAAACAATTTTCCTAAGAAGTCTGGAAAATAACTCCCTCCCTGTGAAGGCTAGATAAATCTCTCTCCCTCTCTCTCTGTAAATGATAAACTCCTATTTTCTGTAAAGAAAAAAAAAACACAATTATTTGCTCATCTATTTTGTTCTTACCTTCTTAAATAAAATCTCTTTTGTAAGGAAATATATATATAATGTTATTCCAATGTTAATATACTAATATTAATGCCACATTATCATTATAATATACTGCATTTATTTTCGCGTTCGGCACAATCTTCGAAAATGCCAGAAGGTACGCAGGGCGGTGGTATTGAAACTGTCGGGGTTAGTGGTACCCCCCACTACCCTGCGGTCACTGTAAGTGGCCACAAGGGAGTGGAGGGGACCACGCGGCCCCCTCAACCCCTACGGGCCTGCACATGCAGGACCGCAGGGGGTGATGGGACCCGTGGTCCCCACCCCCTAATTTCTATAAATAAACAAAGTTCGCTTTATGATTACACCATGAAAAAATTTCAATGAAAATTTTAAATCGTTTTGATTAAAAATTTAAGTTATTTTTTTTATATATATCGTTTAAATTAAATTTAAGTTAATTTTTTTTTTATATATATAATGGTTTAGTTAAATTTATTTTTCTTAAAATTAGCAAAAAGTTTGAATTCAAAGTATTGTTTCAATTCTTTAGGGAATTATTGGATTATCTGATCCATGATTTTGAAAACAAGTAAGTCTTATTATTATTATTTTGATTTGATCCAAAAATTTCAAAAATTATAAGCAAATCACTCATGGGAAATTTGTAACCTTATAATTAATTAGTCTCGCGATAAGAGAAAACATTTCTGCATTTTGTATGTAAATAACGTTACTTTTGCATTGCATTATTATTATTTCGTATTCCTTATTTTCATGCAATTACTCATAAGTTCACAATTATCATTACCACGCCAATACATGTATTAATTCATTTAATTGTAGAATAATGATATTTCTCTTTTTCAAATAGTATTTAAAGTTTAAATTATGTACATCCATTTCATAATTATATTTTCAAGCATAATGTTCATAAGCTCTTAGTTTAGAAACTAAACAAAGGAAGTTGGAAGACCAAAACTAGCAGCGTTCGGTATATACGGTGCCTCTGGGTCATGCTTACGGGTAATGTCGTCGTGTTGAACTACTGCACTTAACGCCTAATAAAGTTGCATTAACGATGTCTGTGGCATCGTCCCTATAAATCGTCGAGGGAGTAATAAGGGACATTTGGAAGTTAAAATCCAAGGGGCGGGTAATCCCCCTTGTATCGATAATTTAATAAGATAACTTTTAAATGATTTTCACATCCGTTGAGATAAACCATAGTAAACCCCTTTTAGGGATGGTCAAGTTAAATGCTCTCATGAAATTGATTTTTTTTTTCTTGAAGGGATATTGGTGATTTGCAATTGGGTGACGCTCATGTTAAGTATTATGATCTAGTTATTTTTTTTAGGGCCACAAGCAATAGGCCATCTTGAGCCTTCGCTTAAGCACTACCATCCTGGGTAGCAACCATAGAGAAACTGTCTGGGACACTGACCCTAGAAAGGGTTGCGTACCCACAAATCAATTTACATCAAACCATAGAATAGAAAATAGAACTACATACTTTACGCCTTGATCCCGTGCCGAAGCGGGTATGTAGGCAGTCTTGGGATGGAGTTGTCCCTCGTACTCAGGCGTTCGTGGGTGGGGTCTAGGCTTGGTTGAGTAAGAATCCTAATTGAAAGATAAGATAATTAAATTGAAAAAGAAATTCAATGCATACTCAAAAGGAATCCCGTATGGATTCACTTGACTTCCCGAGGCTTTAAGCCAAATTCTGAGGCGGAATTCAAGCTTGTATTTAATTACTCCTAAGGATGGCGACCTCGGTGCACTCTTGTTAGAAGAGTGTAGTACTTAGTGAGTGGCTCAAGACCCGAATGGTCCCGATGAGTCTAAGTCTCTGGCCAGAGCATCTCCTATCCCGTTTGGATAGATGCCTACCCCGTATGGGTAGATGCCTATCCCGTATTGGATAGATGGACTCTTATGTCCCGTATGGACAATTGCCTAACCTGTATGGTTAGATGCTCATCCCGGATGGATGAATGCCTAATCCTAAATGGATGGATGCCCAGAGTATGCAATTGAATAAAATATAATGATTACATTAAACAAAAATAATAATAATACTCAAATTTTGTTGAATCAATTTTGGTGGGTTACTACATGTGGTATCAGAGCAAAGGTTCAAATCTAGGCCTTGTGCTCACTTCAATTTATTTGACTAAGGGAATGTTTTACAATAGTAGAAATTATTTTTATTTAAAAAAAAAAAAAAATCCTAAATCAAAAAAACAAAACTAACTACATAATTTAACTTTCAGGTAAAACCTAGAATGGCAAGAGGAAGAGGAAGAGGAAGAGGAAGGGGTAATGGAAGACGTACTAGGAGTCAAAGGGAGGAAAACCATGAGGAAAACCATGAGGAAAACCATGAAGAAAACCATGAGGAAGATCATGAAGAGGATCGACACAACCCGGGGAATAACGGAGATGGGGTCCAAGCTATAATCGACCTTCTAACCGAACAAAGAGATAAAATCAACTTCTTGGAACAATCACTACAGGACCTTAGGGAAAGGCAGAATGACTATGAGAATAGAAGCGGTACCGAAAATGGAAACCCTGGTAGCAATCAAGGAAATGTGATGGGTAATAGAAAGGAAAATAACATATTGGAACTCTCCAAGGATTTAAAGAAAATCACCCCTCTTAAGTTCGATGGGAGGCAGATTGGTGAAGGGGCTGAGAATTGGCTAAATGAAATGGAAAAATATTTTGAGCTAAGAGATTTTAGCGAAACAACCAAGGCTTTATGGGGTTCCTATCAACTCACAGGGGAGGCGGCTAGTTGGTGGACCAACACCAAGGAACAAAATGGGTATAACAGGGATACGGTCACATGGGATCAATTTGTTCACCACTTTCGAGATAGGTGGCTCCCTTAATTGTTCTTCGATGAGAAAGTGACAGAATTCCATAATCTACGTCAAGGGTCCCTATCCGTTCAACAATATTGGGATAAGTTTGCCAAGTTGCTTAAATATGTGCCTATGTACCAAAAGGATGAAGAAGGCCAAGCAAGGAAGTTCATTTTGGGGATAAATACCAACATAGGGGCAGAGGTTGACATGCATGGACCCAGAAATATGAATGAAGTACTTGAAAAGTCCCTAAGGCAAGAGAGGAAGATTCAAACTCTAGCAGGGCGGAACTATAATGGGAACCACTCATTTAAAAGGAAGCAAGAATTCAATGGAAACACTAATTTCAACAAGGGTCAGAGGAATAATTCTTTCGAAAGGAGGCCACCACCTAATCAATATCAGAGGAATGGAAATGATAATAACAGGGGCAACTATAACAGGAATGACCAGCAGAACAGGATAACTTATCCACCCAGGGCCAATGAAACAAGGAATGATCCCCCTAGAAATCAAGGTAGGAGGGGTCCTCCAGGCGGATGCTTTATGTGCGGGGAAAACCATTTTTCCAGAGAGTGCCCCAGGATGCAAGGACAAATTAGGGCCAATCAACCCCAACAAGGGCCCCAACAAAGGATTCATGCAGCGGTTAGGAACCAAAGAGGAAGATACCAGAATGTTCCCTTGGAAACTACAGGTACACTATTTGAACAACCAATATCAATTCTAATTGACACTGGATCATCTGAATGTTTCATCTCACCTGAATTAGTAAACAAATATACATTAAAAGTTAATCAAATGGAGTTATCATGGACGGTTAAATATGGGGATAAGGCAACTAGGGAAGTAACTAAGTGTTTACCGAGGGCAAGGGTACAATTTCCTGAGTTCGAAACAAGGGTAGATCTCTATGTGGCACCCCTAGGATTATATGATGTAATTATGGGAATGAGTTGGTTAACAGACCATCAAGCTAATGTAGATTGCTATAACAAAGTTGTTGAATGTTTGGATGATGGGGGGAAAAGGGTCAAAATCCAAGGAAAGTGTAAACCCATTAATATAGAAACTATCTCAGCAATGCAATTAAAGAAGGAAAGGAGAAGAGGAGGACAAATCTATATGGTTGAAATTGATGAAGGAAAGGAGGAAAATACACCAACATTTGAAAATACCCCTTTCTTAAAGGAGTTTAAGGATGTTTTTCCAGAAGAATTACCCGGTTTACCCCCTAAGAGGAAGTTTGACTTTTCTATCGAAGTACTCCCAGGAGCTGAACCAGTATCAAGGGCACCTTACCGGATGAACACAACCGAATTACAAGAGCTCAAAATGCAATTAGAGGAACTCTTAACTAAGGGATTAATAAGGCCAAGTGTATCACCATGGGGAGCACCAGTTTTGTTTGTTAAGAAGAAGGATGGAACCTTAAGGCTATGCATCGACTATAGGATGTTGAACAAAGTCACAATAAAGAATAGGTATCCCTTACCTCGCATAGAGGATCTTTTTGACCAAATGAAAGGAGCGGCAGTTTTCTCAAAGATAGATCTCCAATCAGGGTACCATCAACTCAGAATTAAGGAGGAAGATATTCCGAAAACAGCCTTCAGGACTAGATATGGACATTATGAATTCATAGTAGTTCCTTTTGGTGTAACTAACGCCCCAGCTGCATTCATGAACCTAATGAATAGTGTACTCCATGACTACTTGGATAAATTTGTTTTGGTATTTCTGGATGACATATTGATTTACTCTAGAAATGAAGAGGAACATTTAGTGCACCTACAAATTGTTTTGCAAAGGTTGAGAGAACATAAGTTATATGGGAAATTGTCCAAATGTGCCTTCTTTGAAGAAAAGATTCACTATCTTGGGCATATAATATCAAAGGACGGAATAGCAGTCGACCCAGATAAAATAAAGGCAATAGTAGAATGGCCAATCCCTAAGAATGTTTCAGAGGTAAGAAGCTTTATGGGGCTAGCAGGTTACTATAGGAGGTTTGTGGAAGGATTCTCTAAGATAGCAAATCCCATCACCTCATTGCAAAGGAAGGGCAAAAGGTTTGTGTGGACCGAGCAAAGTGATAAGGCATTTCAAATCTTGAAGGGAAAACTAACTTCAGCACCCATCCTAAAGGTACCAGATCCGAATGGGCACTTCACAGTCATAACAGATGCTTCTATTGAAGGGTTAGGAGGAGTACTTGTCCAAGATGAAGGGGTAGTAGCTTACGAATCTAGAAAGCTAAAGACTCATGAAGTCAATTATGCACCCCATGACTTAGAATTGGCAGCAATTGTGCATGCCCTACAAAAATGGAGACACTTCTTACTAGGGAAGCCTTTTGATCTAAAGTCAGATAACCAAGAGCTAAAATACATCTTTACCCAACCTCACTTAAATGCCATACAAAGAAGGTGGTTAGAGTTTCTAAGTGAATATGATTTTGAAATTGAATATATCAAGGGGAAAGAAAATAGGGTGGCAGATGCCTTAAGTAGGAGGAGACACTTGATGACTATAGCAACATTCAAAACCTCTTTCAAAAGGAAAGTAATGGATGAACAAGGACATGACCCATGGTATGAGCAAGTCAAATTGACTTTAGAACACAACCCAACCGATCCTAAGGTCGAAGGGTATACATTAGATGAAGATGGGTTGCTCAGATACAATAATAAAATCTATATTCCTAATTCAGGGAACTTAAGGGAAGTAGTCTTGTCGGAGGCTCACAATGCCCCTTATTCAGGACACCCAGGAGTTAACAAACTTTATGTAGATCTAAAGAAGTTATACTTTTGGCAAGGGTTGAAGAATGATATTTTCAAGTATGTAGCTAAATGTTTGGAGTGTCAAAGAGTAAAGGCAGAACATAGACACCCAGTTGGATTGTTGCAATTGCACGATGTACCTCAACACAAGTGGCAAGTTATTAGCATGGATTTTGTGCAAGGGTTACCCATGTCACCTTCTAGGCATGATACAATAATGGTGGTAATTAACAAACTCACTAAAGTGGCACACTTTATACCAAGAAATCTGATGGATGATGTGCCTACCTTGGCTAGACGCTTTGTTAAGGAAATATTTAGGTTGCATGGAATACTAGAGAAAATCATATCAGACAGAGATGCTAGATTCACTTCAAGGTTTTGGACCACTCTTCAATCAGCTCTAGGAACTCAACTAAATTTTAGCACCGCATACCATCCTGAAACCGATGGTCAGATAGAAAGGACAAATCAGATTATGGAAGACCTGCTTCACATGTACTGCATGGACCAACAAAGGAAATGGGAAGAGTACCTACCTTTGGTAGAGTTTGCTTACAATAATACATATCAAACATCTTTGGGAATGGCACCTTTTGAAGCCTTGTATGGTAGACCATGTCGAACACCTTTGAGTTGGGATAGTCTTGAAGATAGAGTGATCATTGGGCCAGATATGTTGAAAGAAATGGAAAGGAAAACTAAGGAAATTAGGCAAAGATTGAAGGAAGCCTCAGATAGGCAGAAAAGTTATGCAGACAAAAACAGAACACCAAGGGAGTTTGAGGTAGGAGAGAAAGTCTTCCTAAGGGTTAGGCCACACAAGAGTTCCATAAGATTTGGGAAAAAGACTAAGCTTGCACCTCGTTATGTCGGACCTTTTGAAATATTGGGAAGAATTAATCCAGTTGCATACCGGTTGGCCTTACCTCCCCAATTGAGCCAAATCCATGATGTCTTCCATGTATCTCTTCTTAAAAAGTATGTGCCTGATGAGAAACACATTTTGAATTGGGATGCTTTACAGGTCCAAGAAATGGGAGGAATAATGATAGAGCCATTCAGAATCTTGGAGAGGCGCCAGTGCCAGTTGCGCAATAGAGAGGTTGATCAGTGCAAAGTGCAATGGGACCAGTATGATGAAAAGAATGCCACGTGGGAGGACACTAAGGAGATGCAGCAGTTGTTTCCTTTTTTGTTTTAAACATGAACTATAAACTCTTTTGAACGCATTTAATAAGTGCATCGGGACGATGCACAGATTAAGGGGGGGAGGATGTCACAACCCTCCTTTATCACCTTTTGATTTAAATACAAACTCTATTATATTTCTTTTGGATAAACTATTGAATGAATATTATAAAGGAATAAAAATAATAAATCACACACACACATGGAAAATATACTTTTTTTTAATTGTTTATTTAAATTTCCTCACCCAAATTATGGCACATTTTGTAGGAGGACTAGGAATATTTTTTTTATATATATCGTTTAAATTAAATTTAAGTTAATTTTTTTTTTATATTTATAATGGTTTAGTTAAATTTATTTTTCTTAAAATTAGCAAAAAGTTTGAATTCAAATTATTGTTTCAATTCTTTAGGGAATTATTGGATTATCTAATCCATGATTTTGAAAACAAGTAAGTCTTATTATTATTTCGATTTGATCCAAAAATTTCAAAAATTATAAGCTAATCACTCATGGGAAATTTGTAACCTTATAATTAATTAGTCTCATGATAAGAGAAAACATTTTTGCATTTTGTATGTAAATAACGTTACTTTTGCATTGCATTATTATTATTTCGTATTCCTTATTTTCATGCAATTACTCATAAGTTCACAATTATCATTACCACGCCAATACATGTATTAATTCATTTAATTGTAGAATAATGATATTTCTCTTTTTCAAATAGTATTTAAAGTTTAAATTATGTACATCCATTTCATAATTATATTTTCAAGCATAATGTTCATAAGCTCTTAGTTTAGAAACTAAACAAAGGAAGTTGGAAGACCAAAACTAGCAGCGTTCGGTATATACGGTGCCTCTGGGTCACGCTTACGGGTAATGCTGTCGTGTTGAACTACTGCACTTAACGCCTAGTAAAGATGCATTAACGACGTCTGTGGCATCCTCCCTATAAATCGTCGGGGAGTAATAAGGGACATTTGGAAGTTAAAATCCAAGGGGCGGGTAATCCCCCTTGGATCGATAATTTAATAAGATAACTTTTAAATGATTTTCACATCTGTTGAGATAAACCATAGTAAACCCCTTTTAGGGATGGTCAAGTTAAATGCTCTCATGAAATTGATTTTTTTTTTTCTTGAAGGGATATTGGTGATTTGCAATTGGGTGACGCTCATGTTAAGTATTAGGATCTAGTTATTTTTTTTAGGGCCACAAGCAATAGGCCATCTTGAGCCTTCGCTTAAGTGCTACCATCGTGGGTAGCAACCGCAGAGAAACTGTCTGGGACACTGACCCTAGAAAGGGTTGCGTACCCACAAATCAGTTTACATCAAACCATAGAATAGAAAATAGAACTACATACTTTATGCCTTGATCCCGTGCCGAAGCGGGTATGTAGGCAGTCTTGGGACGGAGTTGTCTCTCGTACTCAGGCGTTCGTGGGTGGGTTCTAGGCTTGGTTGAGTAAGAATCCTAATTGAAAGATAAGATAATTAAATTGAAAAAGAAATTCAATGCATACTCGGAAGGAATCCCATATGGATTCGCTTGACTTCCCGAGGCTTTAAGCCAAATTCCGAGGCGGAATTCAAGCTTGTATTTAATTACTCCTAAGGACGGCGACCTCGGTGCACTCTTGTTAGAAGAGTGTAGTACTTAGTGAGTGGCTCAAGACCCGAATGGTCCCGATGAGTCTAAGTCTCTGGCCAGAGCATCTCCTATCCCATTTGGATAGATGCCTACCCCGTATGGGTAGATGCCTATCCCGTATTGGATAGATGGACTCTTATGTCCCGTATGGACAATTGCCTAACCTGTATGGTTAGATGCTCATCCCGGATGGATGAATGCCTAATCCTAAATGGATGGATGCCCAGAGTATGCAATTGAATAAAATATAATGATTACATTAAACAAAAAAAAAAAAAAAACTCAAATTTTGTTGAATCAATTTTGGTGGGTTATTACAAATATGTTTACAATCAAGCTAATTAGGCTAGAATGATAAGTAATACTATACAATTAAATTTCTCCGATGTTGTGAAAATCACTAACATATTGCCTATATCGTTATCCTAATTATACCTCTATCTAATTGATTATACGTATATCAATAAAGATATTGTAAGGCTAACGTGAATGTCTATAGCCACATGTCATTGAAACTGATTAGATATAATAAAATCGGGTTATGTTGACCATATTTTCTAATTCATAAGCATAAAATTAGCTTATGAGTGCTTTTTGATTAAGAAAATTCAATTAATTCTCATTACCACATATTCAACTAATTTTATTCATCAAATAACCATAATAATACGATGGATAGTACCTAAATTAGTTATGATAAACTGTTTTGGGCCTTACAAACATACTCCTAAGTTTAACATTATTTTTTATGATACTGCATTGATCATGTATTTATTAAATTCTACATAAGATATCCGACATGGTTGATATCTTTTTTGCTATTTGTTTTCCTTGATTTTAGCGTGGCTAAAATCGTGAGGCAACCCTATGAAACTGGTCCGTTTCGTGCCTCACGTCCTCCGGGAAAGGTTGATTGACTCCATTGGTTAGCCTCTTTTGCTTTTCGTCTTTTGTTTTTCTCATTTTTTAAAAGTTTTTTAGATTTTGCAGTTTTGCCTGTAGGTCGGACTTTAAAGTCCGACCTACAGGGTGTTTCTTAGATAGAATTGCACATCAGACTTTAAAGTCCGATGTGCAATGTTTTGGCAATCTTCTCTGTAGATCGGATTTTAAAGTCCGACTTGCAGGGTTTTTCTTTGTTAGAATTGCACATCGGACTTTAAAGTCCGATGTGCAATGTTTTGGTTCTTTCCCTGTAGATCGGACTTTAAAGTCCGACCTGCAGGCAGTTCTTTTCCTGCAGAGCGGACTTTAAAGTTTGACCTGTAGAGTTTTTCTTTGTTAGAATTGCACATCGGACTTTAACATCCGATGTGCAATGTTTTGGTTCTTTCCCTGCAAATCGGACTTTAAAGTCCGACCTGCAGGCAGTTCTTTTCCTGCAGAGCGGACTTTAAAGTCCGACTTGCAGGAACTTTTCCCTTGCACATCGGACTTTAAAGTCCGATGTGCAGTTTAGCAAGAAGGAAGTTGCATGTCAAACTTTAAAGTCCGACTTGCAAGGAGTCTTTTCTTGCATGATTATTTTTGTTTCAATTCGCCAAGGTCCATGTGCAGGTCGGGGAATTTTTCCCGACCTACAAGTTAATTTTTGCCCTTCTCGCATATCAGACTTTAAAGTCCGATATGCAATCTTTGATTGATTTTCTTTGCACATCAGACTTTAAAGTCCGATGTGCGAATTTTGAGTTTCCTTCCCAAGTTGCAGATTGGACTTTAAAGTCTGACATGCAGTTGCTTGTCAAGTTTTTCCCTCGCAGATCGCTTTAAAGTCCGACCTGCGTATGATGTTGTTTGAACGTGTAGTTCGGACTTTAAAGTCCAACCTGCAAGTTTTTACCATTTTGTCTCCTAAGTCATTTCTGACTCCTTTTTCTTGTTCTGATTGATGAAATTTGGTCGTTTGATGGTGATCATTTTCAAAACACTAATAATCCATGTTGAAATGTTCGAGCCCTCTCCCAGCAAATCGACAGAGAAAGGAAGATGCGCTGATGAGATTGTTGATATGGCGCTAAACAAAGCTAAGATGCAAGTTGCTTTAGCTCGGTTTGAAGAATTTTAGAAATCCAATGAGGAGGAGAAAGATGAATAAAGTGTCCTCTTTTTGACACTTTCTTTTCATGTAGTTGCATTGTTAGATGCTCCAAGTTTTCTTGCAGCTGCATATTTTCTTTCTGCTGAAGTTGTAGTCAAGTGGGACTGTGCAGTTGAATTAGTCAATTATGCCCACATTTTTCTCCAACATTTTCCTATATAAGGAGGACCCTCATTTGTAAATAGGATCTTTTTGGCTATGCAACAAAATTCTGCCAGTTTGTATGTGCACTCTAAGACTTTGAGTTTAGATGTAAATCGGATTGTTTTCAATAAAAGAGGCAAGTTGTGTTGAGACTTTGTGCCAATTCAAGTTGTTATGTGATGACATTTTTTAGAGTTGATTGTGAGTTTTGTTCTATTGTGAAAGAGGGATTTAAATTCAATCTTGCAGACTTTGAGCTGCTAATTGTATTTAGAGTTATATGTTTGGTTTTCAGTTTTGGTCTTGTAGACTTTGAGCTGCTTATCATATCTGAAACTAGTGTGGAAAGCTAAAGTGGGAAGATAGCTTGTAGACTTTGTGTTGCTTCTATTTTTAAGACTTGTGCATGTGAGTTGAAGTGCATCATGTAGTTAGACTTTGAGCTGCTACATATTGTGCTTAGTTAGCAGAAAATCATCTAAAAAGGTTGATAGGAGAATAGATAGTTGAAGACTTTGAGCTTTCTTTTTGTTTTCCCGTCCCGGGGAAGTGACGGAGGTCTTTGTGCCTTCATGGAAAGTTTGCTTCCCTTTATGTTCCAAAAATCCTACAAAGAAGTCTCGTTTCTGTATTTGTTGTTATTTATTTCCAATTGCTATTACTTTTCTGAGAAGAGAAAAGAGTATAGTTTTTCTTGAAAGAAGAAGAAAGATTGTTGTCCCACCCATATTAGATTGGTTTAGTTTGTAGATAGGGGGAGCCTTCCCTTAATTAGGAGATTTTTACTCACACACTGTGGTTGAAGCCACAATTTTGTATATTTTCCCAAGTGTACAAAATTTTCAACCAACACTATTTAAGGAGTATGTTTCTTGCAAAGATAATAATCATACATAGGTAATCCCATATAGAAATAAATATGAATGACTCTAACTAAAGTGATATAATAATAATGAATTTTATGACAAATTTGTTGTTTTCATTACTTCATTGTGGAATCTCCTTCTATATACAAAAGAATTTGACGTGACAATGGACAGTGACTATCGATACACAATCATCAATAAAGACACTAATAGAAATTCAAGATCAAATGTGACAGTCTTGTTTACCTTCAAAGGAGATATTCAGAAGATCACAACATCATAAGAAATAGCATTGCAACCTCACAAGTTTTAAGCATCATCTTTACACAATCTAAGGAAATTTCATACTAGTGAAATCAGTTCAAGATTCACAATGACAGTCAAAGGCATAAGGAGATTGGCACTTAGACAAAGAATCAAGATGGAAATCCAAGCATCAAGTAATATTAGCATTGTTCAAAGAAATAGTCACAAATAAAGAGAAAAAACAGTGAAGCATGGTTTCAAGGCCATGAAAAGAAAGAGATATGATTGCAATGGTTGAGAAGTAGCAAAAGGAGAAGCTATCTACTAATGAAGAGAAGTAAATCTAAGATAAAAGACTCAGTATCCTACCACAACCACAAAGGGTTGTCAAAAACAAAATGATAAGAATGTTGTTATGGTGAGAAATAAGAGGTTATAGGCACCATTGAGCCAACATAAAGTCAAAAGGGTTTGAAGCACTATTTTCTAGCCCTCTACAAAAGACGGGCTTGAAGAGTGTTGTTATAACAGAGAGGAGAGGGCATTGGAAAGCATGCCATGAACTCAAAATTCTAAGACAACAGTTAAACAAATCTATGTGATGAGTTCATTATATAATGTTGTCATGCCCCGCTTGAGGTGAGGATTTTATAACTAGGTCGCAGCACTATGAGGAAGGCCGACTCAAAATAACCAAAAATAAAATTAGACTAAATTAATTTATGGTTGACCTCCAAGTAATATGATGCCTTTCATCAAAATAAATAAACTAAATTAGCATTACTTTAAGGACTACTTCCTTTTTGACTAATGACAAGAGATGTGTATTTAAGAAGTGGAAAGGTATGATCACCAAAAACAAAAAGAACTGATCTTCATTAAAACCAACAATTATGTATAAGCGACAAATTGTTAGAATACCAAATTAATAAAATATAATTAAGTTTTAGCGAGCACTTAAGAGGAAGAGTCATGACCCTTTCAAAGGGGTAAAGATGGTGAAAAGGCATGACTTCTCCCTCATATTGGATGGTATAAAAATTCATTTGAAGGGGAGGAAGACAAGGGGGGATATATGGAAGGAAGCATTAGATCTAATATCAAAAACTCTTATCGACTAAATTAATAAGGCATCAATTATGTAGAGAAACACTCCCTTTGAGAAAGGTTATCCTTGAGAAAGGTTGTGGCGATTCATCCCCTCTTGAGGTCTATATAAGGCAAACCTCTTCTTAGAACAAATCATTGGAAAATTTAGATAAGAAGCTACGAGGATCAAGTCCTGTTGTGCAATTACATATCCTGCATTGTATGGTGTATTTGTGATCATATTTATAACTACATTTTTCGGAATTAATATATTGAATGTTCATTAATATTCAGATCATATAATTCTCTATATATACATATACTTATGCATATACATCTAATTATGTTGTTGATAACATCGTCTATACCTGTTATGAGCATAGATCTAATTAAGAACATTTTGTAAATAACTGAACATATATATATTTGTCTATAATCTGAATGTATTGTAGCCATGATATAAGTGTAGAGATTACCAGTAGGGGAATATCATTGGGGTCACTTTCCAGGGATGCCACCTCATGGTATATGAACAAAGAGTCTCATGAGGCCAAAGGGGTATGAAGGGTGGATTTTCTAGACACCTTGTGGTAGACCACCCTCACTATCATGGTGAATGTCTGATATTCATTTTTTGGAAGTAAGGTAGTGGTTACAAGATTGAGGGGAACAATGATAAGATACCTCACTAGGTACGCTACCTCATTTTGGTAAGGGCCACATGATTCCAAGGGGGATAAGGTCTGCCCTTGGGCTTGGGTTAGAGGGTCTCTAGGGAACCCTATCAACTCACCCTATCCAAGCTTCCCAATGGTGAAAATTATGCTTTCAATATGTATTTATATACTAATACTTACTAAATGAAATTATTTGTTTTGATGAGTTATAATTATAGAACAATCTCTAACTTGTTTGCAGGACTTTCCCCAAAATTAGAGGTACTCTCTTAACCCTTCATTGACTAGAACTTGAGATCTAGGACAAAATATAGACATTTATAATTTAGGGACATTACAAATGCAGTCATGAGGAGAACTCCTATTCACCTTGACAATACATAGTCCAAGAAAAGACAATATCAAAACCCTACTACACAAGAATGCACTATGAATAGTTGAGGATGAGCTCAAAATGGTGTTAATATACTCATAAAGAAATATTTGATAATACCATTATGATAGTTAATGGCCACTGTTCAAGTCAAAAGTAAAGTCACTAATAATAGCCATGCCACAATACAAAAGATAGCGTGTTCTTATAGAGTCATTGAAATTCTTTTGGTCTAATACAATCACCTCTCTAATTTATCTTATTAGACTTTGTGACGGTATTAAGAAAATGCAATAGATGTAAGGTTTTCTAGAATTGCAGTCACGAAGCACCTACAAAGACATCAAGGATAGTATTTGTGACTTCACCAATACAAACCCTCGAGAGGTAAATGAAGAAGATAGAGATTCAAAAATAATAGGTGTGTAATGAAGAGAAGGATACATTAATTCCAATAATAATGGAAGCCTTGAAACAATGTATGAACATGCATCAAAGAATATTAATAGTACAATTTTTATTAGATACCAAAATTGCAAATGTTGCAAGTTGACATGTAATCATAATGGAGGCATATCTAAGGCATATAAATCATTTGACATACTACCTCAAGAAATCTATTCTTATGCATGGCTCGATTGCAGGGTAGGCACAAAATGAAATGGTAAAAAGGCTTTAGAAACTATCAATAAAATACAACACAAATGGGAGTATGTGAATGAAAACAAATGGCGCATGACTTGTTTGACAAATTACCTCACAATTTAAATGTGTTGAAATGCATGTGAGGCGTGGAAGTGTAGACAAAGAATGCAAAATGTTTGACAGTATGACTCAAAGAGATGTCCTCACATGGTATAAAGATTGTAGCCTAGGCATGACATTTAACAATTTTACAGTGTCCCAAAGAGATGTCTTTTTACAATACCAATAATTGCAAGATATGTTCAAAATGGATCCACTAAAAAGATTTAATAGACTTTCAAACCATAACTTTGAATAGAAAATAAAATAAAATATATTAGCAAGTTCTACATGTCTCGAGATATTTGCTTAGAAATAAATCTCAATGTTATTTTCTGTAAAAAAAAAAATCATTTTTTGTTTGAATGTATTTTACTTTTTACAAGCCTCTAACATTTCATTTGTTTTGAACAAGGCTATCAAAAACCAAATAAGAATACGTAAGACTTAATTGTTGAATTTCATGATAGAGAAAATGTTTTGCTTTAATATCTGAGTTGAGGAAAGCTTTCTTTGTCTGTGAAAGACAACAACTCAGGAGCAGTAATTATAGGAAAGATCATGAACAATGACCATGTCTCCAAACAAGATGAGAGCCACCACTATGCTCTTTGGCAACTGGCTAAAAACATGAAGGATTTCATTCTTCAAATGTTGATGATTGAAATTCACAAGCCAAGAATCATCTACAAACACACAACTTGTTACAAAGAAATATCAAGCAAGGATAATTTGCCCAACACAAACCAAGAAACATGTATTGATTGTACACAAGAATGTGATTATAATGAATGAATGGACCCTTATGAAAGGAAGAATGAAACCCTAGATGAAAAATCCTAATGCTAGATTAAATTAGCTAGGACCAAATGTCACAATCATTAAGATTGAGACAACTTAAGCTATTATTAGCCTTATTAAATAAAAGAAAATGGAACCCAAGTCTAGCTTAAGTGAAAAAGTAATGAAAGGACCTAATTAAATTAATAATTAGATAAAGTGTGTTGATTACTCTAGCACCACTCTTCTTAAGATTAACTTAGGGAGCAACTAAAGAGCTAATGATGAATGCAAAAATACAAGAATGAATGGGTTCTGACAATAAAGGCCAGATTAGGTACCCATGTACAAACTAATGCAACTATCATAAATGAAGAAAAGGAGAAAAACCCAGTGGGAGAAAAATCCTCTCCAAAAGAGAGAAAATACAATAAATTCACTAGTGAAAGAAGGAAAGAAGGAGGACTTAATGTATCCCTTAGAGAGAGAGGGGGTGAGAGAGAGAGAGAGAGAGATAGAGACAGAGACAGAGACAGAGACAGAGACAGAGAGAGAGATCCCCTCATAAGGGAGAAGCTCCAATACCGAAGATGATCCAAGAGCTACAAACAATGTTCTTCCCCTTGGGAGGAAACAAATCCAATATCCAAGGTAGAAGCAACTCTAGGAAACATAATAGTACAATGAATTTCCACCCTTTGAGAGAGAGAGAGAGAGAGAGAGAGAGAGAGAGAGAGAGAGAGAGAATGATCAAACAATGTATCCGCCAATAAGAGAAAATATCCAATGTCAAAGATGAATTCTCAAAGTTGGACATTGAAGATGATCCAAGACTGAAAAACAATGTTCTCCCCCTTGGGAGGAAACAATTATAATGGCCGAGGTAGAATAAACTCCATGAAAGAAGATGGAAGGAATAGTCTCATGATGTGTGTCATGGAAGACTTCTCAATTGTCCACATGTTTGAATCAAAATATGCCAAATCAATTAAAGCAAATCCAAACATCCGTGAAGATGCTTGATGAACAACCTCTAAAGGTACTATTGAAGATGGGATGATAAGAGTGCTCAAGTTTCCATCAAAGAGGAAGTGAATATCCTTAATCATGTCCCCAATTTTTGGAGTGTGCGATGTATCAACAAACCCTACAATGTTTGTCAAGTATGCATCCCATGAAGTAGAATTTGGAAGGGAACAATCAACTTGCTGAAATGGATCAATGGGGGCCATGCATGAGCCAGTTCCAATCTAATTAGGAACAATAGAAGATAATGAATATTGATATGGTGTCTCAATACGAGGATTGAGAACTGTGAGAAAAAACTCAAATCCATTAGGACATTAAAGACTTGTGATACATTCAAGCATCTCAAAAGTACCATGATCATAGGGTATACAATCTACATGTACAAGGGGAATGAGGCAATTTGGTGCATGATCCTTTGGAAATAGAGAGATATGAGGATCTCCATAGATATCCCAAAGGTAAGTCCAAATTGTGTGGGGACAATCAATGTCCAATAAAGCACACATAGTGTCATCATCAACACTAGAACTAGTCACCCCTACAACATGATCTTTAATGATCCTTCAAGCATGCTTACTCCTCTCTAAGGTTGGTTGAGGGATGAGTCCATATAGATAAGGCAAAAAATCAAGCCACCTAAGATGTGTCAAGATGTCCTTTCCCCAACACTCATAATTATCCTCTTATTGGGGTAAGAATAGAATGATGAATAAAAAACTCATAATACCTCCTCAAATGAAATTATTAGACCCCAAAAACCTCAACACATGTAAAGAAGATCAAATAAAACCCTCTCCCACAAACAAATCCATTTCAGGTGCCAAAACGTCCAAGTAATTGACCAGATACTGAAATCAAGAAATCTAAATAAAATATATTTAGGTAAAAATCTAGTAACATTAACTTGAGATTTGCATAGAGGAGTCCACCATCTTTCCAACACTACTCATTTGTGAAAAATGGAGTTTGGATATGGAAGATATGGCCTAGAAGTGTGAAACTAAAGAATTGAATTTGTAGGATTGATATGAAAAATTGGAGCAAAATCTGACACACCTACTTGCAACACTAGATTGACCCTAGAACCAACTTTTTGACATATCTCGTTTGTGTAATTTTGAACGTGTATGACCAAATTATGGCCAAAAAACTACACTTAGGTCAAAAACCAAATTGAAAGGCTTGGAGGGGCTAACTAGGCATCCATACTACTGACATTAGCATAATATTCTCTGATGCCAACAAAATGCCCTTTGGCTGAAAAGAATTTTGATTGCAAAAAAATAGAAGGTTGTCGAAAAAATATTTGTCAATGTTAGAATTTTTTGTAGCGGTATATGGGATGAAATATTTTGATTCAATTGAATATTCTCTGATAGGTCGACTCATAGGGATGATGTTAGATTTGAGTGACTTGCATAGTGGTGTTGGGAAGAATTTAATGCTCCCACCTTAAAAAAAATTGAACCTTTTAACCTACCAAAAAATATTAAAATTTGAATTTTTGACTCACGAATTTTTTTAGTGTTGACACAGGAGGCAGAGGTTGTACAGATCCATACGACTTTTTTTTTCCCAAAAACCACCTTTGACAAAATTCGATGATTTGAAAATGAGCTTAGGGTTTTTGGGCCTTCTAAGCATGATGGTGACGTTTGTTTCACTCCAAAGTAATCGAACTTTTTGTTGATCGTTAGATTTTGCCTTTTTTTTTGTGCCCTTATCCAAGTTGACCCAAAACTTCAACTACTTAGATTTTGACGAAATGACAGTCGATCTTAGGGTTTTGGGAAGTTGTGAACACGATGACAACCTCCGTTTGAGCTCAATGTGCATAGAAAAATATTTCAAGATTGGATCCCTCAAGAATATGGACAAGAACTTAGAAAATCTACTCTAATACCATGTATAAGTTTATGACTGAATTTCACAAGCCAAGAATCATCTGCAAGCATACCACTTGTCACAAAGAAAGATCAAGCAAGGATAATTTACTCAAAACAACCTAACAATAATGTATTGATTGCATATAGAAATATGATTACAATGAATGAATGAATCCATATGAAAGGGTGAATAAAATCCTAATGCTAGATTAAATTAGCTAGCACCGAGTGTCACAATCATAATGAATGGGACAACTTAAGGTATTATTAGCCTAGTTAAATAAAAGTAAAAAGCACTTAAGTTTAGATTTGGTGAAAAAGTAATTAAATTACTTATTAATTAAATAATTAGATAAAGTGTCCTAATTGCTCCAACAAGAAAGAAAATAGATTGAGATTGGTCAAATTTCCATGGGTTGAAAGTTGGTGATAAACCGGGGCCCTCCTTGTAATACTTGATCCTTCCCATCTATAGTAGAGAATACAACCATGGGATAGCTTTGGTGAATTATCAAGAAATAAATTAATGCAAATGGCTTCCAATTTTCTTGTTCCCCCACCCTTTTTCCAAGGGAAGAACTTAAGAATCCACAAATTAGATATAGTAAGCATGTAATTAATTTTCAACTAGTAAGGTTTGAAAGGCTTGAGGCTCAAATGTATACCATATGGATATTAATTCATCAATGTTTATAACACAAGTATTGAAGACATGAATATGATTTCCACATTCCAAACAAATCAACCCTTCATTTGATCTGTACTCTATCGCTTTAGTATTTCATTTGGTCGTTCATCTTTCTCCAGTCTCTTAAGATTATGTGTAGGAAAAACACCCGCTAAGTGTATATTTATTATTTAGTTCACATATAATAAATGGTGCATTTTTGGACCATTGGAAGTCAATTCCTCCCATTTTCAATGAGATGCAACTAGGAAGTGGTTTCATGAGTTTTATATTTACATAGATTTGAACATGACTAAGCATCCTTGTTTCTTTGCTAAACTTTGAGGCTATTATGTTACTCTCTGATTGCATTGACAATCTTTCAAAGAAATGATTCTTGCCAATATTTTATAGGAAAATAGACCGAGCTTGGTCAATTTTTTATGGGGTTGAAAGTTGGTGATCAAGGTTTATCTAATATCTTCGTAAACTAGAGGCTTCTTTGCAATACTTGAGCATTCCAATCTCCAATGTAGAATACAACCAAGGAATAACTTTGGTACATTATCAATAAATAGAACAATGCAAATTGCTTCCAATTTTCTTGTTCCCACACCCTCATAGTTTTAGGGTAAGACTAAGAATTCGTAGATAAGATCTAGGGTAAGATCCAATGAATCTATAGAAGAAATATTTTACTATAAGCAACCACAATTTGATCTAAATTTAATTAATAGAAAATTTTGACCTCGACGATGCTTCCATCTTAAGGTAGTTACAAGTCTCCATCATGAGAGAAATAATTTGGTTATTACAAAATTATATAAAAACTCCTTAACATCAAAGTATTGCCAATTGCAATAATTTTCATGTTGATTATATTTGCAACACTTTTCATAAGTCTGAAACATAAAATATATTTACATATAGCTCTTCTATATAGACTCTAACTTCATAATATTGGCAATAATTTTCATGTTGATTATAGTTGCAATACTTTTCATAAATCTGAAACATAAAATATATTTACATATAGCTCTTCTATATAGACTCTAACTTCATAAGGAAGAAATAAATATAGTGTAACTATTAACAATGCCTGGAACCCTTTTATCAATCCTTAAGTAGTAATGTCCAAAAATTTATGGGCACCTGATCACAATACCACCCCAATCTATATAGGATTAGGGAGCACACAAAGTAAAAATTTATGTCGTGATTAAAATAAATAGTAGCATTCAACATTAACATAAATATTAAACTTTTTGGGGTTTATGTAAATAACATCCAAGCCATTGCTCTAATTCTCTAAAAGGGGAAATTCAAAATGTGTGAAGTATTTGTAGATCTAACTCATTTTAACACTCTACAAGAATTGTTTTCTATTTTTGATATCGATTAGTTTTGTTAACATATTTATACATTCTCCAAATAGCTAACCCTTTCGTTACACTCCTCTATGAGCAACACCTACTAGCAATATATATTGAATGCCTTATGACACTACATCCATTAACTCTTTACGACACTACCTCTTTGACAATCCACATGCTAGAGAATATGATAAGTTATGAAAAATTTCAACTACAATAACCAATGCTTTGGTGATTCTCTCGTACATACAACCCTCATGTGCATATAAAATTTGTACTCGAACATTTGACCACACACACATTAGTTGATTAAACTCTTTTCTACATCTTTATTGTAGGCAATACATATAAGTGATACAATCATTTTTTATCATAAAGACACACACCTTTCTCTAATTACTTAAGAAGCAATACACAAAATAACATATAACCACTCCTCATCAAAACTTAACAAATAAAAAAAGAAAAGAAACACAAAACACAAAAAAAAAGTCAAAACAATCATTTTTTATCATAAAGAATTGCACCTTTCTCTAATTACTTAAGAAGCAATACACAAAATAACATATAACCACTCCTTGTCAAAACTTAACAAATAAAAAAAGAAAAGAAACACAAAACACACAAAAAAAGTCAAAACTGAACATGATATTGAATACCGACCAAAAATAAGGGGAACCATCAACATATGCCAAAATATCTCACATGAAATACACTCAATCTCTAAGTAAAATGTTAACTATAGATGAAACAATTGACACTTCAACTTAGAGAAAACAATAAAATAAAGCAAACCCTATGTGTATCAAATAAATTGCATGCATATATATCATACCTTTTTATCAAGTAATACATGTATTTCATAATTGGATCTTGATATTTATTTACTTTGATGTCGTTCTTATGATTCAATTATATATTTAAAAATATATATATAAACGACAATTAAAAATATGTAAAATATGCAAGTTATATAAACATATTGTTTAATAGAAATTTAAAAAAATAGTTTTTGTGCTTGATACTTTTTTAGTCATTTTTGGTGTGTTGCAATTTTTTTTTTATTTTGATCATTAAAGGTTATATTTGTATTGCTATTCAATTTTTTTATAGTATAATGTTTCACTTCTTTCCATCTACTCATGGTCCAACTATACAAAAGATATGGTTATCCACATTATCATCATAATTTCACTATAAATAAAATTCTAGTGCAACCATGTCTTAGGTAACTACTACCCACCCAAAACATACATCATATACGTCTACCCCACTTCACTAGATTTTAAACAAAATTTACATATTCGAGTTCTATATTAAAACAAAACATTCTGCTTTCTTTGTAACGACTTCTTCCCATGTGTTTGGGCATCCCAATAGTCCTTTTCAAACTTCACTCGCTTCCTCTTGGTCGACTTCCTCTCATTGCCTACACCCTTCTCCTCCACTTCCCTATCTCACATATATTCCTTAAGACATTGCCACCCAATTTGTGCCTTTGCCCTATGGTCCTCCTTGTCACAAGGCACACTCCAAATGAGGAAGGCTCCCAACGAAGGAGTGTAATCCACTACATGGAGCCAACCACCTCTTGACGCCACAAATCCCTCCATGGGTCTAACAATTGTGATAAACACCCCGACTCCCCAACACCACTCATCACAAATGCACTCCTTCATGAGCTAATGAGCTTCCTCCTTACTGTCTAGTTCAAGACACCAAGCCAGAAACAATGAAGCCACATCAATTTTTGTGTAGTATTTGTATTCCACCTTCAAGAACTCCTCACCCAACATCATTATAACCACCTATAGAAACATTGGGTCCTCATTCTTGAAAATATTTTTCATCTTGTCATCTGAAATCCTAAAATGCGAGCATTTTTGTCCCCATTTGTCAAGAGAAATTGGCCCCCATTATACTCAAAATTCTCTCAATCCTTCACAAATGATATTTCCAAAATGTGATGTGAATGCGAACTATCCATATGCCTAAAAGCTCTTTCACATGGATCAAATGTCTTGGGAGTGTCATCACATTCAATGGTTTGTTTGCTCATTATGGGTTTTTTGCACCCTGTGCTCCTTCATCCTTGAGAACCACCTCTTGTAGATCTTCCCATATCTCCTCATCCTTGCAAGTCATTAATGTAACCACCCACTTGGATAACACATCTGCCACTTCATTCCCCTCACACAATGTGTATGTAATTTTAAAAATTTGAAAGGTATTCAATTTCTCTCTAATTAATTTAACGAACATATTTAATTTCCAAACTTGTATATCCCTTTTGATTGTGGCATTGGTAATTATTTCTGAATCACCCTCCAAGTGGATATTGGAAACCAATAGTTTGATTGACATGTTTACGACAAGCAAAGTTGCTTTTGCTTCAGCTTCGTTATTAGTCCCATCTTCAAGCCTTTGAGCACTTCATGCTAGAATGTTGCCAAACCAATCACGAGCAACACATCTGGCCCTTAATGGTCTCAGGTTACCTTCCAAGGCCCCGTCAAAATTTATTTTGATCCAACCCTCTCTAGGTTTAATCCATTCAACCAAGTTTACATTACTACAAGTTAGATGATCCCAATGAGGCCCATTAACAAGCTCTTGCAAATAATTATTAGACCCATGAAATTGTTATAAATTAGTAAGCACATCTAAAGATGCTATTGGTTGGTCAATTATACAAATAATTTTATTGATCAAACATATACAAAACAAAATTAACAGGCTACAGTGCAACAAAGTTCTTGCCAAATGTTAGCGATTATTTTGTTATAACAGTATAGGATACCAAATAATTACAGAGATGTGTATAAACAACTTGCTATATATTGGTAAAGATGTGGGCAAAGTTTACAACATAATCGTCCCAAAGTTTACATGCGTTGCTAGTGTCTTCAAGTATTAATTTTTAAAATGCAAGAGCCAACAAAAAGGTAGAAAATTGTTATGTTATGGTTATGGCAATATTAAAGAGGGTTTGAAAAGTTTTTGTTAAATATTGTTGTAGAACAAACTACATGTATCCAATATAAGATTATTGAGGTTAGTGGTAGGTCTGTTTTTTTCTTTCGGAAATGTAAGAAAAGAAAGAAGGTAGTGGAGTGGATTTTTGCCAAAAATTTGGAGGTTTAGCTACACTTAATGGTTTGGATTTCATTTACTTTGCATTTCCACAAGACAATTTACTTGCACCTTTACACCAAGTTTACTTGCATGCCAGTTTCAATTTCTTTACAATATTCTTCCATCTATATTTAAATTTTACAACTATTTATTTATTGACCATTCACTATTGTTTGACCTAGGTCATATTTGTTTACCATTGTGATATAATTGATTTTTTTAATATTTAAATAAAGTTATTTTGATTTTTTGATTTTTGATTTTTGGGCAAAAGTGGCAAGCCATTGATATATATATATATATAGATAAGAAAAATGATTCAAGAGCTCAATAGGGAAAGAATCAGGAAGAAAACCCTATATCCTTGCTCAGATACAATGAAAGAAGGAAAAGGGACTATGAGAAGAAGCCCCCCGAATCCGGAGAGAAAGATAGGGTCTACCCATAGAATGAACCTCTTAGGGGCCAAAATTGGAGTAACAGGTCGAGGCGGGACCAGAGGAAACCATAAAAAACTGACCCCCACAACCGGTTGTTGTGGGGACTGAGAAGCGGGAATCTGGTTGTCGGAACACTGAAGAGCTACCATGATCGGTTTCTGGTTATGTTGTACCGGTATGTTGATATCGGTCTGTTGTCTTCATGACTGGTTCATAAAGAAGAAAAGCCTCCAATACCGGTGCTAGCTGACAAGCTAAGAGGATGACTCCTCTACCGGTTCTAGTATACCAGTGGAAATAAATGCAATAGCCAACACCAGAAAGCAAGGGGCAGTCAATTTTTTTTGGGGGCCATACCGGTTGTCATAAGATTTTCTACCTGACAAAAAAGAGCATATTCTGATTAGCAAAAAACAAAGCGAGAATAATTTTACTCGACCATGGCAGCGTCTTCCTGGGTCTGAATTATAGGGGCGTCGAAGGTGGGCAGAGATGGGGTAGTCCATCCCATGGCTTCATCTTGCACCGGTATGTTGAGGTCTGGAACCCTATCTGTAGCCCGTCCCCTTTCCACAGATTGTGAAATTGGCACATAGGGGTCAACATTGTCCATTTCCAGGATCTCCATTAGAGCCCCGACTTTAATTTTGACTCTGTGCACAATGTGGTCGTCCAATTGTCTGCCGAATTGATGCAAGTTGTTCTTCACATGGCGGAAGTTTTGTCGTTTGAGGGCATGTTTTATTCGGTCATAGAGTACCATGTAAGCATGGCTAGATTGAATAAAGTGACGTGGAAAGAGGTCCCCAAGGAGAGCCGACCCCTGCCATAGATTATATTTTGCCAGGGCTTCATGGAACGAGGCCAAAGCAAGCACATCTTGTCTTACCAACTTGAAGAACACTAATTCAAGCAGTGGGATAGATTGCAAGAGATCTAGAGCATTTGACAGAAAGGAACTGAGAAGTTGATAGGGATACAGAATCCTTTTGGCTTGAGGGGATAACATCTCCTCACTGATGAGGTCATTGACAACTCTTCTCAATTGTGGATTGTGTAAAAGAAAAAGTTGATTGAGGTCCCTGTCATTGATGTGTCCATGAAAAGCCACCGAAGGTTTTGAAATTTGCACTGAAACCCGGTTGTTCCGTGGCATATACTCTCAGTGTATTTGCCTGCATCCTCCGCAAGAGCCATTCTCCATATTGCAAAGCACTGAGATACTTCTAAAATTTAAATTTTTGAAAATTTCCGCTGAGAGCTGTGTGGCTAAGAGCAGTCTGGTTCCATTTATAACAAAAATTACCATCTCAAAATGCAATAAATAATCGGACTTTAGGATCATGTTTGCGATTCTTGCATTAATTTTGTGACTGTAATGTAGTCGAGGGGATGTGTGAGAGGCCTAAATCTGTTTTGCCCCGTGTGAAGTGACGTTATGGAAATCCTTGGGTATTTCGCACTAAATTTCCATACATGCCATCTACAAAATGCATTTAAAAGCATAAATTCAAGTGTCCTGTCAGCCTTCTTGTTCACAGGCACCGGTTAAGTGCTTACATGCGAGTATTTAATAGGAAGTAGCTTGTGATAAGAGTGTTGTACTTTCCTTTTGTACTAAATCAAGCAATTTAGGAAAAGAAGACAGTTTAGTAGGGATTGCGACCAACTCCACTGAAATGCCATCGCAACCCATATTTGTTAACATGTCAGCAACGTAATTGCCCTCTCTTAGTGTGTGACTAACAATGTAGTCCGAGAATGTGTTGAGAAGATCCAAGGTGTGCTTCAGAACACAAGATAGCTGCCAGGTCTTGGATCTTTTCGAGGTAATGGAGTTGATAATAACTAATGAATCACCTTCTATGTGTATATTAGAGAAGCTGCACTTCCTTGCTAACACTAGACCGACTAGTAAGGCATTTGCCTCCGCCAAGTAATTTGTACCCGGAGGGATTGGTGAAGCTTGGAAAGCACACATTTTGCCAAATTGATCTCGAATGCAAACTCTGATTCCCGACTTCCTTGGGTTTCCACGGGAAGAGTCGTCGAAGTTGATCTTAAAGAAATTAGGTGCTGGGGGTACCCATTTTATGAACTACCTGTCACTCACATGAATTGAGGACCCGTTTGGGGGAATCCCTATTAGCAAAATAATACCGTGCCATAGTTGACCTTGGAATTAATGAGAGAAGAATTTATGATTTATGTAATCGAATTTTCCAATTTGATCAAAACTTGATCTAGAGATGAGGGTGTTTTTCTGAAGCTTCTTTTATTCCTCTCCCACCAAATGGCCCAAATAATGTGAGTCGGAGCACATTTCCAAATGCCTGAGAAGGTTGATGTAGAAAATAAAAGAGGGCAAGAGTTAAACATATCCCATAATGATTTCAGAAAGGGCAACATAACTTGGAGTTTATTCATGATGAAGAACCAACATTGGGAGGCAAAGGAGCAGTGTAGAAATAAATGATCAACAAATTCTTCCTCTAAGTCACAAAATACACAATTAAAAGCTTGTTGAATGCCTAGTTTTACCAATCTCTCTGTTGTTAGGATTCATTTGTTCAACGTTGGCCACACAAAACACCCTGCTTTTGGTAAACAATGTCATTCCAACAGAAAGAATATGCCCGGCTACTTACCTTACTGTTGCAAGCCTGCTGTAGGGCATTGTAACCTTCTTTAATTGAATATTGCTCTGATTTTGAAGCTGCCCAAAATAACACATCATCTTCATTAGACATGATAACTGTCCTATTCAATAAAATATTGGCCAATGAGGAAGATTGCTGGATGGATATTGGGAGAAGAGTGGGATCTTTTTAAATTATTTTCCCTGAAAATATTTCTACAGCAGACACATAGTCACTCAATTTTGTACCCCAATGAGTTATAGCTGTGTTCACAATGTCTTCCATGTTATCCAAATGAGCAATAGGAGGATGCCCACATCATGAGTCTATCTAGAAGTTAGCATTGAGACCATTATTGATTTCCCATGAAACATACTTAGATATTAGATTCCTTGAATCCATCATGAAGTTCCAAATGGCAGACCCCTTTGGAGGGTCTAAAATTGTCAACACTCTTGATGGTTGAGTGTTGTCCAAATATTTAGCTTGCATAATCTGGCACCATTTGGAGACAGGGTTAGTGTACATTTTCCAAATCAGTTTCCCTCCAAAGGCCTTGTTGCGATGCTTCAAATTGTGAAGTCCCACTCCCCCTTGGGATTTTTGGCATGACATATTTTCCAGAGAGGTTAAGTGGATTTTCCTTTCATTTGTCATATTACTATTCCATGGAAAATCTCTAACGAGTTTCTACAATTGTTGGATGACGGATGAGGGAGCTTTGAGGACATACATGTAATAGTTTGGTATTATTGTTAGCACTGACTTGATAAGAAGGATTCTTCCTGATAGTGAAAGCCATCTTACTTTCCAAGCTGAGATTCGCGCCTAGATTCTACCAATGACAACAGACCAATAAGACGGTTTGTTTGATCCCATAAAAAAGGGGATGCCAAGGTAGGAGGATGGCAATTGGTCCATTGAGAAGCCCAAGGTCTTGCATATTCTTAGTGACAAGATTGAAGGTGTGTTAAAAATGAAAATCTTAGACTTGGCAGCATTAATTTTCTGACCCAAAGCAGAAGAATAGATATCTAGTGTTTTCTTGATGAGCTTGGCTTCTTTTAGAGAAGACTTACCAAATAACAATGTATCATCAGCAAAAAGAGAGTGAGTGACTGTTATTGAAGTACCCGGAAGAGTGACAGCAAGCCAAAGCCCTTTTGAAGATTGAAAATTGATGTATCTACTCAAGGCATCTGCCATGAGAATGAAGAGAAAAGGTGACAAAGGGTCGCCTTGTCTTATGCCCTGTGTACCCTGAAAAAACCCTGAGGGATGACCATTTATTAGAATAGAAAAATGCGCGCTTGAGATGCAAGTTTTGATCCATTTGCACCATTTGTCTAAGAAGCTAAATTTTGATAATACTTTAAAAAGAAAATCCCACTTAACTCGATCGTATGCCTTCATCATATCAAGTTTGATGACAAACTTTTCTTGTTGGCTTTCATGGATAGAGTGTAAAACCTCATGCGCTACTAGGGCTCCTTCCATAGTCTCCCTACCAGGGACAAAACCCACTTGTTCTTGCGAGATGATCTTAGGTATAAGGTAGTGCATTCTAAGGTAAATGGCCTTAGTTACAATCTTATATATTGTGTTACAAAGAGAAATAGGTCTAAACTCTGCGAATGATGAGGGGGAAGGGGTTTTTGGGATGAGAACAATATTTGTTGCATCAAAACTTTTTAGCATTGCTCCCCTTTTCCTAGATTCTTCCATTACCTCTAATAGGTCAAAACCAATCATATCCCAACACTTTTGAAAAAAGAGGGCAGTGAACCCATCCAAACCTGGGGCTTTATATGGGGAAAAGGAAAATACCACTTTGTGGACTTCCTCCATAGTGAAGGGGGCCAGTAGGGCTCTATTATCATGGTCGAAGATCAGAGGTGGGATATATTGCAATAGAAGCTCAACATTATCCTTCCAAAAAGGATCTAAATTAGAGGGAGGGGGGGCTAGAAGATTCTTAAAAAACTTTACTCCATGTTCTTGAATGTCTGCTAAATTTTTAATCAATACCCCTGAGTCCTCATGCTTGATTGAGAATACAACATTAGATGCTTTTCTTTGTTTTGTGGAAGCATGAAATAATTTTGTGTTCTTATCTCCCTGCTTCAGCCAGAGCTCTCTTGATTTCTGTCTCCAATATTCTTCTGCTCTCTTACGGACTTCTTCCCACTCACTTTGAAGACCCTTCTGTGTAGAGTGCAGGAGCTAATCCAAGCCCTTGGAAATTATGTTTTGGTTAACTTCTTCCAGTTTTTGAGCAATGATTTTTTTTGAGCAAAAACATTCTTAAAGATCTTTCTATTCCATTCCTTAACCCGAACCTTAATAAATTGAAGTTTCTTAAAAAATTGGAACATCTTTGTTCCACTACATGCAAGGGCGGATACCCACCATTGTCTTAATAAAGCCTGAAAATGTGGATGTCTAAACCACATACGCTCAAACTTGAAGGAGGAGCCAAAAACCCGCATAAGGTTCTGTTTTTGCCATTCAAGGACAATTTGGATTGGGAAGTGATCTGATTCAGCAATAGGGAGAATGTTTGAATAATAACTGACCTGATTAAGGCCGCATTCCAAGGGAATGAAAAACCTATCGAGTCTCTCTGCAATTTGAAGGAAGCCTGATCTCCTGTTAGTCCAAGTGAAGAGACCATTATTGGGGATCACATCCAATAAGTTGTTTTCTATGGTGAAACTTAGAAAATCCTGCATAGATCGCGGGGGTGGGCAGATTCCTCCTTGTTTCTCCATATGAGACAAGATTGCATTAAAGTCTCCTCCAATGATGAAATTTTGTGCTTCTTGTTGTTGGAGTAACAGAGTCAGTTTGTCCCATAGGTCTTTCTTTTCCTGAGTGGGGATGGGGCCATAAACATTGAATACCGTAAATGTCATGTCATAGCATACTGTTTTCAACATTTGCCAGTTATGATCTTGTTCTAATAAGTGAACTTGAACTTTTTTAGGATTCCATAATGTGAGCAATCCTCCCGAGGCCCCAACACCTTGCATGTGGGACGATCCAAATGTGGATGTCCATTTAGCCACTGTTTTGTGATACATTTCCTGTGATAGCTTCGTTTCTTGGAGTAAAAAAATGTCAGCCTTTGAAGAATCAAGGTGAGATTTGATTCTCCCTCTTTTGTTAGGGGCATTAATGCCCATGACATTCCAGGAAATCATTTTCATTGTGAAGAGGGAGTGCCTTTTGCACTCCTTGTAATTCTTTTTGATACTTTAAATTTTCCGTCTAGAGTACTCTGCACACCTGCCTCTATTTCTTCTCGGATCTTCACAGAGTTAGGTTTTCTACCTCTCTTTTTTGGGGTTGTAAAGCCATCTGATTTCAAAGTGGGGCTCTGCTCAACCGATAAGGATTGTGCATAATCAAAAATAATTTTTTTTTCCTCACCATCTTGTGAAAGGGTTTCCATTTCTTCCTGCCTAATTGTCAGTAGTTGAACAACAACACCTTGTTTTTCGTAAGGGACACATTACATTTGTCATACTAACACCTTCCTCCTCTGCAATTTCCTCAATCATACTAGTAAAACTCAAATTAATTCCAACATTTGTAAGTTTTTAACATTTAAAATATATTAAGATATGTAATTTGAACTATTTTAAAATACATTTATACCAAAACCTTTTTGTCTTTATACGAGTCACACTAATTAATAATAAATAAAGATTAATACATAAGATGGCTCTTAAAATCAATTACACTAATTAATAATAATTAAAAGTTAATACATATGATAGCTCTTAAAACCAATCACACTAATTGATTATATATATATTGCACATACACATACATATATAATATCGGTTAAATCATTTTCAACACATAAAATAATCTAAAATACCAATTTGAGTTTAAAAATTAAATTGTTCAAAATATTAATAATATCTAAAAAAAATCTATTTTACATAATAAAATCTATATCTAAAAAGCCATTAAAAATTAATTTAGTATAAAATATTAAAAAGATCTAAATATTCAAATATAAAAATAATTGGAAAAAATTTAAAACAACTAAAACTCATTATTTTAGTATTCTTTTGAAAAAATCAATTTTCTTGATTAAAATTGAAAATTATTCAATAAAACAATTCTAATCTTTAAAAAAGATTTAAAATACTAAAATTTTAAACCTAAAATTTAAGAGCAAATTAAATTAAATATAATTAATTTCCTTAATATTATTAATTAAAAATTTGCATCTATACTTTAATAAAAATTTATATATATATATATATATATATTTTTTTTTAAATTTTAAATTTTAAATTTTGATTTGTTAATTTCTTTTTAATTAATAATAGTTAAAGAATAGTATATACATATATATATCATAATAAGTTGTGAGCTCCTTACCATATAGATTTCCGTTGGCTGCAATAGATCGGAGATAGAGATGTTCCATTAGTGTGAATGGGAGAGCAGAAGTGCAAGCAGGGCACTCTCAGCTGAAGATGGCAATTATATTTTTATCGCCGGTCTTCCCTTCTCCATCACTTCTACCTCACAGCTCCAGCAGGACTGTGTTTTCTCGCCAATGCCATGGCTGTGTTGCGGCTTTATCTGCCCCCGTTAAGCGAGAGGAATTGAGCGGTGGGAACTGGAAGTTGGGAAAGCTCCTGAAATATGTGGAGAGAGGGGATAAGGAGGAGGATTTGTTTGACAACGAGGAAGAAATGGCAGCTGCATACAGGGCAGTGCCGGAGGCTGTGTGGCGTTCCTTGTTGAAGGGGCTGTGCAAATGGGGGGATTATGACTCTGCTACCCGAGTGGTCAAATGGTTAGGAAAGCACAGGTTGATTAAGTCTAGGAAGGGGGAGGAGCTGATGTACTCCGTAATAATCCATAGTCTCAGCAAAGAAGGCCGACTGGAGGAAGCGTTGAATGTGGCGGAAAGCAGTGAGGCGCTGGGATATGTGACATACAATGCCCTCATTGAGGCCTGCGCTCGTAACGATCACTGTGAAAAGGCCCTCTCTATGCTTGCTAGAATGAGAAAGCAGGGCCTGCACTCTGATGCCATGAATTATAGTGTCCTAATTCAGGCCTTAATCAGAGCAAAGGCAGATTCTTGTGTTATTAATAAGTTGTACCAGGATATAAAGAGTGACGGGGTTGAATTGGATGCTAAGTTGTTCAGTGATTTAATCTATGCTTTTACCAAGGCCGGGGATGCTCACCAGGCTATGTTTTTCCTAGCGAAAATGCAAGGGCAGGGGTTAAGGCCAAGCAGTAGTATTTTTACTCATGTTATATCTGCTTTGGGGCAAAGTGGAAAAATAGCAGAAGCAGACGCCGTTTTTGAGGAAATGAAGAGGGCTGGGTTGCAGCCGAAAGTGAAAGCCTATAATGCTTTGCTAAAAGGATATTTAAAAGTGGGCGCTTTGGATGAAGCAGAGGCGATTTTAGTAGAAATGGAAAAGAATGGAGTAAAGGCGGATGAGATAACTTACAGTCTTCTGATGGGGGCATACGCCAGCGCCGGGCGCCTTGAGAGTGCCCGAGCGGTGATGGAGGAAATGGAGACTCTTCAGATTAAACCCAATGCTTTCATTTATGCGAAACTCTTGACCATTTTCCGCGATTGTGGCGAATGCCAGAAAGCTTTCCCGCTGCTCAAGGATATGAAGAATGCTGGGATTTCTCCTGATAGGCATGTCTATAATGTGATCATTGACACCTTTGGCAAGCACAACCACCTGGAACATGCAGTGAACGCATTCGAGAGAATGATGGCAGAGGGCATTGAGCCAAATGACGTCACATGGAACACCCTCATAGACTGTCACTGCAGGGCTGGCCAACATGAGCGTGCAATGGACATATTTCAGCTGATGCAGGAACATGGGTGTTCTCCCGGTCCAGAAACTTACAATATCACGCTTAAATCTTTGGGGCAACAGGAACAATGGGACCAGATCAAAATCACTCTCGCTAAAATGCAAAGTGAGGGTTTGCTGCCTAATATTATTACTTACACAACACTAGTGGATATATATGGCCAAGCTGGAAAGTTTCAGGATGCTGTAGAGATCTTGGAAGCTATGAAAATAGCAGGCCTGAAGCCTTCAGCGAGTGTATATTGTGCTTTAGCCAATGCCTATGCTCAACAGGTATGTTATGAAATTCATTCAGATTGTTCTGGAACTGCTACGTCCAGTAGCTATGCAACTTTACTTACCCGGAGTGAATTTATTAACCATTTCTCAATTGCCTCAAAACTACAAGAAAACATTCTTTGACTACTGTAATAATGCGTGCAGTCATCTGCCAATAGAAGAGAACCATCAACTAAATCAATACTCAGAAAACCATGTTATGGAACTCCTAATTCCGGAGGTTTGCGACTTTACTTTCCAGGGCCAAATATATTTTCTATTTCTGAGTAGCCCCAAAACTTTAAAAAACATTCTTTAGCTGCTGCCATAAAACATGTAATGCGACTTTACTTTCCAGAGCCAAATATATATTTTATTTCTTAGTGGCCCCGAAACTAGAAGAAAACATTCTTTGATCACTGTCATAAGGCATGCAGTCATCTGTCGACAGAAGAGAAGAAGCAACTAAATTAACACCCTGAGCAATTTATGTTATGGAATTCATTTGGATTGTTCTGGAACTGCTGGTTCCACAGGCTATGCAACTTTACTTTCCAGGGCTGACTTTATTTTCCATTTCTCATTGGCACCGAAACTTCAAGAAAACGTTATTTGATTGCTGCTGTAAGCATGTACTCATCTGCCGATGGAAGAGAAGAAGCAGCCAGAACAATGTAAACACCTGAACTGAATGCCTACAAAAGAAAACCAAACAGATCTAGAAATATTCCAGCAACAAGAATTTTATTTTTATTTGGTTCATAGATTCACATATTGAAATGCAGTTTATTGATACAGCATACTGGGTGCACGCAGCAGGCAAGTTTGAATGCCTTTAAAGCCCCTGAATTCTCAGCAGTCTGCATAACTGGACACTTAAAAAATCCTGGATATACTGCATGATCCTTACTGGGGGCACCCAGCAGGCAAGTTTGAATGCCTTTGAAGTTCCTGAACTGTCAGCAGTCTGCAAAAATGGACACTTAACAATCCTGGATATTCTGCATGATCCTGCTGGAATTCTGTACCATGAATTGCCTTGAGGGTTTCTGTCCCTAAGGTTTAGATTGACCAGCCTGTAGATTTCTGCCTCCAAACGTTCAGATCTGCTGAAAGCAGCTTCACATTACTGTGAAATAAATAGAGTTTGTTTGCAATCGTCAAATGTGCCTTCCCTTTTACCGTATGCCTTTTTTATGATCCCAGCTCCTGGCGATACTAAGTCATAGGTGGTAATTCCTCAAATTATGGCAGTTGATTAATCCTCAATTGATGGCAGTTGACCACTAAGCCCCTCCTTAAATCAACGGCAGTTAATTGATCAGTCTATCCCTCAATCAGATGGTGAATTAAACAATCAATTGCCAAAGCCACCCAATCAATGTGGAAACCAAACAGTTAACTGACCACCTTATCCCAGTACACTTCAGACCAAATTAACTGACCACACAACCATCTTATTTTAGTCCTAATTATTTGACAGAAACTACAAAAACACCCGTCTATGCTACTTCTACATTGACAGACCACTCTATCAAGACGGGGGACATTACAAGCAAATATTATCAAAAGCTGGCATTAAATGAAATCTATCTTATCCTACTTCTTTATAAATTTTATCTTCCTGTCAATCTCCTTTTGAGGTTGCCACCCCTTACGCTAAGTTTAAATCTAGGTCCATGGTCTCCTATAATTTTTTCAGAAAATTGATTTTGTACTGTCTGATGTTTTCTTTTATCAGACATCTCTACGTTGTCTGAGGTAGTTGCCACCCCCTAGACTAAGTTCAAATCTATGCCCATGGTCGGATGATTTTTTCAGAAGAGTGATTTTGTAGCATCTGAGGTTTTCTTTTATCAGATACCTTTACTTTGTCTGTGCTTTGTATGATTTACTTGATTAATAGTTTATTTACATATTATTGATACTGGCAACTTGGCAAGGAAATTTGCTTTCGTCACAAATAAATACACACAAGCAACATTTAATGAGATTTAAAAAGAAGATAACTTAAGGTGAAAATTGTGAAGGTAACCACTTAAAATGCATGATTTATCGATAAAGGCTTTCATTGTTGCTCATGCATAAAGCTCCTCCTCCTATCTGACAAGTGGTTCACTATTATTTGTACATCACCAGAGATTTCTTTAATCCCCAAATTTAGGACCTAACTTCGAAATGACTTTTTTCTAAGTAGTAGAGAAATTGACTCGATTATACACTTCTACACAGATTCTTAGAAGTCTGATGCAGGCAAGGCAGAGATGTAGGATACACCAGCCCCTTCCCTGGTACATGTATGGCTGTACCTTATACAAATACGGATATGTTACATCACAGATACTATACCTGGCCATACCCAAGAAGCCGCAGTTTTGTAGTCGTGCCTGATGCATAGGGATTCAATTGCTTAAAAAATTTGACCTGAATCTTATTAAAATTGTTAAAATTACTGAAAATTGTGGGGAAAAACTTGTTTTCTCTTTTGTATAAATAAACTTGCAAGCATAAGAAATTCCTATGTTAGAGTCTATGTTGGGCCCCAAAACCATTGCTCCACAATCCTATTACTCTATTCACTTTTAGAGCCAGGGATTTGTTGTTAATAATGTAAAACAAGTTTTCATCAACAGATTGAGGAGGGTTAAAGGTCAATCCCTGAGAGTGGGTAAACTCCCCTTCGCTTTGGGCTCAGTTAAACCCAAGAGAGTATTCTTAGAGGTAACTTTAAACAAGGTTTTTGTTACAGTCAAGGATATACACATATAATAAACCAACTACTAGTACCTGGATGAAAGTTTTGATACCAAATTTTGTTAGTAGACCAAAACTGACCTATTGCCATGAGCTTTATTAAGCTGATGTACACATGAAAAAACATGATTCTCAAGATGAACACTTTCAAGGTTTGCTTTAGATATTCCCTGGGTATAACAATGAATCATGAGGTGCATAGAAAACTACTTGCTACAGCCTACTTCCTAAGCTACTAGTTAAGGATTTGTTCATTCAAGGAATATGATTGAATCATTTATTAACAAGATTGGTGCCTATCCAATGGGCAACAAAGTCACAATTTGTCTTTAGAGAGAACAAGCTGAAATCACAAAAGAATAATGAGCAATATATTTACATATACCAAAAATGTGCTATCACATAACAAAACATATGCATTAATCCATCACCAAACTACATAAATCACATATAATATAGAAGAGATCATTTCAAGGCTTGTGCATTAGAATGTTGTTAAATTCATCAAATCTAGTATTACACTTAAACCAACAAATGTGGCAAAGAAGAACCCTAGCTTTGACTAAGGGATTCCTTTGAAAGTACACAAACTATCATAGAGACGTTTCATTACAGATGACACTTACAAATTTAACCTCCTTATGATTGTATAGATGTGTGGCTCCACAAATGGATTGGACTAGCATCATTTGAAACCCTAGATAGAGCGCAGCACTTGTAGGAGTTGTGGGAACAAAAACAACCAACCCGTGCAATGGAGAAGGAACTTGCATTTAAAGCAGTTAGAAGCCATGCCTTAATACCTATGTGGGAATCTGCTTTAGATTTAGAGCTTGTATTTATGGCAATCCATGTGATTGATGACTAGGCGTTGGTGTGAGAACCACTGGGAGTTGAAATATCTCAACCACCACATTAATGGTTGCATGGGTTGTCTTTTTTTCCAGTCACTGGAAGCAAATCTGAACCCTCTCCTTTGAGATGAATAGGTGTTTTTGGGCAAGAAAAATCTGATTGGGTAGTTGCAAGGTCATATTGGGTTATTAATAGTGTCTTGGCTCGAGTTGAGAGGTAGATGGGAGTGAACAATGCAAAACATGGGAGCTTTGTGGATTGAGAGTCAGGGAATCCTCATAAGTCATAACTATGACCAATGTTGAGGATTAAGGGATTAGGAGTAAGCCATGCCTCATGCCAAGGAATTCATCCCTTTGGTCATGCAAATAAGATTAGGTCCAAACTCACTGATCTTGTAAGTTAACATAGTGAAAAGTGTTAGGGATTGAGGTTTGGGGATACCTCATAACCAATACCATATTAGAAGTATTGTCACATCTTTGACTTTGAAAAAATGTATACAAAAAAATGTCGGAAGTTTGGATTAGGGATAGAGGATAGAGGAATCCTACATATGTTGTCAATGATGTTGCACAAAGTGAGGAAGCATACAAAGCATGTGAACTATTGGACAAAATGTGAAATGTGGGTTTATAGAAAAAGCACATAAGCTATTTGACAGAGTACCTTGATTGCATAGCAAAGGAGCATAGACAAGGCACATGAATTGTTTGACAAAATACCTTAATGAGGTGTTGTCATGCTGCACAAAAGTTGTAGTGTAGACAAGGCATATGAATGTTTTGACAATATATTTCAAAAAGATGTTTACTCATGGAATGGGATAATTGAAGGATATGCACAAAATGGAATTGATGAAAAGACTGATTCTTTTTGCAAACATAAAAACTAAATTATACAAGGAACAACCTTTCAAGAACTCTCCCTACCTTTGCTGTTACGAAAATTTTGAAACAATGTATGATTAATATTATCTATGAAAAATATGAATGAAAGGTTTGCTATTAGATATTATAGATGGAGAAGCTCTATAGACATGCGCTCCAAATGCGACTGCACATACAAGGCATGCAAATTGGTTGTCAAAAGGCCTCAAAGAAATATTATCTCATGGAATATGATGATTGCAGGATATGCACAAAACAGATTTGTTGGAAAGGATTAAGAACTTTTGCACAAATGCAATTGGCAATTGTAGAGCTAGATTTTGCAATTGTAATCGACACCTCCATGCTTGTGCCATTATGGGAACCTTGAAATAGGTAAAGGGACATTGAGTTGTTTTTTTAAACAGGCATGATAGACATTCATGCAAAAATGTGGATGCCTAGACATGGCTCAATTGTGAGTTGAGGATTACATAGTTTGTTTGTGGCCTCTATGCCATGACCTAAATGTAGCTGGGTGGAAATCTTATCTAGGAATAATATCAATCGAAACAATAATGCAAACCAACATTCAAATATGTAGTGGACTCTATTTCATGGCAATAACAGACAAAATCTTTAAACTGTTTGCTCTTACTTGCTAGAGTCTTCTTGAGCTATTTCCAGCTTGCACCGATCTAGTCTTCCTTCTAGCTTCAATGGTTCTACTAGACATCTATGCCGTTTTCCTTCAATAGAGGCAAATTTTCGAACGTTTTTTCCAATGCAAGAAAATGAGTCTACCCTTTTATCTTAATTTCAGCCAGGGTATAAAGAGAATGGGATCTTTCAAATGCAATTCCCCTTTTCCTTTATTCACCGCTACCATCAGCTAGTTTTAGCCTCCATAATAGAAATGTGCCATACTGGCTCCTCACTCCCATCCACTTGCAACAATTATAAGAAAAAGAGGTTAAAATAGAAAATATAATAAAGACTATAAATGCACAAAGGAAAACATTGAATTAGCAGTAGAATCGAATTATAAAACTCATATTAAATAATTCAATTGACGAAAATGATCCTAAGCTTGCAACTGACTTCCAACATAATTATTCTTAGTTCTTATTGTAATAAGGAACTTAAATTCATAATTGATTTTAAAATATTAAACTATTGTAATAGTCTTTTGACAACACCTAACACGCTCCTATGTGTTTATCATGCATCGACAAAAAGGTGCAAGTTTAAATTTGGGGTTAACACACAATACATAGATGAAATTAAAATACATGTAATTCCTCTCGGTACTTTGATATTGTTCTTGGTAGTCCTTATCTTAATGTTAAGGATTCTATTTTTATGAGAAGAGCTAACAAGTATAGATGGGTCAAGTATGGGGTTAACTACATAAATAAAGGGCACTAAAGCAGATCTAAAGTAGCTATGCGAAGCATTAATAAAACCATTAAGTTAATTCAAGAAACCAAGCATTTTTGTTTGCTCAATTGCTCTGTAATGGTATGCGTTTTGGCCTATAATGCAACAAGGAGTGGCAAGATTTGTTAGAAGTTGTAAACTACATTGCCTTTGCCTAAGTTACTGGTTCTGGTATGGGTATTAGATCCTGGTACAATGGACAACAATATATTTTCTTTGGGTATAGGATTGGGAATACCTATCTATCTATGTCTATCTATTTATCTGCATACACACACACACACACATACATATAAAAATGTAAAAACTATAAGAATAGTGGTACTCATAATTGGCAGTAAATAGAATATTTAAATGCCTCATTCATAATTTGCAAAACTGAAATTACTCATGTCTCAAAATGTCATTATACAATGAAAATTCAAAATTTCAATCAATATTTAATAGTATTCATATTCTTCATCAAAAGCATCAAGATATGCCTTCTATCCACAATTACCAAAAATGTGGTTACTTGGGTTTGCTTGAATAGGAGATTCACAGGTTCTCTTATCCTTTTCAATGGACTTTGTGAAAAAACTTGGGGAAGACTGGACAAAGTGAAAAACCCAAGAAATTTAGAGATTTTTAAGGATTTAAAACTCGTTTCATTCACCCTTTATTAAATAAGCCTTAAAGACACAATAACATCATCAAATAGAAGCTAATTTGATCACATACACAAGTACACATTGATCACAAAAGTATAAATGCAATTTGTAGCTGAAGGAAATAGTACACTTAGATATATAAATATTGTCAAATGTATACAAAACTCACGGAATATGAAATTCATGACCTCAAATGTTCCAAACAAATATCAAAACAATAACTAGAAATCTATGGCTCAAAGAAGCCCGATTCTTCCTACGAAGGTGTCTAAGGTAGGTCCTGGTGTTAAGATATAGCCCTCATGAATCTAACTAATGGTAAATCGGTTATTATTTGGAGAGTGATTTATTAACAGAGCATACAGTTTGGAAATTAAACATAAACAAACTAATTGTTATGAACGGTTGCCTCCGTAGGGACATGTCCATACTTGGCAACTGCCACGTATGGACATGTCCCTACGTAGGCAACCTTTCCTCTTGTATTTAAACCGGATTCAATGATGGAGACGATCAATAACTCACGACAATCAGTCTTCCAGAATCGCTGTCATTATTCTTTGATCCATATTTCACAGCATATTAAGAGAATAAATTAGACAGCCATATTACTCATAAGCATTTATTGGAAGTAAATAACAAATCAATGTAGAGGCTATATACGTAGAGGATATATCCGACTAAGAAAATATTCAAAATGTCAAGTAATATGAGAGTGGAAGATAGACTCGAAGGAGCCTCCAACTTCGTTTCCTGGAAGATACGAATCATTGCCATTCTTGAAGAACTAGAATTAGAGTCTTACATAGAAGAAAATCTAGACATGCCAAATGATGAACCAGAGAAATCTACCTGGAAAAGGCGTAATAATAAAGAAAAGAAAATAATTATTGACTCAGTCAAAGATCATATTCTTCCATCTATAGCTAGACTGCCTAAAGCATATGAAGTATTTAAAACCATTAAAAATACATATGAAGTTAACAATGCGAACAAAATGTTAACCTTGAAACAACAACTTTTAAACATAAAGATGAATAAAGATGATACAATATCTACATACTTTTCAAGGATATCTGAAGTAAAAGACCAATTACAAACTATTGGAAATGAGGTAGATGATCAAGAAATCTCTCTCATAGCCCTAAGAGGATTACCAATTTCATGGGAATCCTACATTCAATGTATTAGCAGAACACCCCCCTTAACCAAATTTGAACAACTTAAGAATGAGTGCATTCAAGAGGAATCTTGACTAATCTCAAGAGGATTAGGAACAAATAAAGAAGGAGAAATCCAAGCACTTAATACAAATACCTTCAACAAAAAGAAAAAGTTCTCCAAACGGAAGAGAGGAAATAAAAACCATCAGAAAAGAGATATGTATAAAATTCAGTGTTACGAATGCGACAAATATGGGCACACTCACAGGAATTGTCCAGAAAGGAAGAAAACACAAGCTAGTCTAGGCGAAGTCAAAGGAGAAAACTCACTTTTCTTCTTAGCCCTATCAAGCGAAATAAATACAAATAAAAACACTTGGATCGTAGATAGTGGAGCATCAAGGCATATAACTGGATTCAGAAATCAGTTTGAAACACTTAACGGGCACTCAAGTGAAGAGGTTACTATTGGAGATAACTCCACATATCCTGTGAAAGGAATTGGGACCTGTACTATCAAACTAAGAAATGGAGTATCTATACAATTAAAGGATGTTCTGTTTGTACCTGGAATAAAAAGAAATCTAGTCTCAATCTCAGGCCTAGCAGATCAAGGATATCGGGTTACCTTCAATGAAGATAAAGTTCTACTTTGGCCTAAAAATACAAATATCAAAAATGCCATAACAGTAGGTTCAAGAGATGATAGCCTATACAAACTATGTAGTGATCAAAAGGAAGCACTAAATCTTGAAGTTTCAAATAATAATGAATTATGGCACAAAAGATTAGGACACCTAAGATATAGTGCTCTATCCAACATAAAGAAGATTACTTCAGGACTGCCCCAACTAAAATCTGAACACACAGGCATTTGCAAAGGATGTGCCTTGGGAAAGAATGTGAAAGTTTCTTTTCCCTCAAGCGAGCACAAATCAAAAGTTATTTTAGAACTAATTCACTCAGACCTATGCGGTCCCATGTCAACACCATCCCTAACTGGATCCTTATACTACATAATCTTTGTTGACAACTACTCTCGAAAAAGATTGATATATTTTCTAAAGTGCAAAGACTCAAATGAAGTACTATCTAAGTTCAAAAAATTCAAGGCACTAGTAGAAAACCAGTCAGGGAAGAAAATTAAGGTTTTAAGATCCGACAATGGGGGAGAATATACATCTGACAACTTCAAAGACTTTTGTGATTCTGTTGGGATTAAGAGGGAGTATACTGTACCATATAATCCACAACAGAATGGAGTAGCAGAAAGAAAGAATAGAACCATAATTGAAGCAGCAAAAGCCATGATGCATGACCAGAACTTACACACTTCATTCTGGGCAGAAGCTTCAAATACAACAGTCTACATTCAAAACAGATGTCCGCACTCAGTTCTAGAAAACATAACTCCTGAAGAAGCTTTTATAGGGAACAAACCAGACTTAAGTCATTTAAGGATATTTGGCTGTCCCGTATATATACATGTTCCTAAAGAAAAGAGGACAAAACTAGAACCATCCGGAAAAAGAGGTATCTTCATTGGTTATAGTGAAAATACTAAAGGATATCGCATTTACATTCCAGGGAAAAAATCTGTTGAGATAAGTAGAGATGTAAAGTTTGAAGAAAACACTACACTCAAAGAACCTGAGGATGATAACATTACTAAAGAAGAAGAAGATCACATAACTGAGATTGAGAGGGAGAATATCATAGAAAATTCCAAACCTTCAGACATTGAGAGGGAGGACATCATAAGAGCTTCTGAACCTCTTGTTGATGAAAATATTGAAACACTCAATAACAAGAAAAGACCTCTATGGGCAAGGAAAATGATTGAAGAGAATAATGTAGAACCAAATGAAATTTCCAAAGAAAATAAGAGAACAAGAACTCTAAAATGTTATGCTGCACTTCTAACCGAACTCACAAATTCTGAACCAACAAATGTCAGAGAAGCCTTATCAAAACAGGCTTGGAAAGATGCTATGGTTGAAGAATATCAATCTGTACTAAAGAATGATGTTTGGGATATAGTGCCTAGACCAAAAGACAAATCAGTTGTCTCATCCAAGTGGTTATTCAAGATCAAATATGCATCTGATGGCAGCATTGAAAAACATAAAGCTCGCTTTTTGGCCAGGGGATTCTCTCAGAAAGCAGGAATTGATTATGAAGAGACATTTGCCCCAGTTGCCCGGTATACGTCAGTAAGAACAATCATTGCAATTGCAGCATCCAAAGGATGGAAAATTCACCAAATGGACGTAAAGACTGCCTTCCTAAATGGTTCAATTGAAGAAGAAGTATATATAGAACAACTAGAAGGATTCACCATACGTGATAAAAATTGCTATGTTTGTAAACTAAAGAAAGCTCTCTATGGGTTAAAACAAGCACCTAGGGCCTGGTATGCAAGGATAGACAACTATCTCTCCAAACTAGGGTACTCCAAGAACCTAGCAGATCCCAACATCTACTTCAAGGCTTCAAATGGCAATATGATTATATTGGTCCTTTACGTGGATGATCTTTTGATAACAGGAGAGGATAATCTCATTGAGAAATGTAAGCAAGATATGGCAGCAAAATTCGATATGAAGGATCTAGGGCTTCTACATTATTTTCTGGGATTAGAAGTATGGCAGAAGAAAAACTACATCTTCCTAAATCAAGGAAAGTACACCACAGATATTCTAACTAGATTTGGGATGATGGAGTGTAAGCCATTAGCTACACCAATGGAAACTAATTTGCACAAGCTGAAAATTGAGGTAGAAGATTCAGAACCTACAGATCCCACACTCTACAGACAAATCGTCGGTTCACTCATATATTTGGTAAATACTCGTCCTGATATCTGCTATGCTACAAATGTATTAAGTCACTTCATGTGTGAACCTAAGAAGATACATCTAATGGCTGCTAAACACATTTTAAGATATTTACGAGGCACAATCGGACTTGGCTTAAAGTATGAAAATGTTGAGATTCAACTTGAAGGATATTCTGATTCTTATTGGGCCGGAAGTACCACTGACCGTAAAAGTACTACAGGGTGTTGCTTCAGTCTTGGTTTTGCTATGATATCTTGGTTCAGTAGAAAACAGTCAGCAGTTGCACAAAGCTCCACCGAAGCAGAATAAATGGCAGCCTCCATGGGAGCTCGTGAAGCGGTATGGCTAAGAAAGTTATTATTTGGATTATTTGGAAAAACTCTGAATTCAACAATAATTCACGGTGATAATCAGAGCTGTATCAAGCTCTCAGTAAATCCATTTTTTCACAATCGATCCAAACATATTGAGATCCCTTATCACTACATAAGAGATATGGTAGATCGAAACGTCATAAAACTAGTGTACATCAGTACTGAAGAACAAAATGCTGATATCTTCACCAAGCCACTTGCAAGATTGAAGATAGAATACTTCAGAAGTAAACTTGGTATGACTAGATTATAATTGAGATTATTAGGATGAAATTCCTACCATGTGTAATTTGTTCATGAATAAATAAATAAAATGTATATTGCAATATTCTAACCGTGTTCAAGAAGATGACGATCTTCTTATGTTTAAGGTTACTATTTCAAGGTGACGATCTTGACAATAGTTGACCAAGTGTCAAGATTGACTACATTAAGTTGTTGTCCCGGACTGTGCCGGATATCTTGATCCTAAAGTATGTGATCATCTCATGATTGACTTCTTAAGTGATTGTCCCGAACTGAACCGGATATCATGATATTGAGTTTATTGTCATGACAAGACTATATTAAATGTTGTCCCGAATTGTGTCGGAAGTCATGACAGAATATGCTCCCAAGAAAATTACTTAGATCCACTCCTGCTAAGAGGGAGTGTTAAAATATAGCCCTCATGAATCTAACTAATGGTAAATCGGTTATTATCTGGAGAGTGATATATTAACAGAGCATACAGTTTGGAAATTAAACATAAACAAACTAATTGTTATGAACGGTTGCCTCCGTAGGGAAATGTCCATACGTGGCAACTGCCACGTATGGACATGTCCCTATGTAGGCAACCTTTCCTCTTGTATTTAAACCGGATTCAATGATGGAGACGATCAATAACTCACGGCAATCAGTCTTCCCAAATCTCTGTCATTATTCTTCGATCCATATTTCACAACACCTGGATGATGTAGTAGCCATAATCTCTACTTGTGACTCTGTGCCACCCACACCAACATTAGCTATGCCTGTGTCTTCTTGTGCTCTATCCTCCTTTGCCATGGCTACAACTTAGATTGTGGGCCATGTTGATGTGTTTTTTAGGCACATGCGAACACAGAATAAAATACCTAAAGTATCTTATCCTCTTGAACAAAATCTCTCAAATGCTGAAGATTAGCTTAAGGATCATTTGAGAAGACTCCAAGGTTCATGAAAGTAGGGTCACTATGTGTGGATGAGCTCGATGGTTTGATGTGATTATGTTGGAATCACAAGGGGGCTTACATTTGAATGCCTGAATGCTCAATTTACTGGAACTTAAATCATCTGATGTTGCAATCTGGTGATGCTTTTTGTCCTAAACTAACTCGTGTTGAAAAAAATGGCAAAAGATGAGGGGTTGAGAGAGTCTAATCCTAAGAATGTAGGAAGATGAGTGAATGATTGGATGGAATCCTACTGAGTGAATTTCATGATTTGAGAAAATGGAGTGAATTCCCTACAAAGGTGAACTTCATGAATTGTGAATTTGGAGTGAGCTTCATGAGTTGTGAGTTTGGAGCGAAATTCATGATTAAAAGGAGATGAGCGAATGCACCCAAGACAAAATACAAGGCAGCTAAATAGATGCATTTTCCTTGAAGCTATTTTGATGCCTAAGAGGGGAGGATTTTGAATGAGTCGGGCAAATAGAGCGAACTTCATGAATTCACCTAGGGCAGCAGACTTCAGGATTCATGATACAACAATGAACTTCGAACTTCACCTTCGAGCCTTCATGAGCGAAATGGGAAGTAAAGGAATGAAAGAAATTTGGTAACACTTACTTCATGATCAAACACTCGAGAGCGAACTTCATGACTTCACAATATGGAGCGAACTTCATGATTTCACAATTTGGAGCGAACTTCATCAATGAGCACACATCAACGAACTACACCTTCAAACCTACATGAGCAAAATTCAAAGAGAAGTGAAAGATGTTTGATAGCACTTACCTTGTATGGATTCAATTTGAAATGAACTTCACGAACTCAACAACACAAGTGAACTTCATGAGCGAGCAAATTGGAGCGAACTTCATGAGCGAGCAAGTTGGAGCAAACTTCATGTGGTAGCTGATAGGAGCGAAATTCATGTTTGGAGGAGCGGATTTTATGTTTAGAAGTGGAAGAGTGAAGGGTGTAAGAACATTTACCTCGAGCTGATCCAATTTGGAGATAACTTCATGAATTGAAGAAGATGAGCGAATTTCACAAATTGAACTACATCAATGAATTTTACAAATTGAGCTACATGAGCGAATCTCAACTTCATGTTCAAACCTACATGAACAAATATCAACTTCATGAATTAACATACATAAGCGATTCATAAACTCACCTACATGAACGAACTTCATGATTGGAGGGAGATGAGCGGATTTTCCTTAAGCGCTTTGTTTGAGTGTAAGGATTAAATCGATGAAACAACAAAAGGATTGAAGAAAAGTTCATTTGAAATTCATTTCATCTCCAAGACTTCAAGAACTTCATGTCGAACTTCACAAAATGGAGGATATGAGTAAGCTTCAAGAATTGAGCTACATCAGCGAACTTAAAAAATGAAGACACATGAGCGAATTTTATAAATCGAGCTTCAAGAGTGAATTTCAAGTAAGTGAACTCTACTTCATGTGTTCCCAGCTGAAGGTGAAGGTGCAAGATTGGTTACATGATTACTACCTGATTTGAAGTTTGGAAAGAGCCATTTTGGGTTAAGCTCATATAATGAAGGAGAGTAAGCTCAAAGACAAGGACAACTTCATGAAAATCAAGGGTGGAGTAAACTTCTAGAGCTCCTCTCTTAGAGCGAAAATCAACTTCAAAGTGCTCTTTCATGAAGGCGAATTCCTCTAGATCTTCTTATCAAACCTGCAAAACGCATAAAATCAAGGGATACATCAAGTTAAGAAGAACTATCAAAGTTATATATTATGTATTTGATATCATGTTTGTTTTGTTTTGCAGATGGGAGAGGATGGTGAGTGCAAAGCAAAAAGGAGAAAGATTGTAAGACCTACATCAACAGGTCAACTTCCTCTAGCATGATGGAGTTGGATTCAATGCCCAAAACTTGTTTGTAGCTAAGACAAAGGTTGTAATGAACATAGACTAGGTCTTTCAACCTCTCCACAGATAGTCTATTGCGCCTCTTAGAGTGTATGTGCTCAAACATACTCCAATTGTGCTCACAACCCAAAGCACTTCATGGTTGGCTCAATATGTGAATAGCAATCCTTTGAAAATTTGGTGCTTTAGCACCAAACATTTCCCACCATCTATTTGAGATGAGAAAAAGAAAAAAAATGAATCTCATTATCCAACTTTACGTTTCAAAACTTAAATTATACCCTTAAAATATATTTTTACCTTGGTTGCAATGCTATCCAACTTTCTTTGCACATTAGATGAGAAAGGAGCTCTCCTTGTGCATGAGCAAAGGTCTCTAGCATGTGGACTATCTATTTGGTATGACCATGCAACATCCGCTCTATCACTGAGTAGAGCCCATTTAGAACCTCCTCATCCGCCTTGAAATCAAGGTGCTATTGGAATGCTAGATGAGGAAATAAGCAGCTGCATGAAGGGGCTTGTGAAGTTGGAGGTACCATCTATCAATGATCTCGCAAATGGGATGATACTTACCCTCAACTCCCTCATAGATGGATCCAATGGAGGCTTCTTACCATCAACAACTCATATGAGAACTACCAAGGGCTCAATGAATTGCAATTATTGTGATTCATCAACTTAACATAAGTGTGGACGAAAATAAGCAAATAAAAGAAAAATATGAATAAAAATTAAAACATAATGTAGAATTAAATTTTACCTGCACAATCTCTACAGTAGGTACCAAAAAGCCTAGCTCATAAAAAATTCAATTTGCCACATCAATCCTTGTAGTGGTCATAGCATAGGATGAGGAAATCCACCCCTCACCAACAAACATACGCCTCAAAGCTGCCTTTGACCGAATCAAGGATTGTAATGTGATGAAATTAGTAGCAAATCTAGTTATGCCAGGACGAGCCAACTCCTTTTGCCTCGTGTATTGCCTCATTAGGCTAAGGACCCATGTGTGATTGTATACAAATTTACAAATATTTGTGGCCGAATCCTCACATGTTTTGATCCATGGATTCTTGCCAAGATCCTCCAATATGAGGTCAAGGCAATGTGCAACACATGGAGTCCAAAATAATGTTGGGTGCCTCTCCATCAATAGTCTACCCGCAAAAACATAATTTGCTGCATTATTTGTCACCACTTGCACCACATTCTCCTTGCCCACCTCAACTAGGACTTTCTCTAAAGCCTCACAAAGGTATGTGGCATTGTTTTGCATGTCTTGATGCATCAATTGATTTGATGTACATGGTGCCACCTGAAAAAGAAGCAAAATCAATGATTCAATAAAGCATAAATAAAAAATATTAATCATTAATTCAATGCATTGAGGGAAGTACAATCACCTAAGGACGAAATAAAAAAAATCAGCAATGTCCCATTCCTTCTATTGGTCCAACCCATAGAAATGGGACTTAGATTGACGAAAACTCGGCAAGGGTGACTCGACTCAAGACTCGGCAAAAAACTCGGTGCAGACTCGACAAAGTGAAAAACCCAAGAAATTTAGAGATTTTAAGGTCCATATAATTTAGGGTGCATGAAACAAGTTTTAAATCCTTAGAGGAGCTTGCATCCCTCCTACAAAGTCATCTAAGATAGGTCCTAGATGATTGAACAGCCATAGTCTTTGCTTGTGACTCCAAGCCACCCTCACAAACATTAGTTGTGCCTATGTTTGCTCGTGCTCTATCCTCCTCTAGGATGGCTACAACCTCGACGTCTCTATATGCTTGGTTGACCCAATCAAGGTCCTCGTCACTAAAGACAAGATCCGTAGCCTCAATGATCCAATCAAATTTTGGATGAACCTTCTCTATCGTGATCAGGGTGGAGTTATGGTCCAAAACCTGTCTATGTCTAAGATGGAGGTTGTAATGAACAAACACTAGATTATTCAATCTCTCCACAAACATTCTATTGCACCTCTTGGAGTGTATGTGCTTAAATATACTCCAATTGTGCTCACAACCGAAAGCACTCCAGGTTGGCTCAAAATGTGAATGGCTATCCTTTGAAGATTTGGTGTTTTAGGACCAAACATTTGCCACCATTTATTTGAGATGAAAAAAGGAAAAAAATTAGTCTCCTTTCCAACTTTAAGACTTAAGTTATAAAATTAAATTATGCCCTTAAAATATATTTTTACTCGACTGCAATTTTGTTTGACTATCTTTGCAAATTTAACGAGAGAAGACCTCCCCTCATGCATTAGAAAAGGTTTGTATCTCGTGGATTATAGTCCTGCTATCACTAGGTGACATTTGCTTTGTCACTGAGTGGAGCCCATCAAGAACCTCCTCATCCGCCTTGAAATCAGATTGGAAATGGAATGCTGGATTGAGGTAACAAGCGGCTGCATGGAGGGGTTTGTGAAGCTGGAGGTGCCATCTCCTATGAATGATATCCCAAATGGGATGATACTTATTCTCATCTCCAACATAGACGAATCTAATGGCCTACTTGACCCTATCCATGCCTTAATATATGTAGCCTATTGTAGGCTTCTCCCCATCAACAACTCGTAGGAGAACTACCAAGGGCTCAATGAACTGCCAATATTGTGAAACATCAATAGTTAACTTAAGTGTGAATGGGAATAAGCAAATAAAAGAAAAATATGAATAAAAATTAAAATATAATGTAGAATTTATAAATTTTTTACCTTCACAATCTGTGCATAGGGGGCCCAAAGCTTGGCTCATAAAAAAGGCAATCTGGCACATAAAACCCTGTAGTGGTTGTAGCATAGGATGACGAAGTCCACTCTTCACTAACAAACATACGCCTCAAAGCTACCTTTGACCGAATCAAAGATTGTAATGTGATGAAATTGGTGGCAAATCTAGTGATTCTAGGATGAGCTAACTCCGTCTACCCCTTGTATTTCCTTATTAAGCTAAGGATCCATGCGTGATTGTACACAAATTTGCAAATACTTTTGGCCTTCTCTACACATGTCTTGATCCATGGAAGCTTTCCAATGTCCTCCAATATGAGGTCAAGGCAATGGGCGACACATAGAGACAAATATAATTGGGTGCTTCTCCATCAAAAGTCTACCCGCATCAACATAATTTGCTGCATTATCGGTCACCAATTGAACTACATTCTCCTCACTCACCTCAAGCATGACCTCTATAGTCTCACATAGCAATGTGGCAGTTTTTGAATGTGTGGAAGCATCAATGGACTTGAGGAACATGGTGCCACCCAAAATTTGAAATAAAGCAAAATCAATGTTCATTCAATAAATCATTAATTAAAAATATTAATCACTAAACCTAATTCAAATTATTCAATGCATTGAGGGAAGTAGAATGATCAATCACTTGCGAAAGAAACAAAAATATTAATTACTAAATCAAATTCAAATTATTCAATGCATTGAGGGAAGTAGAATGATCAATCACCTGTGGAAACAAGAAAATTCAGGAGCGTTGTATTTTTCTTATCAATCCAACCATCGATCATGATGGTTCAACCCTTTTTCCTCCATATCTCGCATTGCTCTTCTAATGTGGCTTTTACATCAGCCACCACTTCTATCAAAACTGGGCCACTTAAGTCAGATTCAGAAGGGGCTTTGAACCCTGCCCCACATATAGTTATGCCATCAATAATGTTCTGCCAATAAGGAGACTTGTCACAAATAAATTAAATAAGATAAGTATGTCCAATAAAAAATGATTAGACAAAGAATCAAACTATAAATTTTAAAACAATAAAATAAAAAAGAATTACCTGGTTGCAAAAAATGGAATGGTGCAATAGTACCAAAATTGGCCAATTGCATGTCTAGCTGCATCATGTACCTCCTTATTCCAACTCCTGCTCTCAAGCGACGGTTGGGCATGAGGAGTAATGCGTAGCTCAAAATATGAATCCATCCTAAATTTATGAACTCTAGGACCAATGCTAGTATTCCCACTACCATTGGCAGAAGCACTAGCACTAGCACTAGGATGATGTGGAGGCATGAAAGAAGCCTCTCCAACACAACCAATGCTTGCCAACTCCTCCCTTTTCCTATTATTTCCTTTTGCACTTCAATTGTTTCTAGTTGCACTTGGCACTTACGAATAGCCTTAGCAAGTGCTTTGGTGCATGGATTAGCATCATAGTTGTGTATGTTGGCAAGATGGTATATCATTCCATTTATGCCTCCATGGAATATTGTTTTGCAATATTTACATCTGGCCTCTCCTTTTTTTTGGCTCAGGAAAAATTTCAGCATGTTTTCAAGTTGTATCCTTTCTACCTGGGGTTGTTCTAGGACATGACATTGTGAAAAATGTGATTTTCAAAAGCTCAAGGCTGCTGCAATAAGACATAATTACAAAAAAATGAAAATTTGTGCATTGTCATTTATACACTAATACAAAAAACATTGTACAGTTTGTTCCAAAAATAATGTAGGGTTTGAACTTTGTTTCGAAACAAAATGTAGGATTTGTAACTTTCTTCCAAGGAAATGAATAGAAATGTATGTTTTTTTTAATAAAATCAATGTAACATTTGCTTAGAAAACACAAAAAAAACCCCCAAAAAAATCAATCTTACCTCGTAGAACAAAGTTGAAATGAAATGTAATCTGTTTTCAATCCTTTGTATGGAGCTCTTGATGCACCAAAATGTGAGTATTATGCTGGCCCAATGTGATTTGTTGACGAATTTTGGGTCTTCCTCCTTACTGGTTGCCCTACAATGCACTCTTGTTTTTCCTCACAACTCACTCTTCTCCTCCTATTTTGCCAATATAATGAAATGAGCTCATTTTTAGGGTTGGGGAGGCAATATAAGTAAAAAAAATTCCAACTTAAATCACTTTATTTTATGTTTTTTATTTGTCTTTTTCCCTATTGTCCGTCGACCGAGTCCAACCATTGGGACTCGCTAGGTTTGGGCCGAGTTCTTGAGTCTCAGGACTCGCCTAGACTCGACAAGCCCAAGACCGGGCCCCTGGGACTTGCCCAAGGTCACCCGACTCCGGACTTGCCGAGTCCTGGCTAGACCCAAAACTTTGGTCCAACCATTGGTCATGATGGTGCAACCCTTCTTCCTCTATATCAACTGCTGCTCCTCAATTGTGGTTTTTACATCAACCATCTTTTGTGTCAAAACTGGGCCCTTTAAGTCATCTTTAGTTGTGGCTTTGAACCATGGCATCTATATTTTGCCAAAAAGAAGACCTAACACATGCCACAAATAAATTTTATAAGATAATTATCGTAAAATAGAGAGTTTAACTCTAAATTTGAATTCAACAGACACCTAAATATAAAAAGTCAAGAGAAAGACTCAAACTATAAATTTTAAAACAATCAAACAAAAAAGAATTGCCTAGCTATATGGAATGGAATTGTGCAATAGTACCAAAAGTTTCCAATTGCACGTCTAGCTACATCATGTGTGGCCTTGTTCCAACCCATGCTCTCGAGCAACAATTGGGAACTATGAGTAGTGCGTGGCAAAAAAAATGAATCCATCCTAGATTTACGAATTCTAGGACCAAGGCGAACACTCCCACGACCACTGGAACTAGCACTAGCACTAGCACGATAGGACGAAACGGAGGTATGGAAGAAGCCTCTCCAATACCACCAATGCATGCTCTTTTTCATTTCTTTTTGCATTTCAAATGTTTCTAATTGCACTTGCACCTCACAAACAAGCTCAAGAGGTGCCTTTCTACATCCCCCATCATGGGCGGGTATGTGTGCAAGATGGTATTTTGATCTCTTAATGCCTCCATGATAAATTGTTTTGCAATATGCACATATCACCTCTCTTTTGTTTTGTCCAGGAAAAAAATCAGCATGTTTCCAAGCCAGGTCCTTTTTAATTGGGGTTCTAGACATTGTGAAATAAATTAAGTGAAAAGCTCAAGGCTGCTGCAATAACACATAAATACAAAAAAATGAACATTTGTGAATTGTTATTTATAATTATTAAACTAATACAAAAAAAAAATGTAGGGTTTGTTCAAAAAATAAATCAAACACATCTAGGGTTGTTTCTTTGATCTAGAAAAATAAAATAGAAAAAAAGAATTGAATGTGAAAAAATAATGCAATTTTTGGTTAAAAACACAAAAAAAAAATAAAAATCAAGCTTACCTCTTAAATCAAATGAAATCTCCTTCCAATTGTTGGTAAACACCTCTTGATGCGCCAAACATAAATACGAAGCTGCCCAAATGCGGTTCAATGATGAATTTTTGCTTTACTTGCTGGTTGCCCTACAATGTACTCTAACTTTTGTTCACAACTCTCTCTTTCTTCTTCTATTTTGCCAACAAAATGAAACGACAATGCTTTTAGGGTAGAGGAGCAAACATAAGTGAAAGAAAAGTGAATAAAACACTTTAATTTTATGTTTTTTTTTGAGTTTTCACTTGTATGATGCCGACTGAGCCCAGACACGGTTGAGTCCAAGTCCAAGCCCTTGGGACTTACCAAGCCTGACTCAACTCGTGACTCGCCAAGTCTGTGCAAGTTTCGTTTCTTTAATTCCAATAGAGTTTCTATTTGTATCATATAGCTATTTTTAGTAAGTGCTATTTTTAGCACTTGGTCTTGGCCTTTGTCTCCTCTCAGTTCAGAGTGAAATATTTCTAGTTAGTGCCTTGGTAAGTTCTAAGGTTGACAAAATAATATTTAATTTATTTCACTTAAGTGCTTTTTATAAAATCCTTTTATAACTTGAGTGAAAAGATAACGTGTTTATAAAGTGTTCCCCTATTGCTGCACCTCAGGAAGGGGGTCAACTTAAGATGTTTTAAAAAACTAGTTTTGACTTCACAATGTGATGCCAAGGTAAGGAGGGACTCTAGCAATTAAAAAGATTTATTTTATACCCTCAAAAGGTGTCGCCAATACTTAGAGTTGGATAAAGTGTTTTTAAAAGTTGATTTTTGTGCGCTCAAAAGGGGTCGAACTAGAAGAGGTAATTTCATATTATTTCAAAAGGTGAAATGAGAGGGAAATGGATTCAAATTCAAATGTGTGTTGCCCTAATTCTTCCCTTTTTTTATAAATTTGATTTGGAGCTCTCATTTGTAGATACTGGATTTGACAACTTAAGCAGATGCTGCTGGAATGAGCTCTGAGAGTTCTTTTGCTAGTTGAGGACAAAAACCCTCTTCTTGGTTGCTCATTTAAATGGTGAAACGTCCATCCTAGCTGGTTGGTGTGCTTCGTTTCAGTTTTACAGAAATTTTAGCTTGTTTTGGTGATATGGGTTTGAAGATGTTGAGGATTTATGGAGTATTCTAATATGTGTTATCACAAAAGCTTGCACCCTTGCTGAGCTATCAACTCAACAACCTTGTGAAACATGGGAACAACCCCGAAGTTTGGGACCTTGCGCAAAGGGGTTGAATCTCCGGAGAAAGCTGACTTCCTTCTCAATCCAAGTGCAGGTGTTGAACCAACTCAACACTTCAAAACTAACTCCTAAGCCTATCCTAACAAATTGTAGTGGAAAAGGGAAGAGAGAATGCTTGAAATAAGGAGGTGATGCACCAAGAAGAGATTGTTCCTCTCCCTACCGAAATGGCACAAGGAATCAACTGAAATACCCAAGAGATGCACAACTTCAGTTGCATGAGTGACCCAAACGCATGTATGGAGGTTGGAATTTGCTAAGTGTCAAGAGGGGAGAAGGATTCCCACAACTCACACTCAGAAAACAAGTTAACACAACATATATGGAGAGAAGAGCCACAACACACACTTATGATGAAGGTAAGGAAACATACACAACATGCATAAGTTGAAAGAAGGCAAGAATGTAATTTCAATTCATTCAAAGGCCAAAGGCCAATCTTATAGTTGCAGAAATGCAAAAATGATTACAAGTCTTCAAGAGAAGAGAAAGAGCATAGGAAAGCTCAAGGCAACAGGGAGAGAACCCTTTACGATGAGGCTTAACAACCTTTATATAGAAAAATGGTTACAAGAGTGATCATGACCCCTGTATGTCAGTTTGGGAGTACAGGGAAGTGCATGCACTTGACTCGTATAGGCAAGCAACCTAGCCATACCCACAAAGGGCAACCCTGAGAAGGTGGATTGATTGACCTTCCAAAGTCAGAGTATGTAGTCATGACACAAGTCACCAAGCCTGGCCCCGTACCTCCTTTGATGGAAATCTTGCCAAAAACATTAAATGCACCCTTGTGGCTCCACAAAGGAAATTGCATAAGTCACCAAAATTGTCGGAGCATTTAAAGCCTTGAGTGTTGATCACGCCATTTAGAAGTGTCGCTAGTCGGAAGGAAGTCCAGGGAGGCTTCCGAAGTGAGGAAGACAAGGGAAGAACTTCGGAACCTCGGGGTTCCAGAGTTCTGGGAAGGGAGAAAAGAGAGCTGGAAGGAACTTCGGAACCTTGGGGTTCCAGAGTTCCGGAGAACTAAAAAAAGGCTAAGGAAAGAACTTCGGAACCTCAGGGGTTCCGGAGTTCTGGGATAGAGAGAGGAAGAGAAGGAAAGGAACTTCGGAACCTCGGGGTTTCGGAGTTCCGGGGGAACTAGAGAGAGAAGGCAAGGAAGGAAGGAACTCTGGAACCTCGGGTTTCTGGAGTTCCGGGAAAAGAAGGGGAAGCAAAGGAAGAGAACTTCGGAACCTCGGGGTTTCGGAGTTCCGAAGAAAAGAAGGAATAAAGGCTAGGAGGGAACTCTGGAACCCCGAAGAAGGCAAGGGAAGGTAATCTAGGACCTCGGGGTTCCAGAGAAGAGGGAGAAGAAGAGGAGGGAACTTCGGAACCTCGGGGTTCCGGAGTTCTGAAGAAGACAAGGGAAAGGAACTTCGGAACCTTGGGGTTCCAGAGTTCCAAGGAAAAAAAGAGGCAAGGAAAAGGTGGAACTGCGCAAAGGAATTTCGGAACCTCGAGGTTTTAGAGTTCCAGAGAGAAGAAGAAAAAGGACAAAAGGAGAGGAACTTCAGAACCTTGGGGTTCCGGAGTTCCGGGAGGAGAAGGCGAAGGGAAAGAACTTCGGAACCTCAGGGTTTTGGAGTTCCGGGGAAAAAAGAAAAGGCCAAGGGAGGAACTTCCTCCGGACAAGGCAACACTTCATACTTCATGATTCTTCTGCTTTCTCCTTGATCAACTAGGGCGGCGCTGGTCCATGGATCGTATCTCTGATCAGTTCTTTCTGAAGGACCAAGGGTGTCACAAAATGACAACAATATGATTATTGAGTTTTTGGTGTGTGGTGAGCTTTCTTCAAGTGCTGTTCAAGCTTTGTAGTGATTTGATGCCTATTCAGTGAGCTGATCTTCATTTTCAGAGGTTCTGGAGACTATAGTTTTGCTCATAACTCAGTGGGAGTGATAGATATCATTCTATGTTTTGATTGGTTGTCTTCCTCATTGCTGGGTGCCACATTTTGGTATGTGATTTGCAGATTTTGGTAAAGGATTGATTTTTCTAGACAATTGCCTCTGTAGGCTGGGTGCCATTCCTCATTTGGCATGTGGGTATTTGCTGGTGACTCCAATCTGTAGTTTTGGTGTGGGTTTCTCTGGATTTGAATCTGCATTTGGTTGGTTGTTTGTTCTAATTCATTTTGAGGAGATTTGGAGAGTTCTCTGTTCATTTGAAGGTCTCAAATAACTTCTTGGCTTGTAATTAGGTCTGCAAATTAATTCTACAAGTCTGATTTCTGTTTAATACTTGATGCTTACTGATTTTGTTATGGTGATAAATATGGTTTAATGCAATGAATTGTCTATTCACTTCCAATGCAATGTATATTCAATGTATGGATAAAAAATGGTGAATGAAACTTGAAAAACAAAACACTTTCTGCATCTCCATCTTATTCTCTCAAAACAAACAAAAAAATAATGATCAGGGGTGAACCTTTCATTAGGGGATTTGGAAGCAGTAATAGCAAGCCATTTTTCCATATGATGAGAAAGACTGTAACGTAGGCATATGGATTTTAATATCCTCTATAATGTGTGCCAATAACTGGATGATTTATTAGATACATAATAGGTCACCAATTGATAGTGGTGTACTTCCCAAGGATGGGAAGGCATTCTAGTAACATATCAGACATGAGTGTTGTATTCATTCGATTTTTGGGATTGGCAAAAAGATATCTGCAAAGAAGAGATGCAAATGTTATCCCAAACTATACTCATTACGTGATTAATAAAAAATGTTGAAACATTAAATAGACTCAACTTTTGCTTAGATACTTTTCTACTTCATTTGTTGGAAAGTTAGTTAATGTCTAGTTAGTTTCTCATTGAAAATTAATTCATTTGTTAAGAAGCTGGGTATAGTCTAGCTAATTTATCATTGATCATATGATACTTAACATATGCTTTTACCTTGTTTATAGGGCATGTGCGAACAAGCTGTGAATTGCTTTACAGTTATGGAAGCAGAGGGGGTAGAGCCTAATCTTTTAATGCTTAACTTATTGATAAACGCATTTGCAGTGGCTGGAAGACATTTGGAGGCGTTTTGGGTGTTTGAGTATATGAAGAAAAGAGTATGTCATCCATCAATTGCCTTTTCTTGTGGGTTTGCAACCTTGTTTATTGTCAAAGTATTATTGTTTCTTGGATGCTTCCCTATTTGTATCTGCCTTGTCTGAAAGCAAATAACTATTTATTTATTATTTGCTTCATCATATTGCATTGTTTCCTTTGCACTTTTCTTGGCAGACTACAAATTTTGTCGTCATATTTCTTTATGTATACAGTTTTCCTCAGGTTTGCATGAAGTGTATATATCTTGCTCTTTTGTCGTTTGCTTCTAGAGCTATTCCATCTTTGGATACAAGTCAAATTATTTTTAAAGGAGGATTCAACTTGAAGCTCATTCAGCTTGTTTGCTATGATATTTCATGGTTGAAGGGCATCAAACCGGATGTTGTCACATACACAACTTTAATGAAAGCACTTATCAGGGCAAAGAAATCTGATCAGGTATACTCAGTTATTTTTCCTTATTTCTTATATAAAATATAAACACAAATTGTTATATTTTGGCTATTGTTTCAGGTTGGGTGGTTCATCTTTCATATTAAGTTTTAGCATAGTTTTTATTTCTTAACTAGATAAAGTAAATCATGGAGAAAGAGGGAGCTACTTTATATTGGAATTTAAAATTTTTTCACAAAAGTATGAGCTCATATATACAGCAGTATGAAAGTTGTAAAATATCTTTTGGACAAGATTATTATCATGAGCAGCTTTTACAGATTTAATGTTCTAGCTCTGATAAAAGGTGTCCTCAGAAGGGGAATATGAGAATGGTATGCTTCAATTTTTAATTTATTTCTGTTATATTTTTAACCTGTAGTGTAGTGCAGGAATTTTGTTTTCCCAGTCATCCTGCTTAGGTACTTGCATAAAATAGGAAAATGACTATGTTAAACAGGGATGTGTCGCCCCTCTGAAATCCATTGGCCCCTCCCCAACTGCATTTCCAGAGTGGTGGGATGGCAGGGGATGCCACCTGGGTTCCCACAATCTCCAGCAAAATGATGGAATGTCCCTGGGTTGTGTTCAGAATTGATGGAATGTCATTGGGATGCCCAGCCAGCCATCAGGATGGCTGGAGACATCCGAGATGTCCCTTGACTGTCTCAGTGATAGCTAGGAACGTCTGAGATGTGAAAAGAAGAGTTATTTTCCTTTCAAATCTGTTGCTTACAGAAAAACCTCACAAGTACAGAAGAGATTAGAGGCATTTTTTATACCTCCATTCAGTGTGGGCACCGGTAGGAAAGAATGGAGGGAAGAAAACCTCCGGTCTAGCCCAGATCCTTTACTGGATCAGCATACAATTGTTACATCAATATTGAAGGTTCCAGTTGCTTTCTGAATAAATACATAATTCGTAAGCTTTCAAGCTTACTGCTAAGATATCCTTAGTTTTCCTTAGATGATAATTTCCTTGTTGATTGATTCCCAGCCTTAACTGTCATCTTCGACCCCAATGCTACCTAATTGATCTGAACTTTTCATCCTGGTTCTGCAACAAAAACACAAAAACACAGAAAAGAACCACCACACCACTTCCAATCAAGTATCAGTAGCATTGTTAGATATAAGTCTGAAATACAGCATAGTGAATTTCCTGTTTGGACTACTGTAGCCTTACTATCTCTTATTTTAGAACCATCTTTGCTATGATCGTTCTAATTTAAGAGATTATCTAGGCTACAATACTCACAGGCATTATTATACCATCCTGTGTGTGGGCTAGATTACTAGCAAAGATTCATACCATTACCTTCCTCTGTTCATATAGATCAAATCTCCTTATAGTCCTAGTTTAAAACATGCCCGTAAATAAATTAACTGGATGTAATAGTCTAAGATTCATTTTGTTTATCTATTCATTCAAACAGCAGAGATGAGAAAGACCAACAAAAGCTAACAGATATCTAAATATTTCATCCATCGGCTTTCAGCACACCCCATATTGCCTTACATAAAGCATGGAGCTAACTATTACATAAAGCATGGAGCTAATAGATAATCATAGATTCCAAAAAGACACCAAAAGACTCTGCCAAATAATCATTCGAAACATTATCAAACCTATGAGTCATAGTCATTTATATATAGTAAAAAACAAAAAACGTATCAAGGTCCATTCAAGTTTGAACTGATAAACGAGCATATGTAAAAACTGTAATAAACTGTAAAGTCCCTGCCTCCGTCCATATATACCATAAGATTCTAACAAACTAACCCAAAAGATCAGGAGAACTAGGCTCGGCATAGATATTTATGCCTTCCTTGTGGAGATAGGCCTTAAACCAGTCCTCTTGTTTTGGTCGAGGGATCATCAAGTCATTGTCTATGTTAGTTAAGACCCTATTGAGCTCAACTAATATGGACGGAATAAACACATTTCTACACAGGGCTTCAACCTTCTCCTTATTCCTTTCAAAATGTAGTGCAACTGCCACAAACATTGCGGCAATGTCAGTATTTGCCCTTGTTCTGTCTTCATTGAGGAGGTAATCTTTTCCTAAAATCTTCTGCACCGCATATACTACTACCTCATGTGGGAACTGTATGATCTCTTTTAAACGCTTTTTAGTGATTTCCCCGACAAAGGCCATTTGCCTCTTAGTGCTCATTGATCTTATGCAGGTATCCATACTATCTTGACTTTTCCTAACAGAAGAAATGTCTGAAATACGAAGCCTAGGGTTAATTTATCTTCGCGGTGTCATCATAACTATACATGCTCGGGCTCTGATTAATCTCATATGAAATCTTATAAAAGATTCATAGGACATCCGCATATGCCCTATCCTACTTAACTTTGCTACAGCTGTACCTTACTCGATTATTAATATGTCATCATCTTAATTACCTAGATCTACGTACATACTGTCAAGTGAGGCGAGCTCGCCTAATATTTATGCTTCGCACAAGCTTTCACAAATATCCCATACGTTACCACCTCCAAAAATCATTGTTTTGATGAAACCAAGATATATGCAATAATCAAAAGGGATCTAGGCCCAAGATTTTGATAAGTATATAAGGTGAATCAATATAATTATATATATATATATATATATATATATATCCACAAGCCAAACGAAAAAGGATATATATATATAATATAATCAGAAAGGGAGAGCTTACAATATATATATATATATATATATATATATATATATATATGTATATATATATATATATATATATATATATATATATGTATATATATAATTCTCTGATTATACGAGTGAAAAAACAATATATAAAATATATATATATATATATATATATGAGCCTATATATATATACATATATATATGTAAAAAAAGAGATAAAAGCAAGCCGGGGCATAAGGAACATAAATATATATATATATATATATATATATATATATATATACATATATGTATATACATATGTATATGTATATATAAACAGATATATCCACATATATATATATATATATATATATATATATATATATATATATATATATCAATGTATTAATATCCTATTTATTACCCTGTTATGTTTATTGAAAAATTTCCGTCTGCCCCAGAGTTTGCAAGTATATCCGCTATGGTATTCCCTTCTCTAAAGATATGTTTAATAGAGACTTCTTCAAAATATTTAATTAGGTCCAAAATCCTACCTACCTCAGCATTCAGTTTCCAATTTGTACATTTCTCTGCTCTGACTGCATTAATAATTAGAGCCGAGTCACCTTCAATTTCCAATTTCTTAATTTTTAATGACCTGGCTAGGATAAGTCCTTCATGTAGGTCTTGTATTTCTGCCATATTATTAGTGGTGTTCCCTATAGGTTTATTAAGGCTAGCCACTACATTGCCATTATCCTGGTGTATTACACATCCGATTCCTGCTATTCCCGGATTACCTCTTGAGGCTCCATCAAAATTTAGTTTAAGCCAACCTTCGCTCGGAGGTGACCATTTCGATGCCATCCTTAGGGTTGACGAATGAAGCCCCCCTGGACCTATATATGGTGGTATTTTGAGCCCGGGCCATTTCATTCTGAGAATCTCATCTCCTCTAGATAAATTAATATTCCTTAATTGCATAGCTGCTAATCTATTGTTAGTTTTCTCTACTATTACAGCTTCGATCTTGTTTATGAGAGACTCTACTAGCATCCGCTTATCCTTAAAGATTCTTCTATTCCTTTCCTTCCATATTTCCCATACTAGGATAGCGGGTGCTATTTTCCAAATCATAGCATAGACACTAAGGTTTGAAGGGGGTTGCCAGCTGGTTACCCAGTCCATAATATCTCTTGGCCTTGGCGTTTGCCAGTTTAGACTCCTACATAACCAGTCCCAACACTTCTAGCTAAAGGGGCAATTCAAAAGCAGGTGATCTGCATTTTCCTCCTCCGCTTCACATAACGGACATCTGGATGGCCTTGAGTAGCCTAGTTTATTGAACCAGTCAGAGGTTAAAATTCTTTTCTGAGAAGCAGCCCATAAAAATAACCCTGCTTTTGGTATCCCAAGATTATTCCAACATAGGTTGGTAGGGATATTGGTGCTTGTGTTATTATGTCTACCTTTTAATATGTCATATCCTTCTTTAGCATTGTAGACTCCCGAGGAACTTCCAGCCCAAATCAACCTATCCTCCCCGCTATGGAAGGCTACTTGTCTATCTCTTAGTATGTTTACTAGCATCTCCTTGTCCCTAACTGGTAAGTTCAACTCATCAAAAGTTTTCCATTCCCAACCTAATGCTGGATCATTATGGGGGAACATAACATAATCCCTTACATACACACCCCTCTGTTCTTTGCATATGGCAATACCTGCCTCACTTATACTTGACTCGCTTAGGGCTGAATGCCCTCCCCACGAATCATCCCAGAAGAGAGCTTTGTTACCATCCGCTATATCCCAGGTTAACCACTCCCTAATTAGGTTCCTGCACTCAACCAGGAAGTCCCAAACTTTCGATCCTTTCGGTGGGGTTTCTGTACGGAAAAAACAGTCCGGGTTGGAGTTTTCCAAATATTTAGCTTTAATGATTTTTACCCATTTAAGATTGGGCTCGGATAACAATTTCCACACCAACTTTGCTCCAAGAGCCATATTTTGGGCTTCCAAATCCTTAATCCCCACCCCCCCTTTATTCCTCGGCTGACTAACCTTATCCCATGCGATCATGGCGAACTTCTTTTTATCTGACGTTTTCCTCCAGAAAAAACTTCTCATAATTCTAATCATGTCTTCCCGGGCACATTTAGGGAGTTGCATACACGACATCTGGTATATCGGAATAGCAGACAAACAAGCTTTTATTAAAGTCAATCTTCCTGCTGAAGATAACCACTTATTCTTCCAAGAATCCAATCTTTGGTTCATTTTTTCTATGATATTTTTCCATAATGCTTTTTTGCTTTTCCCTTTGTCTAGGTTAATCCCTAGGTATTTACATGGTAGTTTTCCTACTGGGAAATCCATTATTCGGCTAATCTCAATTTCTGTTCTCAAATTAGTGTTGAAAAAGAAAATCTCAGATTTCCTATGATTAACTCTCTGACCAGATGCTGATGCATATTGGGAAAGGATGGTTTTGAATGTCAAGGCTTCTGTTCTATTGGCGCTGCCAAGGAGCATTGTATCATCTGCAAATTGTTGGTGGGTGAGAGCCTCCATGTTCTCAGTGATCTTAATCCCTTCAAGATGATGCTCTAATCTGGCCTTTGTTATGGATCTCCCAAGAGCCTCAGCCATTATAATAAATAAGAAGGGTGAAAGTGGATCCCCCTGTTTGATACCCCTGGAAATCCCAAAGAATCCTTCCGGAGAGCCATTCACTAGGATTGAGAATTGGGGCGTAGAAATACATGTATAAATTAAATTAACCCACTGCTTCGAAAAGCCAAAGGCTTTGAGGCATTTACATAGAAATCTCCAGTCCACCTTATCATACGCTTTCCTAATGTCTAGTTTGATCATCATGGCTTCCTTTCCGTTCTTTTGCAATGAGTGCATTGCTTCTTGTGCTATTATTATACCATCAAATATAGATCTACCTGGTACAAACCCCTTTTGTTCTTCTGAAATAATACTGGGGAGAACTGATTTTAACCTATTCGCTAAAGTCTTGGTAAGCAATTTATAAATAGTATTACAAAGAGAGATAGGTCTGAAATCATCCAAGCTCCTCGCTTCAGTATTTTTTGGAATTAATGTGATAAATGTATTGTTGATCTCCTTAAGTATATTGCCCGAGTTTCTTACTGCCTCCAAGGCATCCACCACATCCCTATCTATGATTTGCCAGCACTTTTGGAAAAAATAAGCTGGGAAACCATCTGGACCCGGAGCTTTATCCGGATTGAATTGATCAAGAGCTGTTTTAATTTCTGTTTCTGTGAATTTCTTGTTTAGAATACTGTTTTGCCTTTCTGTGATTAATTTTGGAATGTTCCTGATAATTTGGACTGTGTTGTCCAAATTTGAATATTCCGAGTTGAAAGTCCCTTTGAAGTAACGTATCGACTCCAAGGCAATATTCTTTGGGTCTTCTAGCAAATTACCATTGTTGTCCGTAATCCTGGTTAAAGTATTAGCTGCTCTTCTCGCCTTGGTGCAGTTATGGAAAAATTTGGTGTTTCTGTCTCCATTTTGGATCCAGTTCTCTCTTGATTTCTGTTTCCAATATATTTCTTCTTTGGAAAGGATTTCTTCATACTTTCCTAAAAGTTCTTTTTCCTTAAGGTAACTGTCCTGGTTCATCCCTTTCTTAAAAACCTTCTCATTAAGGTCCGTTAACTCCTTTTCCACTGTTGTTTTAGCCTCAAATATGTTTCCGAATTCTTCCCTATTCCATTTTAGTAACATATTTTTAACATATTTCATCTTGCTTATCAGACAAAACATTTTAGAACCTTGGCATTTTGCTTCCTTCCACCAATTTTCGATTAGTTCAAAAAACCTGGGATCTTGTACCCACATTTTTTCAAATTCAAATGGGCATCGGATAGGTGTTGCAGCCTCCTCTATATGAAGGAGGATCGGAAAATGGTCAGATCCCGAAGATGGTAATAGAGAGGCTGAGAAGTTAAAGGGGAAGTTTGCTAGCTCTCCTCTAAAGAAGAATCTATCTAATCTTTTTGCAATTTGGGTAAACCCTTTTCTTCTATTATTCCAAGTAAAGTACCCATTGTTGGTAATTATATCTATTAGATTATCATGCTTTACCCAATTGCGGAAGTCTTTAAGAGATTGGAACTCTCTGCGAATACCTCCATTTTTCTCTGATAAGTCAATAATAGCATTAAAGTCTCCCCCTATAACATAGTTTTTACTAGGATCACTATTTAACAGATTGCTAATCTCGGCCCAGACCGCCCATTTATCTCTGTCTGGAATTGGCCCATAAACGTTTATGAGGTAAAAGGATAGGTCGCTATTATGTCTAATAACCTCCCCCACGAGCCAATGTCTGTTCCCGGCCAGGGGAGAAAATGAAACCCTCCTAGGATTCCAGATGATTCCCAAACCACCTGCTGCCCCTAGGGATTCTACAAATTCAGATTTTGATAAACCTATTTTCTTTGTAAAGGCTTCTATTTCGCCTGTAGCTAACTTAGTTTCTTGGAGAAGAATGATTTCACTCTTATAATTAGATATAAAGCGCCTAATTAAGCGCTGTTTGTTAGGGGCATTCATACCCCTAACATTCCAACTTATGATTTTCATTGTGACAAGGGAAGGTCCTTGCCCTTCCCATTATCGAAGAAGGCAGTCAATTTGCCTTGGTCCTTAGCATTCCCAACCTGGGATCTTAATTCTCCTAAGGATTTCCTTCCTCGAGCTTTAGATACTTTAGCACAATCTGGTTGAGTTTTCCCTGAGTAGATATTCTTAATCCCAAGAGTCTTCTGAGGTTCCAAGACTGGACCATTCATGCCTGGGTTAGGAGAGCTTTGTGGAACCGACCTGTGGCTAATAGTGTGAGGGTAGCCAAGCTCTTTCCTAACTTCTCTAACTTCCTCTTCCTCCATAGATGATAGCAGCTCCTGAATTAGGAAGCATCGCTCTGCCTCCTCTTCCGGGGATAGATCTTGAATGGTGTCATTGTCAAATACTTCCATCGCTGTTTTTAAAATAGGTGAAGTGCCCGCATCCTCCTCAACAGAAGGGTTTTGGGTTGTATCCACCTTGGGTGACATAATTCGGTATTTATCTTCTAAATCCTGCTGTGTTATTATAGCTAATTCTAATTCCGCTTCCTCTTTGAGATGCTCTCTATCCTTAATTAATTCTTTTAGATTTTCAATTTCCTTGATTGCATTATCCTTGTTAACTCGAGGGACAGAATGCTGTTGGTGGGGAGATACCGTTTTACTCACCTCCAGTTGGATGTTGCTGTTTTTGGTTTCAGACCTACTATCCGGCTCCTTCCTGAGCAAATCGTTCTGTTTTGGCCCTTTTTTCAACCAAATATCAGAGCTGTCTAAAGCACCAGTATAAAGTTTGGGGGAGATAAAGCAGGTTCCTTTCTCTGTGCTAATGGACGTGGAATCTACAGTGTTAATTTCATAGGCTATTTTAATAAGAATTTTCAAATGGCTGGTGAGGTCCTTTCTATCTAAGCCCTCACAACCACAGAATTGCCCATATTGATTACCTATTATTTCCAAAATTTTAGGGTTTACAAATTCGATGGGAACATACCCTAAATCAAACCATTTTAAGCAATCGACAGGTTTGTATAACCAAGGATCAAAGTGCGGATGCCATGCACAACAAATAAAACCATAACCACAAAACAATTTCAAATTACCAGACAAGATGTCATTCCTAATGCTATTATTTTCACATAAAATGAAGATAAAATCATTCTCTAACCTAGCAATACTTATCTGTTCTGGATATTGTTCATTCCACCAATCAATAATTTTATCGAAGTCTTTGCCCTTCCTCGTCCATTTGACATATACTCCATTTCGCTCATATTGATTCCATATGGGTCTCATCAAATCACTGGGGATTTTGCATGTATTTTGCTTTGCATCTGTTTGGGGGTCGATTGTCTTAACCCGCCTTAGGGCCCCAAACCCTAATCCTCCCTAATGGAATCCGATTTGAGCTTGTAAGTGGAGGGTATCCTTGACGGGGATTTCGGACATCTAATTGTGCCTTTCTGATGTTCTTTTTTTCCTTTTTAGAATGATAAATCTGCCAATTTCCGTCGGAAGGGGGCGAAGCCACTACACAAATTGGTTCTTTCGGTCCATTGCCTAGGTCTATTCTTTGAAATGCTTTTTCCCACTGTGCGTTTAAAATCGATCCTACACCAGACTGCCCCCTGGAGCAGCAGGGCTTGCGTGAGGGACTGAAGATCGTTATACTCTGCGGCTGGGTGGCATACACTTGTCTTCGCCCCCCTCCCTTCGAAATGTTTGGCGCCGAATGTTTATTGGTATTTCCTTTTCCGTATTTTCGCATTTTAGTGTTTTTTATATAAATTGTAAATTATTTAGAAATATGGTTTTTATTTTAAAAAATTTAATATACTACTTAATCACAATTATTATAATTGATTTTTCTGTAAGCAATTTTTTGTGGAATTTAAATATGAACCAAGCATACTTTGTTTCAATTTGTTGTTTATTTGAATACTGCTATCGCTGATCAGCTATGTTAATTACATTTTGTAATTTTTATTTAAATTTAATGTTGAATTTGATACATTATATGAATATTTAAACTTAAATTTTGATCTCATGTATAGTTAAACTTATAAATTTATTTGATCTAGTTTGTTTGCTTTTGACTTTCTGGATTTGTACAGATCTTTAAGAATGCTCAGTCTTCAGCGTCTGCTTGAATGGTCCTATCAAAAATGAACTTTCCAAAAATAGAAACTTTTAAAAATGTCAGAGTTAGACCCCAAAACAGGACGTAGGATGACTTACTATAAATGGAAACTTACTAAAAATAGAAATTACTAAAAATAGTAAGTTTGATTTTGGGCAAAATGAAGACATTCCGGGAGGAGTAAAATCTCTAAAAAATAGGAACTTTCTCAAAATAGAAAATTGCTCAGAATTCACTCAAATTTTACTGGGAGGTTCCTTGAAGGGTTCTGACTCCAATGCAACATTCAATTTTCGAAAATCCTAAAAGGAAACCCCTAAAATCTAGGACTGAAAAAAAAACCCTAAAATTGACAAAATGAGCCCTAGACTTAACCAAATTTGCTCAAATGAAAAGAAGACTTGATCAAACTGACCCCGAAACACTCGCAAAGCATAGAGATTGTAGAGACTGCCACAAAAAGACCAAAAAACCAAAACCAAAAGACCGAGAGGGCCTAAAAAGTAGGGGGTCCCCATTTGTGATGGGGTGATGTGTGAAAACGTCATAACACGTACTACTAATAATTGTTTCTTATTCTTAATATTCCCTATTACATATCTTGCAAATGTTCTCTTAATACATATTTCAGATACGTCATACCATTCTGCTGATAAGGTTGTGATGCACGATTTTCTGTTACAGATTACTTTTATTCTTCTTGATCTGATTTGATCTGCGTTTGTCATTATATTTAGTGATGTAGATATCTGAAGAGGTGTGTTTTGTATTCATGGGTGATGATAGTATTTTATATCCATTCTTCCTGGAAAGTCGTGCTTCTTCCCATTGCTGGCTGTGTTGGTTGGGAGGAGATGCCTCCCTATCAAACCATTGTATCTTCATAATCTCCCTTGGATTAATAGCGCCCAAGTTTGACCAATCAAACTGTTCCAATTAATCCTTTGCTAACTAATTAATAGAATCGTGGCAACTCTTGGGAAAAGGGGACTGGTCCTTTGCTAACTAATTAATAGTTTGATCAAGTCCGCCCACCTGAGATAGGCAATCAAGGCAATGAGATTGTGAAGGCTTACTTTGTAAGACAATTTCATCACTGGAAATTGAATGTCAAATTGAAGGGTCATGACACGTGATGCAACTAGTGGGAGTGGAATCTAATTGATTGTGGTTCAAATGAAATTGAACCAAATGTCAACCTTGATACTTTTAATGAAGAAGAATATGAAAACTATTAAATATTGATTGTAATTTTGAATTTTCATTGTGTAATGACATTTGACTTGAGTATTTTCTTTTTTTGCAAATTATGAGCATGAGCTATTAAATATTCTATTTATTGGCAATTTTGAGTATCACTATTCTTGTAATTGCCAATAAGAATAGTGATACTCATAATTGCCAATAAATAGAATATTTAAGTACTTCATAGTCATTATTTGCAAAAATATTTGTTCCCATACTTGTACCTAAGGAATTTGTTTTGGCCATATTGTCGTACTTGCTTTCGATACCCATACCTACACACATATCGGAACCGATGACTTAGTTGCTAAGTATCGGATGTGTGATAGAGTAATTGTAAGGGCCAAAAGCATGTTTGCAACCAACCTAAATTATTTTGGTAAGACTCATTGGAAGGCCCTATCATTACTTTGTTTGATGTTTTAGTTCCTAAAGTCCATAATGCCAAATTTGCATTTACACTATGGGAAACTTTGAAAAGCTAGTCTCAAGTATTTGAGAAAAGTAGTCATATATTTGAAGAATTTGTTGTTTTCTTCTAAATTGTAAAAGGGTGGATCATTGTTAGAGCCCTTTCTGAAACCCAAAGATTGTAAGGATCAGTTTGCAGCAATCAACAAACTAGTGGATGAGGAAGATATGGTCACTTTGATCATCAACAACTTGTTTCCCTGTTATGAGACTTCTGTGGAGTCTCTAAACCTATTGGTGGAAAGCCAAATTTTGACCTTTGACATGGTCAATTCATACTTGTTATAGAAAAAATAATGACAATAGTAGATGAATGCAGTTTTTGTGGGGAGTTCAAAAAGAGCACTTGCTGCACAGTCTTAGGGTACGCACCATAGTTTTCTATCTTCCACTTAACAACCATGAAGATAAGTACAATGCATCTATTCTCAAAAATTTTGGCATGTGAAGAATGATTGCAAGAAATGACAATATGATCTAATGCATAAGCAATAAAATGAGGTGAAATACTTTGAGGAAGACTACAATGAGGAGTTTGCATTAATGGCTCTCTTAGATGGTGCTAAAAGCAGTTGTTGGTTCTTTGATTTACATGCATCCAAGCACTAAACATGTCAAAAGGATTGGTATGGCAGGTTCAATGTTGATGACTGTCATAGGGTTTATGTTTTGCTTGGTGATGACAAGTCATATATAGTTAAAGGGACAGGTGATGCAAAAATTGCATTCAATAATGGTATCAAACTTCTAGTATGGAATTTTGTATGTTTGAATAAAAATTTACTCTTTATAAGGGAGATTACAAAATATCCTAACATTCTAGTTCAATTTTATTGAAAAGAGTGCGTAGTTTGTGATGTAAATTGGGATAAAGTAGTTGCTTGAGGCATAGGGTAGGTGGTGTGTTCAAAGGCTTATGCATACTTACTAAGCTTGTTTTGCATGATAAATTAGAGTAATTGTGGTCTAATCATAAATCTAAGGAGGTCAAGATAGAAGCTTGTATTGTGGTGCCATTGATAGTTGTACCTTATAGTTCATGGGGTGTTCCATTGTGTTGGCCTATGGGTTGTACTTCTCCACTTTTGTATCTGCAATGTAGAATTGAATGTTTCTCCATTTTAGTAAGGGTCAATCCATACAAAATTCGTCTTTAGTCAAGACTTTGTGTCCACAACATTCGTTTTCTATGCTTTGAAGGCCCTACTAGTACTTTGGAGGTGATCCCAAAGATGACTTCATCAAATTAGGTGCATCACCTTGGAGGATAAATAAACCAATTGATAACTCCACAACAAGGCATGCTCACTATGTTCTTTCTTGCACTATTCACATGTGCCTGCTATCATGTGTTAAATTTGAACCAGAATATAAGAGTAAACTGAGAACTGAAACAAAAAAGAAAACACAAATACACATGCCCTTATCTTGGAAAAACCCTCCACCTGAGGGTGAAAAACCCAGCCCACAAATAAAAACTTTATTTAGATTTCATCACCAGTACAAATAATGATAGTCACCGCTTGCTATCAAACAGTCGGAGATACTATCAAATAAATACATTTCACTTCTATAACACACTTCAACAATATGACTTTAATCCTTACACCATACTGAGAATTTAGACTTCTCAGAATATACAAATGAATACTCTGAACATCAATGATGATCGAACTCCTTAGTTCATTAACTTGCTGATGGACCTGCATACAAGAATCAATCTGCCGGGAGAAGAAGAAGTGCCAAGAAAGGAACGTGATATATAATATATCAAATGGTATACAAAATAGTCTTCACGATGGGAGATGAGAAGTCACTGACAGCCACAAAGGCTCAGTTACATCACCGACAGTCACATAAGCATAGACGAACTGCCAACATAGCATTAGAAAATACGATGGAGGAAATACGAAAGAAAAACAGTAGACACCAAGGTGGAACAAGATGGATAAAGAAACAGTAGCCACAAGAAGATGCCAGGTTGCATAATCCCAGACATCACAATTGAATAACCACAATAAGATACATCAACATGGACATAGAAGCGTAGAATACTTCAAGCACAATTACCCAGCATAAAGCAAAGAAACACGAAGTGCAAATAGAGCCGAAAACGGTAATAAAGATCTCTATCACAGCTATTTTCTTCAACATCATGAAGGTTGCTTGTGTAGATATTCCTTCCCAGTTTTGCACATCTCAACGGACATACTGTAATTTAATGGCTAACCATCTAAATCCTTCCAGTTTAGTCATTAAGGGGAGCATTAGTATACATATTAGGATGTATTAGAATAATAATGTCATAAAGTGTATTTACACTTGTATGTAAATTAGGTAGTTAACGTAGGTCATTAAATAAGGTCGTTGTAGTTGTTGCAACACTTTAATGAGCCTATTGTATTGTCATTGAACGAGGTAGATGTTCATGTAACATTAAATATTGCAGTCATAGTAGTGAATTATTATATTTATGTAATGTTGTATTTTACATTGAGACAAACCATTTTCTCTCAGCTCATTTAATTGTTCCTACCATAGAAAAAGTGGACTCGGTCTGGACTCACAACCCAAAATTTTGACTCAGACTAGGGATTTCACATAGACTTGAAAAAAAGCACAATTAAACAAAATAATTGAAACTATTGCATTTAGAGAACACACGAGTCTAGAATGATCACAAATATGTTTGGGAGAATGATGAAGTTTGACACCAAATTTAGGAGCTAATTTGTCAAGGAAAGAGTAGACTTGGGTCTTCTCCAAGTGATAGTCCAATAGCCCTTACCCCAAAACAAGATGGCACATGGTGCCTTTGCATTGACTATTGTGTACTCAACAAGATCATAGTGAAGAATTGGTAGCCTCTCTCATGCATTGGCAATCTCTTGGATGAGCTCTATGGTGCATAGTTCTTAATGAAGAAGGACCTCATATCAAGATAGCGACATGTACTTGTTCATCCTGAAGATGATAGGAAAACAACATTCAAAACCAAGAAGGGGCTATATGAATGAATGGTTATGCCCTTTTGTCTAACCAATGTGCCAATAGCAATCAGGCACTTGACGAACAACATCCCACAACCCTTCACCAACTCCTTTTTCATTGTCTACTTGGATGATATTCTCATCTTTAAGAAGACTTGGGAGGAGCATGTCTTATGCATCTTAAACACTTTTTGGTACTCACAAGTTGCAATCCAACTTTAGCAAGTGTAACTTTGACAGATAGGCATCCATGTAGATTCAAAGAAAGTCAAAGTGTTTTGAGATTGGCAAACTTGACAACTCACCAAATTGTGTAGCTTTATTGGACTTGCCAACTTCTACAACATTCATTGGAACCCTTGTGCAACAATGAGTCTTTGAGGAGCTTAAGTGGTGTCTCCACATAGTGCCTATTTTGCCAATATGGACCTTGTGCACCTCTTTGAGATTCCAATCTAATCATTTGACTATGCACTTGGCATATTACTCACTCAACATGGGCATTTGATAGCCTACCATCCAAAGACATTTACTGGTATGATGTAGCATTGCATCAAAAGTAATAGTATGTCGTTGTTCAAGTTGTTTAAGTAGTAGTGACATTACATTTTGGGTAAGGAGACAGTTATCCATTCTAATCATAAGCCACTTTAGTTTTTGCACACTTAGAGAAAGCTAGAGAATGTGTGCCACATGAAGTGGACGACATATCAAGCACAATATGGATAATTAAATAAATTTATAGATTGCCTTAGTTGGCTGCTGAATCGTGTACTCATCACAATGTTGCACTCTTGTGTCCACAACTTTGTAGACTCAAAGAATTTATACTCAATAGTTTAGGACTTTGCATAGACCTACGTATGTTTGCATATGGTCAACACGCTGGTGAATTTAATTTGAGTGACAAGTTTTTCAAGCTCAAACATCTTTGTGTTTACAAGGTATAACTCGAGAATTAGTTAGTTGGCACACTTCACCAAGAGAAGTGGACACTCAACAATACCAGGACCCTAGCAGTGCTACAACAACACGTATATTGGCCTCACATGGATGTAGATATTGAGTGCCATATCAAGTCTTGTATCATTTTTTGCATTGCCAAGCTCACAATAGGAAGCCCGAGCTTACACACCTCTTGTAGCTCCACAAAAATCCATTTTATGAGGGAACTCCCTATGACAGAATTAGAATGATTCAATATTTGTTGTATGTAATGTTCCTTTCTTGGATCACCTTATACTTTGCCCTAATTTCACAAATCCAAATGAAACAAGAGTATAGTATAGTTATAAATTTAATCCTCACCTAAGAATAAGATGAGATAAGTCTTGTTTTGGAAACCTGCAACCAAGTTAGATAATAATGTAGGTATAGATCTTGAGATACATCCATTCTAGGGTTAAGGAAAATGTATATATATCTATAACACATAACAAATCTGACCAACTATGTGGGGGTTCAATCATAATGAGGGTTGAGATGGGAGACATGATAAGGTGTCCCAAATATCCCCCACCCTAGGGCCAAGGGCGGAAACTCCGTCCCCCTTGGCCTCATGAGGTGGTGTATCTAGTGGGATTTGTATGCTGTTTCCCTCTATCATGCCATCCTTCTCTCCTCTTATGATTGAGGATCCCTTCTAGCTCATGTCAACAATTGATCAATATAGGATTTGTAGGGTAGACATGCAATAGGGTGCCCCTAAATTGACCCTCAACCTAGGCCCAAGGGCGGAAACTTTGTCCCCCTTAACCTCATGTGGTCCTTAACCATTCTCATGAGGTGGCGTGCCTAGTGAGGTATCCCTCATCATTCCCCCTCCTTGCATTCCCTTTCCCACAACATGATCGATTATTGCAAACAAAAATTCACATTATTAAATTCATAGATATTTATGTTAAATTCAAACATTTAGATCTCTCTCTCTCTCTCTCTCTATATATATATATATATATATGTATGTATGTATATATATATGTATGTATATGTATGGGTAATACAAATACATATGGAGATAAATGTTTTCTGCATACCGCAATAATTCAATATTATTATTTTGATCAGCCTGCTGTGAATATGAGGGGTTTCTTGTTCGATCCCTTTCTTGGATGCTGGGCGATGTCTTCATATATCTTTCCATCGGCTTTGGAGGGTTGTGGCTTTTCCTTGAGGTTGTGATCCTTGGAGTGGGGTATGTCCATTCGCTGCCAAATTGAGACCTTTGTTGCCAACCACACCCCTTCATAGCTTACTCACTCTTCATAACTGATTATTGTTAAGTCTAACTAATCTCTTGTTTGTGTTGGAGGGAATCGCTGCTAGGGCAAGGAGATAGGATCAATTCACAAGGCAATTGCTATCTCATTTCCCTATGATCTGTTATGGTGATCACGATCTGTTGTTCCATTAAATTGTGAAGTCCTACTATCATAAGACAATTTCCCTTTCAAATTCCTTGTCAGATCAGGGGCATGACATTGGAGTGGATAAGTTTTCAAAAATTCCCATCATGGTTGTTTGCAAGAAAAGCATCATAACAAGAAATGGTGCACCTCTTCTTCAATTGTGTAGGGGTTCATTTTGGGCTACCTACACATCTATTGTGTTTGAGTGCGACCCAAAGTTCATCAATGCTTTTTGGCAATCCTTTTGGGAGAGATTAGATACATAATTGGTTCAGTGCGCAACCTTTCATCAACAAATAGATGGTTAATGACATGCACCCCATGCCTCACTCTTTCAAGTTTAGTGACAAAATTTTGGTTGCATCTTCAAAAGGAATGCTTCAAGGGTGCACACTAGAAGATGAAGTCTCTCCACAATGGTCCATATGTCATTCTATGCACAATTGGTGAGGACACATTTGCTCTTGATCTCTTGCAATATTTGGGTTTGCATACAATCTTCAATGTGGAACTCAAGCCATACATTTCTTCCCTTCTTAAGTAATCATCAACTCAACATTCTTGAAACTTGGATCATGCGCACTTGCACATTGTTGCTCAAGACAACATCATTCAAGCTATCACAACACACATTCACGAAGGTTCACATCATCTATTTAGAGTGGCTAAGGTAGGCGTTGATGTGTTTTTATGCACTATCGAACATAGAATAAAGTATTGAATACTCTATCCTCTCTTGAACAAAGACCTCTCTAGTGCTAAGTGCTAGAATCACTTGAGAAGACTCCAAGGTTTACAATGTCAGGTCTTGACTTGTTGGATAGCTTCAATGGTTTGATGTGTTTTGCTGCTCCTCCAAAGGGACTTATGTAATTGTTCTTCAAAGAGATGAAACTTCTTAATCACAAGGAATGCTGTTCTTATGAATTATGTTGCAATGAGGTTCTTTCTTACTACTACTAATGATTTCTTGATTAAAAGAAGCTATAAAAAGGGACGAGGCTTTAGGAATGCTAGACTAACACTAGGAATGCAAGAATAATGGATGGCTTCAAGTGAGGCTCAACTAAGCTTTGCTTTAACATGTGAAGAACATCTCCACAAAGTGAGTGCAATCTTCTAGGGACAGCTAATAATTTTCAAATCACTACCACAAACATAGATACCATCAAGATGAACAATATCAATGAGGAAGTAGTAATTGAAGTTAAGCTTGGCCAAAATAGTTCAGTCGACTATGCAAGATACTTCACATTCAATGAAATACTAGTATGAACAATGAGAGCTTCACTATCAATCATACACATGAATCTTTCATTCATCTAAATACTTAAGCAAATTCTATTCTATTTTTTTTTTTTTTAAGTTATTCTCATAAAAGGCTGAAGAAACAAGCAAATGCTCTAAAACACAATAATTTACCAACACTTCAATGATTTAATTACTTTTGGCAGCATCAAAGCAACACTTCTTCAAAACTCTTCTAATTTACAAATGAAATGAGTGGAGCTTATATAGTGCTCTCAAATACAATGAATTGTTGAGATCGAATCAAAATCAAGGGCCAAGATCTTGCCACCTAAACCCTAATTAGGGTTTTTTACAACAAATGCCTAACTTATTGCAAATTATTAAAAATCAGCCAATGGGAATATGACATCCATTTGGCACAAACTTTGAGGAAAAATCCTCCAATGAGAAAAAAGATGCCACATGGGATCATGACAAATTATCTTCTAGAAGTTTGTTCCCCTTATCCTTTTCTTTTGTTGCAAATTCAACGAATCTGGACACTATATGATCTCAATCTAAGTTATTGGAGCAACAGGTATGTTCTTCAATAGATCTTCCATGAAGCTCACCTCATCTAAGGCAGAAGCAAAGGTTTTTTCCCATCTTGGCCCGAAATCTTAAGTCTTGCTGGCAAGTACCATGAATGAGTGTATGTCTTCCAGCTGCTTCTTTGAAGGTGATCCGGCTGTCCCAAAGAATATCTTTTACTTTCTCAATCAGCTGATCAGCATCTATTTGAATTCCTTCATTCATCTCTTTCTCAAGTATGATTTTAGCTGCTTCTGTAATGTTCCCTAATGGGACCCTCTTATATTCTATCTTAGAATCACAACTTTAGTACATAGAGAGAAGAATAGAAGGATACAAAGCTTGGTTTAGAACCACTAAGAACAAGGATGTTACTGCCTATAACTTAATAACAGCTATGATCTGATCTGATCGATGGTGCTGTCTAATGTCTGTAATGTTTATGCATGTTTAATATATGTATACTCATGACATTTGATATCTATATTGATTGTATTTAATATCTACAGTTATTATATTTAATGTCTGAAGAAACTTTAATATCTATACCTACTGTGATTATTAGTACTTCACTAAATTCAGTTATGATTGTTTTCGAGTCTGATACTTGCTGACAATCCTATATTAGTTTCTGAAAAAATGCTATCAAATTAGAATAATAGAATGAAGTATTTATATCTTATTAAATTTCTGATGTTGCGATAGTAAGCAGCGGTTTAGATACATCATACCCATGTGGAGGGCATTTACCATTGCTTTCACTCTTTGTTACTGCTACGATTTCCTTCCGCCTTCCCCCAATCCTACTTCCTAGTTCTTCCCCTTATACCTTGCTAAATGAAAGGGTTGCACCTCTTGAATAATGAACGGACATATCTCTCCTAAATTATATCTCTTCACAACATAACAAATCGTATCTCTTTGTGCATAATGATTATTTGTGACCATATCTAATCACATTACTAATTTTGTTGATAATTAATTGCCATCTATCCATACGTTAACTCTACTTACCTTGTTAGCCTCTGTTTAGACGCTGCATAACACTTCAGGAATATACCATAATCATTATCCCTTACTGTTTCCTCATTCATCGATTGCTTCTCAGTATCATTTTATATTCATCGATCTTCTAACTATTGACAATGAATAGCTATCATTAGACGTTGGCATGGGCTAGTATGGACTCTCTGTTTGATACATAATCGCTGTTATCATAATAGTCATTTCAAACTAATCGCTGTGTAAGTGTAATCACTGACTTTGAATACAGATCGCTACATAATGAATCTTATAAACCAGGTATGAATCGTGTGTAATATGGATTAGATCCTTGTTTATTATAATTGTTAGCCTTCATGATTACTCATTATCAATCACTTTTGCTGAATATCACTGTCTATTGTTGAGGGGACAGTCTCTGACATCAGCAGTCAACCTGGTATTTGATTTAATAATTAACTTTATTTATTGGTCAGGATAAATGCTATTCTATTATATATTGTTTTTTAATGAATATTTGTATTCTGAATTTATTCATTATTATATTTGTTTCTAATTATATTGTTATGATGATGAATGTTTATTAATTTATTATTGATCAATTACAGTTACACACTGTCATTGATCAAACATTTAAATATCACTATCTTATTAATATGTAATATTTTTTTTTTAAATATTAATTAAATAATATTATTTAATAAATAAATAAATATTTAATGATTCCAAGTAATCATTTATTGATAAAAAAATATTACATATTAATAAGGTAGTGATATTTAATGATTCCAAGTTATCATTTATTGATAACTATTATAATAATTAATAATAATTACTTCATTTAGGATATGTATAATGATCAAGGAGGGGACATGACAGCTTCCATCAGCTTCCATGTTTTTATCATGTATCACATTATTGCATTGTGTACTTGAGTGCAACCACTGCTGATATCTTCAAAGATGACTTTCCTCATTTGGAGCAAGTTATACCAATGTTGGAAATCATGTGATTGTCCATCTTTCAACACACTTCCGCTCACCAAAGTCTGCTTGGGTAAATTCTTCATTGCTTGCTCAGTGGTGGGAGGACCTAAGTCAATAGTCTCCAAGTCGTACTCCTCTGCTGTTATCTCATCTTCAAGCTTGTCTACCTTTGGAGTGGCAATTTGTATCACTCAAGATCCTGTACTATTCTTTGTTATCTTTAACATCTTAGTGGCTTTCTTCTTTTCTACTATCTCTTGAGCTTTGTTTAGGAGGCTGTCTAAATCATCTATAGGCTCTTCTTCTACCACTATGACTTCCCTTGCCAACCTCTCCTTAAGCCATGCTGGGATAGCGGATCTTTCTTCTCCCACTTGCACACCTCTTCGAGCTATTGATCTTCTCGGGGTGGAGAGGTTGCTTCTTCATCTTCATTCTCTATATCCACATGTACATATTCACCTTCTTTATTGCTAGCTTGCTCATGTGGTACTAAATTGTCTTTACTTGGGCTTGTTTCCCTTTGTCTTTCTTTTCACATCTACTATTTTGGATTGTAGACTCCATGGATTCATTCATGCCATGATCTATGCTTCCCTGGATGGTTGACTCTCCTTGTCGGCTGCTTGATTCATCTCTACCTCGTGTATGGAAGAAGTACTAGTAGAAGGATGGCCTGAATTTGATTTATGCTTCTTATGTGATGATCCTTCTTTATGACTTTCTTTCCTCTTTGAGCCTTTGGAATGAGTCGATTGGGTGGTGCTTCCACTCATGCTCATGCTTTTTGTTTCTTCATCGGATGAGTTTGACTCTCCCATCAAATCAAATGTTAGTTGTGCATTTTGGCTCTTCAACTTTTGAGGTTGACGTCTACCCATTGTCATGTGTATGCTAAGATTGGTTTTATCAAGTCCTTCAAATCAGTGATTTCAACATCAATCCAATTGACTTCTACCTTCTTGTCTTTCTCTCATTCGTATACAGTTTGGAGGCGTTTTCCACTATCTGCCTTGAACACATCTTCCTTCTTATCTCTAAATCATTTTGGGTGTTCATCCAATAGTCTTCCAATTGTAGCTTATGCTTATGCCTTCCTCCGTTAGCCCTTCTCATGTTGCCGTAAGGATCAAAGTTTCCTCTAGAGAAATGTGGGAGAGATATGGAATAAGAGAGTAGGACTTCAACTCTTCTTCTGATTTCTCAACTGCCTGCAAGGATGGACACACTTCTATCAATTGCCCAACTGAGATGGGAAAAGCAGTTCCTATTTGGTGTCTATTCTTTATGTGATCAACTGTCTTATCAACTCTAGCAACACCATCTTGCCGGTAGGATAGCGTGGTAGCATGCATGGCGGACAAGAGCATCCTTGAACTCTTATATAGGTGAACTTGGAAAATTGGATGTACCAAGCACCAAATTACTTTACTAACTCTTTTGCCTGCAGGGATAGTCTTTGATGGATGCTGCCTTGCAACATTCTTGTCAAGTGCATGGTGAAAGCATCGTTCACCCTCCTATAATGTGTTTTTGCCAGGGTAGTGTAGCTATGTGTAGGATTCACATGCTCTCATCTCTCCAACTCTCATTCCAACTGGACCTCTATACATTAATCCTGCATATTCATGAGCTCTGGCAAGTGAATATATGAGGTATGAACTCATGTAAAACGTCTTAGTGTGCTGAAGCCTCTTCAACTGTATGTCAAGGTCATGCCTAGTTGATCTTTTCTCTTCTAGTTGACACCATTTCCATGAAGTCTTAACATCCAATTCTCAAATTGAAATGCTTGAGAACTTCTCGTAACTCAGTTGAGTAGAGTGATCAAATCACGAAACTCTTCCATGAAATCAATTCTATGCAACTTAATGGGTACCTTTGATATATCGGGTCTACTTTTCAATACATAGTTTTTTGTTAATTATGCCTAGGCATCGGTCGGTATCATCATCATAGATTGCTTGTGCTCCTTCTTTGCTTTTGTAGACCATGCCTTTGTGATCTGAAATGTGGAAGGCTTCACCGATGGTTGTCTCGGATAGGTAGGCAAGTACTATACCATCAAGTGCTACTATCGTTCTAGTGCTGGCATCATAGTGTTTGGCACACTCAACTATCGATTCATTACATTGGATGGCTGGAAGGAAACCTGTTGCATGTACTATATCCCACTCTCGATCATCCTCTTTGAGACCTCGGATAGCTTGCTTGTATATAAGGATCCTTGGAACTTCTTCATGTTAATTTGGCCAAGATTGGTGTCTCCTACGTTGTTCCAAAATGATGTGATCTTCGATTTGGGCATCACTCCTTTCGAGTCCTCTTTGATGAGGGTTTGCCTTAAGATTGCTCCTATCTTTGGGGCTGCCATGCTCTATCTGAAAGAGGTGTCTAAGTTAGGGTTTTGATATGACCTTTGATGTTTAGAAGCCAAAATTAATAACTTAGGTTAGCAATTCCTTCTTAGAAAGCTTAAAAATCATTAAAATCTCAATGAATTGTTAAAACCCTAGGCATAAATATAAACCCTAGACTGTCAAAATCTGAAAATAATCATCTAATCATAATGAATTTTGCATTAAAGCATGTTAAATGATCAATTCGAGGGTATCAAAGCATAATGCAAGAAGTATTCTATGACCGAAACCTCTTTAAAATCCTAGACCTGAAGCTGCACCAACATCATTCTAAGGTCTGATTTCAACAAAATGATAAAAATAAACCTGATTCAGACCTGCAAATGAGTTTTAAACTGACTGTTAACCTCAAATCTGCCCTCAATTTGACAAAATTGTCATTGTCTCGATGTGCTATCGCTGTGACAGTGCTGATAATTACTGATATTGAGCCTTGAATTTGCTGATCGTTGATGTTGGTTGCTTCCTTTTGAAGGTGTAAGTTCGCTGTGATTAATTCACCGATCCTTGAAGGTGAATTGACTGATCTTTACAATGATGAATTTGCTTTGCTTGAATGGAAACCAGATCGCTGTTTGCAATGATCAGAATCGTTGCCCTTAGATGGTAATTTGCTTTGCAAATGGTTTGTTGATCAATTGAAATGATCAACCTATCTTTATAGGCGATGAAGGGGTGTGTCTCTTGATTGAATTAGGCCGACTTGTGTTCTTTCATTTACTGTGTTACAATTTTTGATTCCCAATGCTTACGCTGACTCTGTTTTGTCTTGGAAATTTGAAATAAAATGTCTATCCTAGGTGGGCCTCTCCTTTAACATTACCGCTCAAGCTTTTCAATATGCATGGGAAGCTCGGGCTTTTGAATAGCATTAACTGTGGCACAAGGAGATCGGAGTTTTAGGGAGGCATCGACTGGAAATGATCGAGGTTTTAGGGAGGCATTGACTGGAAATGATTGGGGTTCTTGATGAGCACTGACAATGCCAAAAAGAGATTGGACTTTTGAGACCCCATTGATTGAATATGGGAAGACTTTTGCATGGTCATTGATAGTGGCTCAAAGAGATTGGGGTTTTAATGGGGTATTGATAGTAGCTTGCTTGTGATTTAGCTATTGGTGAAAGTAAAAGCTTCCAGTCTCCATTATGTTCATACCTTCAAACTTCTTTGATGATTCATTTTGATCTCTCCTTTATCTTACTTGACACATTGAATTCATCTTTCTTTCATCATTAATATAGTCATTGCCTTAGACATTCCCTTCTAACCTTGGGTGGGAATTTTAGCGTGCACTGGTAGTCACTCAAGGAGATTGTGGTTTTGATGGTGCATTGAATGGAAATGGTCAGGGTGTTCACCCCTCACTGACAATGAGCCAAAAGATGTTAACTTTGCTTGCTCAATCACCTCAATCTCTTCAAACCTCAAGCACTTACCACAAGGGATAGTCATCTTGCCAGGTAAAAGGACTTCCTCATCTTGGTTGGACTTTTAGAGGGTCATAGGAAATGCCCATGAGCTGATTGGACTTTTGAGGGGGCATTGACGGTAGGCTGAGGTAAGGCATGGTTTTGGGGGGTCACTGACAGTGACTCAACTTGCTCAAATTTGTGAGTAGTAGCACTCACCTCATCGACTGAAAGGGTCCCTCATCATCATCAAAGCCTTTTCCATGTTGTTTAAGCCTTCATCTTGCATTTATCATCTCAATTCTAATGATTGATCTTCATATTTGCATTCATTGTCTCCATCTCTGATGATGATCATCATCATATGCCTCTCATAGCCAAGGTGTTGAGGACTAAATCAACTCAACCTCATCTAATCTAAAGGATTTGACTGCTACCAAACCTATCTAAAACCTAAAACTGAAAGCAAAAGAGGGGGTCCCCATTTGTGATGGGGTGATGTGTGAAATGGTCACACCTGTAGGGTAGTATGAAAATCAAGAAAAGTAGTACAATCTTTAGTAGCTCTGTGGTCAACTTCCACAATTTAGCAAAGATACAATGGGGGCCGTTGCTTCTCAAGAAAGGATGAATGGTTAGAGTGTAACCACAAAAGCTGCTAGAAACATTTCATGCATTGTGATAGTCTTTGGAACTTTCGTGTTCTCTTTCACAACATGCATGCCATGTGTGCAACACTTAGTAACCCTGCTAATAATTTTAGATGATAACTTTCAGATTTAAGCATTTTAATCAGATCTTGTAAAATCTACATTTCTTCACAGCTTTTTCATTAACATTGATAACCTAGATTAACAAATCAAGTCAATAAATGAAAGATAGATTCCATAAATTTTTATGATTTATAATGTGATTTGAAATACATCAAATTATTTCGCAACAATACTAGGAACGATATCAGAAACGGAAACTATTATACCTAAGTCCACAACAATCATTATAAATTACTAAACTTGAAGCAACATGAAACCTACAACCATGAAAGTTCATTCACACCCTTTGAGTGAGATTGTCCTATAGGGTCATAGGGGTTTCATTATTTGACTTTTAAAACCAAAGGGTTTTTGTCTTATAATCTCCAATAAACCCTTCAATTTTCATTTTTAGATCTGATTGCTTGAACACAAATGCTCGGAACAATTTTTGACAAGAGTTTTTTGGGTAGAATGAAAATCTCTAATCTAATGCAAAAGATAAGGGTTTCAAGAGATGGATACTAATCTAATCCTAAGAATGACTCAATGTAGGCTAGACTTGGTAAGATTCTACCAATTTCAGTATTGCCAAGGAATTACAACTCTACTGGAATTGATGCGATCTTCTAAGGTGATTAGTGGTTTTCCAATCATCAAGAATTATAGATACTACCATAAAGATACATATTAATAGTTCAATAATGATTGAAGGTTCAAGCAATCTCAATATTTCCAGTTGACCACACAAGGCGTCCTTACAATCAGTAAGAAGCTAGTGGTTTGGAACGTGAATCTCACCAAAGATCAAGCACAACACTTAGTCCTTCAAACTTAAATACTACTTCGACTGAGAATGATTCAAGAAGATAAACAACCATGAAGATAGCTACAAGAATTGCAATAAAACACCATAACTTCAATATTTTATTGATCTCAAAGCCAAATGGACAATAATTGTTCAAAATCCTTTCTTCACTACTCAATCTTGCTACAAAATAACTTTCTTCTCTCCAAAGCTCTAACTATTATCTATCTCTCTAATATCTAATCTGATCTAATTTCTAATGACAAAATGAAAATGAGTGAGGGTATATATAGCATTCTCAATTACAATGAACGACCCAGATCAAAAGAAGATCAATGGCTGAGATTCTGACACCTAAACCCTAATTAGGGTTTGTTACAAAAAGTTCCCTTTTTAGATGAACATTATTAAATGCATAGCCAAATATTTAATTGGCACAAAAGTTGAGGAAACATAGACCAATGATAATTAAGATGCCACATCATCCTATAACAACCTCTCTTCCAGAACCTTGTTCCCTTTCCAATGCTCTTTCTTAGCATATGCAATGAATCTGGACACAATTCCTTCAATCTCAGCAATAGGAATCTCAGGAAGATTCTTCATTCGTTCTTTCAAGTGAATGACCTGGTCAAAGGCAGTGAGAAGAGCCGCTTCCCATCCAGGTTCGAGTTCTTTGATCTTCTCAATCAGGAGCATAGTAGTGAACATTAGATCCCGTTGCTCATCTGTGATGACATTCTCATCTTTGCAAAAGATGACTTTGACTCTCTCTTCCAACTCTTGGAGGTCCACATCCGTCTCAACTTCGATCCGCCTGCCAAGAATGGTACACAACACCTCAAACACCTTATCCTGAATTGGATGGATGACGCCTTCAACTTGATTGCATTTGGTGTTGATGTCTTCGAAAAGAACCTCTTTCATCTGGAGTAGAGTTGACCACTGAAGTAGGTTATGAGCTCCTCCATCCATTATCTTTTCTTGTGCTAGGATCTTCCTTGGTGTTTGCTTGATTACTGGCAGGACAGGAATGATAACATCTCTAGTGTGAACGAAAGTGGCTACAGTTATCATTAGATTGTGGACAATCTTAAGGACTTGGATAGCTTGATGGATTGTCTTCATCATTCTTGTTGTAAATTCAACAGCTACCGTGTGGGATTTGTCAATCCAAGAGCTCATAAGCTGAACCAAACTCTCGACTCTTTCTGCCTCGCCAACTGATTCAAGGGGAAGTGCTTGCACAGGAGATACAGCTGGATCCTGACGTCTCAAGGGCTGATTGAGATGACTAAAGTAGCCTCTCCAAGCACCTCTCTCTCTCTCAAGCTTCTTATTTTTTTCCATTTCTTCCTTAAGTTTGCCCTTAAGTGCTTCAAATGAATTAGTTGCCTCATCCATTGCCTGTTCAGTAGTGAGTGGACCCAGCTCAAATGTTTCTACATCATACTCATCTGCAAGAATTTCATGTTCATACTTGTCCACTACTGGTGTAGCTATCTGCAATTTCCTGGATCCTGTCTCATCCCTTATCACTTTGGACATTTTCGTGGCCTTCCTCTTCTCCGTTACTTCTTGAGAATTTCCTATAAGGCTCTCTAAGTCAATTACATCTTCTTCTTCTTCAATCACAATCACTCTTGTTAGTCTCTCCTTCAACCAATCTGGAATGGCAGATCTTGTCTCTCTCACTTGTATTTCTTTAGGTAGTGGTTCATCTTCTCGGAGAGAAGATGTCACTTCATCATCATTTCCCTGATCTTCCTGTAGCTCATCAATTTGCAAAGGTTGACTTGATGAATGTTGAGGTGTCTGTCCCTTCTTTGGCTTATCATTCTGTACCATGGATTCCATAGATTCATCAATCTCAGGTACTATCTTTTCTTGACCTTCAGCTTGACTTGCCTTCTTTCCATGTCGAGAAGATGTGCTTGATGGGTGATCTCGATTGGCCTCTTGCTTCTTCTTGGAAGATTCCCTTTTCTCAGGTCTTTCTTTCCTCTTTGCGCCTCTAGGATGAGAAGTGTTCTCACTCACGCTAGCTTCTCCTTCATCTGGTCTAGCCTCCAAAGTGAAAGTCATTGACACATTCTGTTCTCTCAACTTCTGATGCTATACGTCCACCCATCTGCGAGTACATGATAAAACAGGAGCCATCAAAGCTCTCAAGTCGAAAACCTCGGGTTCATTCCAATCTATCTTCACTGCTTTGTCTTCTTTGTCATAGGATGACTGGAGATGTCTGTCATTGTCTTGAGCTTGATCGGCCACTCTGTAAACTTTGCGTTTCCTGATGAAATCTAAAGGTAATCTAGAATGCATCTTTCTTTTCACTTCTAAATCACTTGAGAGATTCATCCAAAAGTCTTCTACCTGAAACTCATGTCCGTACTTCCTAGCAACTGTTTCCTCCATATAACCATAAGGATCAAAATTCTCCCGCGGGGCAAAGAAGGTGAATGAATACAAGGCTAATTCCTTCTCTGCATCCTTCGAAGCTTGAGTATTAGGACATACCTCAATTGAATTCCCCAATATGATAGGCACGGGAACTCCATTTCCATGCTTGTGTCTGGATACCTTTGCACAAGCTACCAACTGCCTGGTTACCTCAAGTAGCACTATCCTGTCTGTCGGATATCTCGGCAACATGTAGGGAGGTGAAGGACACCCCTGAACTCTGATATATGTAAACTTCTGAAACTGGATGAACCATGCACCATACCTCCTCACAAGCTCTTGTGCATCCAGAGATAGTCGATGGTGAATCCTGCCTTGCAATATCCTAGTGATGTTCATCATGAAGGTATCATTGACTAACTTGTAGTCACTTCTAGGTGGATGATGCAAATGAACATAAGAGTCACAAACTCTCACCTCTCCGGGTCCTCTTCCAATCACTCCTCTGTGAGGTAGCCCTGCATACTCGAAACTCCTGATCAAGGCGTATATGACATATGAGCTCATGTGGAACGACTTGGTAGGCCTTAGTCTTCTCAACTGCACATCCAGGCTATTGCTAATAATTCTGGCCCAATAAAGTGTTCCTTTTCCTTGGACAATCACTTGAATGAAGAAGAACATCCATTTCTCGAAGTAGAAGGCTTGAGGAGCCCCTGTAACTCGATTGAGCAAAGTTATCAAATCTCTGTATTCCTCCTGGAAATCAATCATATGCGGTGTGTTGGGAATCTTGTTCAGGGGAGGACGACTTTTGAGCAACCAATTCTTGTTGATGAGATTCAGGCAAGTGTCGGGATCATCTTCATACATTGACTTGGCTCCTTCTAGGCTTTTGTAAATCATGTCTTTATGCTCTGGAAGATGAAGAGCTTTGCTTATAGCCTCCTCTGAAAGGTAAGCTAAAGTGTTTCCTTCCTTGGATACGATCGATCTTGATTGTGAGTCATAATGGCGGGCACACTCGATCATCAGCTCATGACACTGGATTGCTGGAGGGAAACCTGCCGCCTTGATGATGCCACTTTCAATAATCTTCTTCGCAATAGGTGATGGCTTGCCAATGTAGGGGACCTCTCGAAACTTCTTCACACTGAAGTTTCCCAAGTTGGTATCTCCGATATTACTCCATTTGGACACGATCCTGGTCTCCAATTCGTCGTTCTTTTGATCTTCCTTCATGAGAGCCGAGCGACTAGTAGATGCTCCCGCCTTTGGAGTCGCCATCTTGACACCTACACAACATTTCATAATTATCAATATATCTTGAAGTGTAGAAATATAGACTAAAAAGGAAGATTTAGGATTTTAATTGGGAAACTTCATGATAAATCTTGAGTTATCATTTCCTAATTAACCATGCCAATCTTAGATTTTTCAAAACAAATGTTCAAAATTCAAATCTTCAGCACTGGTGTCAAGATGATTTCGCCATACCTCCTCTTGAGTATTAAACTCTAAGAAATGATGCAAAAATAGAGTTCGCTAGGCAAAATGTAGATCAAAGCCCTCCTTTGAATGAATTGCGCCCCCTCTAGCTTGGGAAAGAATAAAACTCCACTTCCTTCTAGCCTTCCAACACTTGAAAGAAATTCGCTCCAAGTACACCAGATTTCACACCTCCTTCTAGCTCTCCAAATTCGCACTTAAGGCAATGATTGAATGATTTGAAATGTGAAAAAAACTCCCCCAATATATAGAGCGCTCACCCTTTTGCTCCCTCTAGGCCGACTTGGCAAAAAAGAGGTTAAAAAATAAATAAAATTCCAAAAAAGGGGGCTGACTTGGCAAAATAAATCAAAATAAGGCCTTGAGCGCTTTATATTTAATTTTAATTTAATAAAGATTAATTTTAAATGCCTCCAAGATAGAAGTTCGATTTTTTAAGGCTTAAAATTAATTTATTAAATGCCAAAATGTCTTTTATTTAATGCCAATTCAATTTCAATTTTCCAAATGCCTCTTAATTTAGCAATTTTGGCGATCAAATGCAATTTGGAGAATATTAATCTTTAAAACAAGGCTTAATGAGATTCCATGAGGATTTCGCCCTGGACCCTCTCTGAGGGTCAGGAGCAATTTTTGAATTTTAGCCTTGAATATTTCACATTTCAACTTGAAAATCTCCTGGAGGGTAAATTGGTATCTAGTTAACGCGTTGCACTTCAAATTTGACATTTTTTATGAGGAAAAATAGGTGAAAATGTAAATTCTGCCCTGGACCCTCAGCAAGGGTCAGGAGTGATTTTTAATTTTCTAGCTGGAATCCACCTTGGCTTGTTTGTAAACTCACAATGTCACTTCCAAAATCCATTTCCTTGGACTATAAAGTTAATTCATCAATAATTTTGAAGGAAATAATGTCCTTGGAGGCAATTTCGCTCTAGACCCTCTCTGAGGGTCAGGAGCGATTTTTCTGTTTTCAACAAAGTCCTTAATCATTTCTAGTCAAAACTTCTTCAGGCGGGTGGAGAAAGTCCTTTATTTTCCATTTATGATCAAAACTTGGTCTCTTTTCATTGCAAAATGAAGGAAATCAAAATCTCGCTGTGGGCCCTCCCTGAGGGGTAGGAGCGATTTTTCATTTTTTGCTCAAATTTAGCATTTTTCAACCTCCAAAATCTCTTCAAGACATTTCAACTAGGTCCCCTCATTGACTTGCAAACTTAGCTTTGTCAAATTTTGGGGAAAAGGTGTGTTTTTGGTGTTTTTCGCTCTGGGCCCTCTTTGAGGGTCAGGAGCGATTTTTCGTTGTGGGCCCTCTCTGAGGGTCAGGAGCGATTTTTCATTTTCTGACCAAAATCATCAAGTTTCAAAGGCAAAATAATATTCATCATGTTTTTGGAGGTCTCTTCTCCTTATCCTAACCTTGCCTTAGCACCATTTTGAAGAAAACATGCATTTTTTGAAAATCTCGCTCTGGACCTTCACTGAGGGTCAGGAGCGATTTTTTTGGTTTTAGGCAAATTCCTTTATCTCTTAATCTTCAAATCACCTCCAAGGCATAGCACATCACGTTCTCCTCCTGTCCAAGCAAACTTTTACCTCAATTTTTCAAACAAAGGAGAGAAATCTGGAAAATCGCTATGGGCCCTCTCTGAGGGTCAGGAGCGATTTTTGTAATTGCCTTCAAAATTTTGATTCTCAACGATTTCTTTTCACTTCAAGGCTTTTCAAACATCGTTTCAAACCCATGCCTAACCTTAGCTTTCCTCAAACTTGGATGAAAAGTTCCCATATTAAGTTTCTCGCTGTGGGCCCTCTTTGAGGGTCAGGAGCGATTTTTTGATTTTGGGTTGATTTCATCTTGTGTTGATCCTCCAAGTTATATTCAACGGATAGAACATGCCTTCCTTCATCCCTTCCACTCATAAAACATACTTTGATCTTGCAAGAATAATGCATTTTTGAAAATCTCGCCATGGACCCTCTCTGAGGGTCGGGAGCGATTTTTGCTACCTGGACCAAAATGCTTCACTTTTCATCTAAAAATCACTTTGCCATCTAAAAATCACTTTGCCAAGGAAGATGTCATCTTGTTCTTTGCTATGAATAAAAATTTATGTCCAAGAAAGGTCCAAAAATGTGCCCAGGAAAGGTAAAATCGCTCTGGACCCTCCCTGAGGGTCGGGAGCGATTTTACCTTTCCTGGGCAAAACTCCTTCAATTCATCATCTTTGATCAAGTCTGGATACTTCATTGTGCTCATTTCATCCATCCCTATGCCTTTGACATCTTAAGTCGACCAAATAAGGCTAGCAATGACCTCTATAAGATTTCTCGCTGTGGGCCCTCTCTGAGGGTCAGGAGCGATTTTTCTCTTAGTTTCCAAAATTCACCATCTTTCATGTCTCCAAACCATCCAAAGCATCAAGTCAGGTTCGATCATCCTTCCAGGAGACTCTGCACAAAGCAATTTTGAAAAGTCAGTGACAAATATGACTTGAACAACATTTTCGCCCTGGGCCTTCACTGAGGGTTAGGAGCGATTTTACCCCTTTTGGCCAGACTGCTTCAAATTTAAGTCTCAAACTGCTTCACAAGGCAAAGTCAGGTCACTTTCAAGGTCAGGAACCAGTTAGCAAGTCCATCAAAAACGAGAAATTGCACTCGGGATAAATTTCGCCCTGGGCCCTCTCTGAGGGTCAGGAGCGATTTGTCTGTTTCAGGCATCATCTTGCTTCAAAAAATTGATCAAAACTCACCTAGGCAAGAACACACAACTTCACCTTCAAAAATGCTAACACTTAGTCAAAATTGGATTTTACCCGAAAAACCCTTTATTAGACCTAACCTGAGACCTATTTGACTCTCCTGAAAGACTTACCTAATTTCAATCGTCTCAATTCTTCGGGAGGACCCTTAACAACTTTTCAAAATTTGACTGGACTCAGCTTGAATAACATCAAAAGAAACCCCTAAGGTTTAGCCCTAGCCCAGACAGACCACTCACTCACTCAAAACCCTAAAAGCGGAGAGAAGAACAAGCAAAACAAAAGCGAAAAAGAGGGGGTCCCCATTCTAATGGGGCGATGTGTGAAATGGTCACAACAGTGCCTTGATCTTTTTCATCGTTGGAAGTACATGTGAATGGTGAACCTATGCCTTTAGGATGAATAGTGATTTCTAGGTGGGAAAATCCCAATTGAGTAGTTGCAATGCCTTATCGGGTCCTTAATTGTGACTTGGGTCATTTAGGGAGGTAGGTGGGAGTCTCAAGGTTTTGGGACTGGGGATACTTTGTGATTGTTACCACTTGCCAAGGATCAGGGTTTGGGAATGAGGCATATTGGGTACCTTGAAGAAGGTACTTGGGTACATGGATGGTCAAAACCTTGGCTTGAAAAGGTAACTTAGTGTAAGGATTGAGGAGTCAGGGTTTGGACAAAGGCCATGTAAGCATGATAAAGTGCAAGATTCTGACCTACCAATTTGACTTTTCCTGTTGCCATACCTTAGATCATTGGAAATAGGGAATGGGTCCTGTTGTCATTTTAAGACACCCTTGGTCCATCAGTGAGAACCAATTAGAGACATGTTCCATGGACTAGCGCTGTCCCAGTTGATCAAAGAAGGAAGAATCATAGTTCAAAGTGTTGCCTTGTTTGAAGTTCCTTGGCCCCCTCTTTCTTCTCTTGGCAACTCCAGAATCCCGAGGTTCTGAAGTTCTTTGCCTTGTTTCTTTCCTTCTCCGAAACCCGAGGTTCCAAAGTTCCCTTCTTTCCCTTAGCCTTCCTTTAGTTCCCCAGAACTTCGGAACTCTAAACTTCCGAAGTTCCCCTCCTCCTTCCTCTTTCCCCCTCTCAGAACTTTGGAACCCCGAGGTTCCGAGGTTCCTTTCTTTTCCCTTCTTCGAAACTCCGGAACCCCAAGGTTCCGAAGTTCCTTCTTAGCCCTTCTTCCTTCTTTTCTTCGGGACTCCAGAACCCCGAGGTTCCAAAGTTCCTTCTTAGCCCTTCTTCCTTCTTTTCTTCGGGACTCCAAAACCCCGAGGTTCTGAAGTCCTCTTGCTCGCTTCACCTTCTTTTCTCCGGAACTCCGGAACCCCAAGGTTTCAAAGTACCTTCCCCTTTCTTCCTTCCCTCTCTAGTTCTTCCAGAACTCCGGAACCCCGAGGTTCCGAAGTTCCTTTCTTCTCTCCCCCTAGTCTGAAACTACGGAACCCCGAGGTTCTGAAGTTCTTTCCTTAGCCTTTTGTAATTCTCTGTAAACCTCGGAACCCCGAGGTTCCGAGGTCCCTTGCTGCTCTCCTTTCTCCTATTCCGGAACTCTGGAACCCCGAGGTTTCGAGGTTCTTCCACTTCGGGAGTCCGAGCTTCCGAAGTTCCTAGGCTTCCTTCCGAGTGGTGACACTTCCTGATGGCGTGATCGACACTCAAGGCCTTTAATGCTACGATAGTTTTGGTGACTTTTTGTGGAGCCATAGGGGTGCATTTATTGTTTTTGGCAGGATTTCCATCAAGGGAGGTATGGGGCCATGCTTGGTGACTTGTGTAATGACTACATACTCTGACTTTGGAAGGTCAATCAATCCACCTTCCTCAGAATTGCCTTGAAGGTATGGCTAGGTTGCTTGCATGTACAAGCCAAGTGCATGCACTTCCCTGCTCTTCCAGATTGACATGCACGGGTCATGATCACTCTTGTAACCCATTTTTCTATATAAAGGTTGTTAAGCTTCATTGCAAAGGGTTCTCTCCCTGCTGCCTTGAACTTTCTTATGCTCTTCTTTTCTCTTGAAGACTTGTAATATTTTGCATTTCTGCAACTGTAAATTGGCTTTTGGCCTTGAATTAATTGAAGATCACCATTCTTGCCTTCTTTCAACTTATGGTGTTTCAGTTAATTCCTTGTGTCATTTCAGTTGGGAGAGGAACAATCTCTTCTTGGTGCATCACCTCCCTTTGTTTCAAGCAATTCTCTCTTCCCTTTACCTCTGCAAATTGTTAGGATAGACTTAGGAGTTAGTTTTGAAGTGTTGAGTTGGTTCAACATCTGCACCTAGATAGAGAACGAAGCCGGCCTTCTCCAAAGATTCAACCCCCTCGCGCAAGGTCCCACACTTCGGGATTGTTTCCATGTTTCACAAGGTTGCTGAGTTGATAGCTCAACAAGGGTGCAAGCTTTTGTGATAACAGTTTTTGGCACGCCCGGTGGGACTTCATTCAATTCACATGCTAAGGATTTAGTGCTGTTCTTGGCATCTCAGCCTTTAGAGGCAGTCATCTTCAAGCACTTGGCGACTCTGCTCACAAGACCGGTCTCTCGCACGCACTCCGGAACCCCGGGACCCTTAGGTTCCGAAGTCAGTAAAGCTTGCTTATTCCGGAACCTCGGGACCCCCACGTTTCGAGGTGCTTAAGCCCGGACATCCGGAATCGCCAGGTTTCGGACTCCCGATCTTCCTCACTTCGGACCTCCGAACTCTCGAGTTGCCGAAGTGATCATACTCTGTGGCTCCAGACCTCCGAGCTTCCGAGGTTGATTGCGGATTTCATGCCCAAAATTCATACAAGGGCGTCTTCTAGAGGCAAGTACTAATTCGTAGAGCTTCCATCTGCAGGTTCTAGAAGGCGTAGAGGTAGACCTTCATTGTCACCAGTCAGGGGTGTCAATTTTAAGCACTCCATCCCCCAGGTCTCATTCTACTCATTCATTTGCAATACCATTGCTATCAAGGGTTCCCACCACTCATATCAACAGACCATTGTTTCACATGGCAAGAAATCAAGTCTTTGTTACCTTCAATGGGGGGAGTCCCCTTATTTTGACTCAATGGAATGACATACCAGTGGTTGCGTTGAAGAGTATACCATACTTCACTGGTGAAACAGCTACTACACCCATTGAGCACATTCAAGACATTGCAAACATTTGCTCTGTCCATAACATCACTCAGGACGATGTTGCTGTCAGACTCTTGGCCACATCTTTGAAAAGCAAAGCCTTGCAATGGTATAGAGGGTTGTCGTCTAGCTCCATTCACAATTGGGACGAATTGGGGGAGAGGTTGTGCAACCATTTCAAAGACAAAAGTGATCACCTATCACTTGTGGAGCAGTTGACTACAATCAAGAGGGCACCCCACGAGTTCATGGGAGACTTCAACTTCAGATTCCATAAGACATGGAATAGAATTCCTGCTCTAGTGAAGCCATCTCCAAATCATGCCTTCTTGTATTATCTTAGAGCTCTCAACAACGATATAGCTGTTATGATCCAATCAATGGGTGGAGCCTCTCTACCGGTTGCATATGACATAGCCATAAGAGTAGAAAATTGTTTGATTCATGCTCTACCGCGTGCACATAACATAGCCATAAGAGCAGAAAATTGTTTGATTTAGGCTGAGAAGATAGCTCCAAGGCCTCCAATGCCTCTCTTCCCAGAGGCTCCTACTCAACAGCCCACCTTGGCTCTTATTCCCATGGCACCCGCAAGTCAACCATCCACGCCATCTACATCCTCAAGTGAGCTCCATGAGGTCAAGGCTCTACTGCAAAGCTTTGGAAATGAGTTGGTGACACTAAAGAAGCAACAAAATCAGTATAGCAGACCTTACCAAGCACACGGTTAGAGCTATCAGCAAAATCGGCCACCCTTTCAAGGGCAAAACAAATGGAGCAATGCCAGGCCGTTGAATAGTGTGAACCCCGCAACCGCAAGCAGCTAAAAGGCGATAGTTCCAATGCAAAATAACCTCACCCAAGAGCAAGAATGGTGTCAATCATGCAATCAGCCACACAACCAAGGTGCATGCTAAAATGAAGGGTTTGCCCAAACTTTAGTAGTGCAAGATGAGCCAACCAATTCTGGCTAACAATATGACCCAAATCAGCCTAGTGTTGGCACTTAGGCTCACTTACAAGGGGATTCTATCTTTGTCAATTGGCAGGAGGCAGAATTCTGTGGTTTGAACCAAACAAATGGTGAGTCCATGCTGCAGTATGCAAGGTCAAAGAAGAGAGCCATGGAGGCTGCCTCACCTTCAACATCAGCCCAAGCTCCAACACCCAATATAGCCGTCCATGATACAAGCCAAAGTACCATGCAAGGGAGCAGGAGGCAGGAGGAGGCCCCAGTCGTCCAAAGAGCAAAGGCAGACCTCGTAGCCTCAGAGGGTCCTCTAAAATTAGTTGGCGTCCCTTTAAACATAGTTGATCAAATGAAGAAGGCCAACCTCAACGTCACTATGTGGGAGGCCCTTTCAATCCCATCTCAGAGGGATTTGCTTAAAGAGGCATTAAAGGATGTCAATCAGTCAGGTGGTGAAGCAGCAGTCAACCAAAAGGCAGCCTCCACCAACTTGGTGCAACCTAGGGAGGAGGAAGATTCAAGCAAGATCAGCAAGCATACTAAGTTGAAGACAACCTTATGGGCTGACAGGATCACACCCAAGAGAGCGATCGATAACTCCCCTTTCATGCTAGTATATGGGAAGGAAGCAACACTCCCAACTTCCTTGGAGTTACCCTCTCTTGAACTAGCACATCAGCTGGAATTGATAGAGAATGATGCCATGACAGTAAGGCTAGCAAAGTTGATGGAGCTAGAGGAGGTTAGAAGTCAGGCTATGCATACGCTTGCGACCCATCAAGGGCAGGTCAAGAAAGTTTATGAGAAAAAAGTGACTAATAGGGTCTTCAAAGAGGGAGATCTAGTTCTCAAGTGGGATGCAGACGGAGCCAAAGCTGGGCAACACTCCACGTTTGATGCTATCTGGAGTGGCCCATATGTCATCACTAGTTGCAAGGAGGCCAATGTATTTCTTCTCTCCAAGCTCGATGGGGAAGTCCTTCCAATCCCAGTGAATGGGACTCACCTCAAGCCCTCCTTCTAAAAAGGGTGTTGATGGCTATGTAAATATTAGACTAGGAGTTGTTTTGCTTTCATAAGTGCTTATGCACATGCTGCATTCTCCTTAAGAGGGTGTGCACTCTAGTTTTCAGTTTTCCTTCAAATGATGGCTGGGAAGATAGCTCCAAGGCCTCCAAGGCCTCTCTTCCTAGAAGCTCCTACTCAACAACCCACCTTGGCTCCTATCCCCATGGCTCTCGCAGGTCAACCATCCACGCCCTCTACATCCTCCAATGAGCTCCATGAGGTCAAGACTCTATTGCAAAATTTTAGCAATGAGTTGGTGACGCTAAAGAGGCAACAAGCGCAACATAGCAGACCTTATCAGGCACAAAATTAGAACTAATAGCAGAATAGGCCACCCTTTCAAGGGCAAAACCAATGGAGCAACACCAGGCCTTTGAATAGTGTGAACCCCACAGTTGCAAGCAGCTCAAAGGCGATAGTTCCTATGCGAAATAACCTCGCCCAAGAGCAAGATTGGTGTCAACCATGCAATCAGCCACACAACCAAGGTGCATGCCAAAATGGAGGGTTTGCCCAAACCTTAGTGGTGCAGGATGAGCCGACCACTTCTAGCCAGCAATATGACCCAAATCAACCTAGTGTTGGCACTCAGGTTTACTTACAAGGGGATTCTACTTTTGTCAATTGGCAAGAGGCAGAATTATGTGGTTTGAACCAAACAAATGGTGAGTCTATGTTGCAGTATACAAGGTCAAAGAAGAGAGCCATGGAGGCTGCCTCACCTTCAACATCAGCCCAAGTTCCAACACCCAATTTTGCCGCCCATGATACAAGCCAGAGTACCATGCAAGGGACCAAGAGGCAGGAAGAGGCCCAAGTCGTCCAAAGAGCAAAAGTAGACCTTGTAGCCTCGAAGGGTCCTCTAAAATCAGCTGGTGTCCCTTTCAACATAGTTGATCAGATGAAGAAGGCCAACCTCAATGTCACTATGTGGGAGGCCCTTTCAATCCCATCTCAAAGGGATTTGCTTAAGGAGGCACTGATGGACGTCGATCAGTCAGGTGATGAGGCAACAGTCAGCGGAAAGGCAGTCTCCACCAGTTTGGTGCAACCCAAGGAGGAGGAAGATTCAAGCAAGATCAACAAGCCTCCACATTTTTATCTCTCCTTAATCATAGGAGATAATTTGGTTCACAACTGCATGATAGATTCAGGAGCTAGTAGCTCAGTCATGCCTAAGAAGGTAGCTGATCTTCTTGGCATAAAATACGAACTTGTGACCAAAGGGGTGGTCCAATTAGATGGCACTTCTATTAAGACAGTAGGGGTGGTAAAAAAATTGAAGTTAACCTTGCATGCATGCCCTGGTTGCTCTGTCTTGCAAGACGTATCAATTATCGACCTCCCTGCCTTCTTTGCCATCTACCTGTCTAGAGACTTCACCGCCAAGATAGGTGGGTACCTGTCTTCTGATTGGTCCCACATGCTATTTCAAACAAGGTATGGTACCAAGGTCACCATAAGGGCAGAGCCTATTGCCCAAAACCACATTGAGCTTTACACCCCTATCCCTATAAACATGAATTGTACTTTGCATGAAGAGGGGGAGGAGTGTACTATCTGTGAGCCTGCTGCTCTTTTGCAAGAGGTTCCTGATTGCTTGCTAGACGAATGGGCCAATGCTTTTCAGTTTGATCCATTAGCTGAGACTAAAGAGACTGGGCTTGGCACCTATTGTATCCATGAAGAGGATACTCTTATCCCTAACCTCATCAAGATGCAAGGAGACTCAGAGGGGTTATGGAACATGTTTTTTGATGGTTCAAGAAACAAGAATGGTGCAAGTGCCAGTGTGATGCTTGTTTCTCCTTAGCTAGAGAAATATTTCTTTTCCTTTAGGCTTCAATTCGGTTTCACTAACAACGTCATTGAGTATGAAGCCTTGATCCAAGGTCTCCAACTTGCTCAAAGCAGAAAGATCAGATCTCTGCAAGTATTCGGAGATAGTGAGTTGGTTGTTAAACACATCCGAGCCCAAAGTGTAGCAAAAAACAACCTACTAAAATCATACAAACACAGGGTTTGGGACTTGATTGAAGGGTTTGAGGCCTTCAATATCCAGAGCATTCCTAGGGGTCAGAACAAGCATGTTGATAGGCTTGCAGTGGTTGGTGCTCAATTCAACACACCGACGCATGTCGCAAGTGAGAAGGAGCAACACATCAGGTTTGTTGTGAGGCTTGCTGTCCTAGAAAACCGAGTGAATTGGCAAGTGTTTGAAAGCGATCAATAGATTGTTAACTTCTTACAAAATGAAGCAGAATTTTCTGCTAAAAATCAGTCTAGGCTGCAAGACCAATATGGAGATCAAATCATGCAGCTCAACTCCAACAAGTTGCCTAAAGGTCTAGTTACCTTGGAAGGCATTTTCAACTCGGATGATCAGTTGAAGAAGAAGATGAACTTGGCTGGAAAGAGGGGTGATTACAAGCCAGTTGTTGTTGCTGAGGGTAGGTCCTTAAATTTGGGCAAGGTGTGCTCCTCAATCGAGCAAGAGGCCTTTGTTCAGCTTTGCCAACGATATGATGACATAGTTGCTTGGACCTATGAAGACTTAAAGGGTTTTGACCCTAGCTTAGCCTAGCATACCATAGAGTTGAACCCGAATGCAAAGCCAGTTAGACAAAAGTAGAGGCCAATAAACCCCAAAATTGAGCCACTAATGAGGAAGGAGTTGACCAAGCTCATAGATGCCAATATCATCTTCCCTATCAAGCACTCCTCCTAGGTAGCCAACCTTGTCCTTGTAAGGAAGAAGAATGGGGAGATCAGACTATGTGTGGACTTTAGGGATCTCAATAGAGCTTCCCTCAAGGATCACTACCCCCTTCCCTCTATGGAGCAGATTCTCCAAAAGGTCAGTGGCTCAGAATGATTTTCATTCTTGGATGGGTATTTAGGATACAATCAGATCTTGGTCCAAGAATCAGACCAATACAAGACTGCATTTACTACTAAGTGGGGCACCTATGCAAATTGTAAAATGCCCTTTGGGCTAACCAATGTAGGTGCCACGTTCCAAAGAGCAATGGACGTGGCCTTCAAGGGTGTATTAGCAAAGTTTGTGCTTGTATACCTTGATGATATAACTGTTTATTCGAAGCATGCAGTTGACCATCTTGGTAATCTTGAGCAGGGATTCATGAAATGCAGGGAATATGGTGTGTCCTTGAATCCTAGTAAGTGTGTATTTGCTACTGATCAAGGAAGATTGCTAGGACACATCGTATCCAAGGAGGGTTTGACTATTGATCTAGAGTGAGTGGAGCCTATTCTTTCTCTTCCACTCCCCAGTCACAAGAAAGGATTGCAAAATTTCCTTGGTAGGATCAATTTTTTGAGGAGTTTCATTCCAAACTTTGCCAACATGGTAAAACCCCTCACTTCCATGTTGAAGAAAAGCTTGTTTTTCAGTTGGACCAAGGAGGGAAGGGCCGGTTTCGAAGAGATCAAACAAGCAATTGCTCAGGCCTCTGATTATGTAATCTATTCTTTGTTTGTGTGCAAGATGGAAGATTATGATATTCTGATTATGTTTTCTCCTCCCTAATTAAGAGGGAGTGTTGATTGTAATTAGGTAGGAGGGGCGGATTCCAATTGCCTTAGGCAACATTGGAATCCGCCCAAAGGGTTGGCCCCTCTTTAACGTATAGGGTTGGGCCCTCTCTCACACGCCACTCCCTAACCTATTCCTCATGCCACTGTGTTCCCTCTAAATAGGGCCGACCCTATATTCAAAAGGACAATTTGCACAAAATAAATAAAAGGATAAAAAGAATTAATGTCAAAGCCGACCTAAATAGGTCCTTCGCCTCATATAAATAAAGGACAACTTGACTTCATTTGTACACTCAATCATTTACTCTCTCATATGCGAATCTGATCTGGAGGACAACGAACTTAGTCTTTTATCTGTTGGGCATAAAGCGATCCATCCCTGCTGTTAAGGGAGTGGTCTTCATCAAGCGATCTGCCAATTGAAGGACCTGTTGTTCTGGAGTTGATTACAGTCATCAGCTGGAGACATACAATTCATTTCAAGATCAAATCCTTGGTTGCTGGTTGATACAACAAAAGGGCAGATCCGAAACTGGTTAAGGGGCAGATCTGAAACCACTTGAAGATGCCATTAGCCCTAAGGGTAAATTGAGATAAGTATTATAATCAGATTATTATTCATAATCCAAAATCAGATCTGAGGATCTTTTCTGGCTGGGTTTTTCCTCCTAGGAGGTTTTCCCAAGGTACTTGTGTGTTGTGTGTTCATTTTGTTCATTTTTCTACTTTTGCTTAATTCTATAAATTCGTAAACACTAACAACAATTAATATTAATCTGGAAATTAAAGATAAATTCCATTTTCTGAGTATTGTATTAATCTAAAGGACTAAAAACAACATTCTTTTCTCTTGAAGACTTGTAATCTTTTGCATTTTTGCAACTGTAAGATTGGCTTTTGGCCTTGAATTAATTGAAGATCACCATTCTTGCCTTCTTTCAACTTATGGTGTTTCAGTTAATTCCTTGTGTCAATTCGGTAGGGAGAGGAACAATCTCTTCTTGGTGCATCACCTCCCTTTGTTTCAAGCAATTCTCTCTTCCCTTTACCTTTGCAAGTTGTTAGGATAGACTTAGGAGTTAGTTTTGAAGTGTCGAGTTGGTGCAACACCTACACCTAGATAGAGAAGGAAGCCGGCCTTCTTTGGAGATTCAACCCCCTCACGCAAGGTCCCACACTTCGGGGTTGTTTCCATGTTTCACAAGGTTGCTGAGTTGATAGCTCAGCAAGGGTGCAAACTTTTGTGATAAAAGGTCCTATTTGGTACCCTCAAGTGGTAGGTTATTCCAACGATCCAACTATTTTGTGATACTCCTCAAATTCCTTACGGTATCTAACACTTCCTTGAATATCGAAATCAACTTGTCCTCATCATCCAAGGGTGGGAGCCCCCCGGAAGGTACAAGATGTTGATCAAAAGACCTTTTCAAATAAGAAACGTGGAAAACATTATGAATTCCGTTGTTTTACGAAAGTTCCAACTCGTAAGACACTTTAGCTATTCTCCTTAATACCCTATAAGGCCCATAGTATCTAGGTTTGAGTTTTTTTTCTCTTGCTTCTCTTGATGGAAGATTGCTTGTATGGTTGCAATGTTAAAAAAATCATATCACCTACCATAAAAGATCTTTCTATACGTCTTCAATTTGTATATACCTTCTGCTAGTTTTGTGCTCGTTATAGGTGATTCTTAAGTGATCTTAGTATGTCATGACTTTGATTTACCAAATCACATGCTGTGGGTACTCTATAATTTTGAAAATAATAAATTGGCAAAAGAAAAAGCATCATATCCATGCAAATCTTTAAATGGTGACATGCCAATGGACATACGGAAATAAATGTTGTAGCAATACTCTCCCAAATGCAACCACTTATTCCATTTAGAATGTTGATTTGTAACATAATTTTGTAAGTACCCCTTAATCCAGTTGGTCACTATCTTTGTTTGTCCATTTATTTTTGGATTATAGCTCGTACTTGGAGTAAGTTCTATGCATGTCTAGTGAAAAAGTTATTGCCAAAAACAACTAAGGAACCTGCAATACCTGTCACTATCAATGTTCTTAGGCAAGCTGTACAATCTGAATATTTCTTTTAGAAATAAATTTGTCACTTGAATGCCTTATTTTCTAAAGTGATAGAATAGAAGTGTGCATACTTAGTTAATCTATCAACAACAACATAAATACAATCTCTGCTATGTACCTTAGGCAGTCTTGTGCTGAAGTCCATAGATATAGTCTCCCATTTCTAGTTAGGAATTGGTAGTGACTTGAGTAAAATTGCTCCCCTATGTTCTAGTGATAAATCATGCATTCTCTAATATTCTTATGCACATACTTTTAAAGCCCTTTTTATGAAAATATTTCATTGATTTGCTTGTAAGTATTGTAATATCTTTGATAATTTTATGGAAATTCTCTTAGAGAATGCAATGATTGAACACCCAACACCATGCTGGATTCTCCTAAATCAACAACTTAAAAATAATCACCTACCTTGTGGTCCTCTTGGGTGAGATTAAGCTGCTGAAATATCTTGGTGCAAGGAATGGTAAATCCATTGGCAATGATGACATTAAAACCTTGAAATTCTTCTATGTTGAGTCCTCTCTTAACAACTAGGCTTTCATTAATAAAGTTATGGGTAGCCCCACTGCTAATAAGCATCGAGATTCTTTGACCAGCTAGTGTCTCATGCACCCTAATGGGATGATATTTGGGTGCCCCTGAAAGAGTTGAAAATGTGCCTCCGCTCCTTTCTTCCTTCTCAGGTACATGGTCTTTTGGATTCATAAATACTGCAGGCTCATTTGAATTTGAGTCTTGTTGTGACCATTTCACACATCGCCCCATTGCAAATGGGGACCCTTGCTTTTTGCTTTTTAGGGTTTGTTTTCTAGGTCTTTTAGGGTTTTGTTAGTTAGCCTTTGCATTTTGAGTGCTATCGGGGAGATCAATAGGATAGCAGGTCCCGATCCTGAAAATTTGGCTAAGTCTGAAAGTCCTGATCCTGAAATTTGGCTAAGTCTAAAAGTCCTGATCCTGAAATTTGACTAAGTTTGGAAACTGAAAAACCTCAAAAAACTAGATTTTGCAATATAACTCCTGGAGGTCTGAAACCACTCTCAAACATCCTGAAAGTATATATGGAATATAACTTAAAGTCTTTCTTATACTTAAATGTTATATTCCATAAAAATTATCCTGATAGAGAGTTCAGAAGGTCAAAATTCGCTCCTGTCCTTCACTGAGGATCCAGAGCGAATTTCGCTCCTGTCCCTCTCCAAGGGACCAAGGCAAAGCGCTCCTGTCCCTCACCAAGGGACCAGGGCGAAAGGGGCTTATTTGAGTCATTCCTGGCCTTGTTTGGTCAGATTGAAACATCAAAGGCATGGTGAAGGATGAAATGAGCATGATAGAGCATCCAGACTTGATCAAAGACAATGAAATGATGGAGTTTTTGTCTACAAAGGTAAAAGCGCTCCTGTCCCTCACCAAGGGACCAGAGCGATTTTCTTTATATACACATTTTTAGACCTTTCTTAGACTTGAACTCTTATTCATGGCGTGTAACAAGATGATATCTTCCTTAGCCAAGACGTTTCATGGTGAAAAGTGAAGCATTTTGGCCTAGAAGACAAAATTCGCTCCTGTCCCTCACTGAAGGACCGGAGCTTGAATTTCAAATTTGCACTGTTCTTGCAGGATCAAGACAATTTTATGATTTGAAGAGACCAAGGAAAACATGATTTATCCATTGAATATAATTTGGAAGGCTAACAAAGGACGGATAAGCTGGGATTTGCAAAATCGCTCCTGTCCCTCTCCAAGGGACCAGGGCGAAAAACCTAATATCCAGTCCTTCTCGCCAAGTTTGGACAAATCTAAGCCAAGGCGCGAATTTGAAATGATGTTTAAAATGCCTTGAGGTTGATATGATCAAGAATTTGCGCAATGGATGCAAAAGGCGCTCCTCTCCCTCACTAAAGGACCAGGGCGATTTTTATAAAATCAACAATTTCCCTCCGAGATTATGCTATGGCAAAGTTGAGCAAGATTGGAAAGCCCTTCTAAATCATGATGAACAAAGGTTTGACTCCAAAAAACTTGATGATCCTAGGCCAAATGCAAAAGGCGCTCCTGTCCCTCACTGAAGGACCAGGGCGAAAATCTCTAGAACATCAATTTTGCCTTGCAAAAAACGAGTTGAACATGCACTGAAGGGATGAAAGGGATCATTGCTAGCCCCACAACGTGAATTGGCAATTAAAAAATGAAGGATTGAGGACAAAAGTGAAAAGGCGCTCCTGTCCCTCTCCAAGGGACCAGAGCGAAGTTATTGGCATTCACTATTTTCTACTTGGGCGTTAATATCCTCCAAATCGCATGAAATGCCAAAATCATCAACTTCGAAATATTTGAAAAAATTAATTAAATTGGCATTTAATAAATTAATTTTGGGCCTCAAAAAATCGAATTTCTATTATAAAGGCATTTAAAATTAATTTTTGTGAAATAAAAAATTAAAAGTTGAGCGCACAAGGCATTATTTTGTCTTTATTTATCAAGTCGGCCTTCTTAGTGTTTTTTATATTTTATTTTTTGGCTTATTTTGTCAAGTCGGCCTATGGGAAATGAAATGGTGAGCGCTCTATATATTTGGGGTGTGTTTTTTCATTATCCAAATCATTCACTCATTATTTCAAAGTGCGATTTGGAGGGCAAAGAAGAAGTGCGAAAGCTGGCCTATTTGGAGCGAATTTTCCTCAAGTGTTGAAGACTAAAGGTGGTGGAGTTGATGCTTGTGAAGACTAAAGGGGGTGCATTTTGCTAAAGGGAGTCTTGATCTACATTTTGCCTAGCGAATTCTCCTATTTTTGCATCATTTTTTAGAATTAATTCCCAAGTGGAGGTATGGCGTAATCACCTTGGCACCATTTTTGAAGATTTAAATTTTGCTTTGAAAATCCTAAATTAGGAAATGATAACTCAAGATTTATCATGAAGTTTCCTAATTAAAATCTTGAATCTTCCTTTTAAAGTTTAATTTTTAGATTTCAAGATATATTACTAATTTTGAAATGTTGTGTAGGTATCAAGATGGCGACTCCAAAGCCCGGAGGATCTACAAGTCGGCAGGTTCTCATCAAGGACGATCAAGCAAGGACAAGGGCGACCTCCTCCAACCTAGCATCGACAAGGACGGCCTTCTTTGGACTAACGTCATCAAGGGCGACTTCTCCAATCCAGTATTACAAGGCGAGGTACATCAATCATCCTGCACATCAAGGACACAAGAAGTTAGAACAAGGGTTCGTTGAAGAAGCAGATAGTTCCAGATGAATTAATTAAAGCTAGCTTCTCAACAACATCAAGTTGAATATTTACCAAGTTACAAGTGTCAGACGAGGTGGCATCCTAGTCATCACTTCTCCAATCAGTGTGGTCCACCTCAGCATTTCCAGATTCAATGTACCTAACTCATGGAAGGTGGCACAAACTCCGATGTACCTACCCCAGCTATCCATTGGTGGAATTTTCTAGAGAGGACATGTGTCCAAGCAATACAATTTTATCATTGGTCAAGCATTAAATGTTATGTAATGGTTGTAACAAACCCTAATTAGGGTTTTCATTGTTGAATCTTGGCCATTGATCTCAAATTGATCTGAGCCATCGAATTGTATTGAGGGCACTATATAAGCCCTGGCATTTCATTTTGTAAAGGAGTTAGTAAATAGTTGGAAGCAGTTAGAAGATAGATAGAGAGTAGTTAGAAGGCGATTAGCTAGTTGATAGAATAGCAATTAAAGTAGAGTAGAGAGAGAAAGCAAAGATTGTTGCCAAGATGTTGTTGTAAAAGACTTGTAACTTCATTGAAGAAATGGTGAAATTTATGGGTCGATTCGACAATTTGCATGGTCTTTATACTTCTCATATTTGATTTCATGTTATTAGATGAGTGGAAGAAATGTGCTTGATTGATGGTGAAATTTGTATATCCATACTACTAGCAGTTTGTTGATTGCAGACTTGCCTTGCGTAGTCAACTGGAATCATTCAGCTTAAGCTTAACTTCAATTGTCGCTTCTTCATCGATATGCATCAACCTGATGGTGTCTATGCCTGCAGTGATGATTTGAACATCATAAAGCTTTCCTTCGAAGATCGCACTAACCTTGTGGAGATGGTCCTGGGATGTCAAAACAAGACTTAGTTAGAATTTCATCAAAGATCAATCATTGCTCCTACATTTCTTAGTATTAGGATTAGATTCTCTCCTCGCCCTCGTATTTTTTCCTTTTTTTTCAAATCAAAGCTAGTAAGAGCCTGTGTTCCAACAATATTCAAAGCAGATCAGACGTTCAATCATCAAATGTAAGTCCCCTTGTGATTCCAGCAAATCACATCATACCACAGAGAGCTTATCCACACGTAGAGACCCTACATACAAGAACCTTGGAGGCATCCTGATTGATCCTTTTTCGCGATATCTTCAGCAATCAGAGGCTTTATTCAAGAGAGGATAAGGTACCCTTAGGTATTTTATTCTGTGTTTGATAGTGTACAAAATACACGTCAACAAGTCCCTATGTGACAGCACTTCAATGTAATGTACTTCCCTTCCACCTATGATCAGGGGTACATGGTTCTTTGCTAGAAAAACAAAGCTTCTTCCTCTTGAGCTCGCCCATTCTTGATTTTATTATCTATCTTTGTAATAATTCATGGTTTAATCTATTGCGGGGACTCAATGACATCCCTTCCTGTGTGAGACGTCCTTTGATTTGATCCCAAATGGTGTCTTTGAATTATATCTTGGTATTGTAACCTTTTATAATAGAATTCATCATAGGTGTTGCTGAAATTGTGGCCTTTGTTAACTAATTTACGATACCGCCATTCACCCACAATATTTTCCAATTGCAAAGTGGAAAACTTGATAGCTTCATATTTAGCCATAGGCTTGAAAGATAGGTACATGTCTAGCTTTTGTATCCATGCACAAGTGATAACCTTGTCTGATCTATCAAAAGGGGAAAGTGTCAACTCCCCTACTACATCCAATGATCTTTCTGTTTTTGTTGAGTCCATGGCTCTTGTCTAGTTACACCTCTAGCTTTCTTCATATTCATGAAATTTGAGACATTGCTTTTTGGATCTCTACTAGAAGTTTTTTATGTTTAGCATAACAAGCAAATGATGTTTTCCTTCCTCAAAATTTGAGTCTCTACCTTGTGACTTTTTCCTCTCTATGAAGGAAAGTGGGTTGGAGAGGTCTATCATCACTTTTGCTCTTGTTGATATCGGCTCTTGAAGAGCTCGTTTTACCAGTCTGGATAATGTGGTTATTCATGTTATTATCCAGCTTATGAAGAATTTGTGCTAACAAATCATGTCAAACTTCCTTTTTGCCCAATTTGCAGAGCTATCTAACATATTAGTTCTCTTCTCTCTATTTGCCATAATCTCTCTTCTTCTATGGCTAAGCCTTCTATGCTTGATCCTTCTATCAACAATTTCTTTTACTCTCATCAGAGATATCTAATACCTCAGTCCAATAACAGAAATAATTGGAATACTCAATAGGCTGGCAAGATCTTTAGCTCTAATACCACTGTAGTAACCTTGCTAATAAATTTTGTTGATAATTTTCAGATTTAATTATTTTAACCAGATCTTGCAAAATCTGGATTTCTTCACAGCTTTCACGTTAACATTGATAATCCATATTAACAAATGAAGCCAATAAATGAAAGATTCTAGAATTTTTTTTTGATATATAATGGGATCTAAAATACATCAAGTATTCTGCAACAATAGTAGGAACAAGAGCTGCAACAACAGCAACACAAACTAAAACTACTATACTTAAATCCACTACAACCACTAAAAATTACCAAACTTGAAGCAACATGAAACCTTCAATCATGAAATCTCATTCATAATCTTTGAGTGAGATTGTCTAATAGGGTGACGTTGTGACGTATTCACACATCGCCCCATTGCAAATGGGGACCCCTACTTTTTTGCTTTCTAGGTTTTTAGGGTTTGTCTATTAGCCTTTGCATGCCGAGTGTTGCCAGAGGGATCACTAGGATGGCAGGCTCTGCTTGAGCCAGGGTGAGTCCACGGGGCCCCAGAATTAGGGTTTTTTTGAGAGTCTTCCTTAGGGCCTGGTTTTGCTCATGTTGCTAATTGTGTCTTGCTTGGTAAGTGAGTATCATCCTTGAAGGTCTGAGCTAGATCAAGTTGGTGAGTGATGAAGTCTGGAATGTCATCCTGATCTTCAAATGCCCTGAAATTTGGCTAAGTCTGGAATGTCTTCCTGATCCTGAAATTTGACTAAGTCTGGAAAATTGAAGAATCCTCCAAAAACTAGATTTTGCATTATAACTCCTGGAGGTCTGAACCACTCTCAGACATCCTGATAGTATATATGGAATATAACTTAAAGTATAAGTGACATTTCCTTCACTTATACTTAAATGTTATATTCCATACATGAATCCTGACGGAAAGACCAAAATGTCAAATTTCGCTCCTGACCCTCCCAAAGGGTCCAAAGCGAAATTCTTCATAAGACATTCTACATTTCCCAAAGTTATGAACTAGCTCATTCCCAGGCATTTGTGAAGGCAAAACATTTATTTGGAGTGAAGAAATGTGAAAATGAAGTCAGGATTTGAGCCCAAGGATGATTTTCGCTCTTGACCCTTCCAAAGGGTCCGGAGCGAAATTCATATAAAACCCTATTTTTCACAAAATCTTGAGCTATGTGTCAACTTAAAGAGCAAAGTTGGCCTAGAGATGATGGGAGAAGTCTTGAAAAGTTATATCCAAGGCAAGGAAAGGAGGCTAGAGGTGTGAAATGAGCTTAAACTAGGAATTTCGCTCCTGACCCTTCCAAAGGGTCAGGAGCGAAATCCTCAATAAACACCTTTTTTCTTCCTTGTTTGCACTATGAACCTTGTTCCTTGGACATAGTGGGGATAGATTGATGTACTCTTGCCAAGAGAAGTGAATGAAGGCACTGAGAGGTGAGGATTTTGTCCAAGAACATGATTTTCGCTCCCGACCCTTCCCAAGGGTCTAGAGCGAAAATCCTTGTAAACCTCATTTTCTTCTTTGGTTTGGTTAACTTTTGGTGTTCTTGGCTTGAAAGGTGGTTGGACGCATGAAAAAAATGAAGATTTTTTGCCTAAAGGATGAATTTCGCTCCTGACCCTTCCAAAGGGTCCAGAGCGAAATCCTTATTTTGACCCTCTATTTTGCCTTGAGCACTAGAAGGACCTTGTTTTGAGCTTATTTGGTGGTGGATTGCCTTGATTATGGTGAAAGGAGGTTGGATAAATCAAGTTTGAAGGAGAATTGAGACAATGGAATGTGAAATCAACCTAAATTGGAAATTTCGCTCTTGACCCTTCCAAAGGGTCCAGAGTGAAATTCCTAGATGGCACCCATTTCTTCCTTGTTTAGACCAAGATCTTAGTTTCTAAGGCATATTGTGAAAGTTTGGACATGTTCTTGCCTAAGGAAGTGATTGAAAGCATTGAAATGTGAGGGTTCTTGTCCAAGAATGAAATTTCGCTCCTGACCCTTCCAAAGGGTCCAGAGCGAAATTCTTTATTAACCTTATTTTTTACCTTGTTTGGGCTTAAAACCTTGTTCCTTGGTCTTGGAGGTGAATTGGAGTTGAAAGAATGAAGGAATATGCCAAAAGCAAGAATTTCGCTCCTGACCCTTCCAGAGGGTCCAAAGCGAAATTCCTAAAATCCACCTTTTCCTTTCATTTTGTGTCAAGCTAAGCATGGATAAAGATGAATAGAACTTAGAAGGATCCCTAGGCATGCCTTGGAGTTGATTTTTTTGCCATCAACAATGATGATTTTGAGCTAGGATATGAATTTCGCTCCTGACCCTTCCAAAGGGTCTAGAGCAAAATCCAAATGGGTCCTGTCCTTGGCCATGGTCTTGAGCGAATTTCTCCTTCCAGGTCTTCTTGGGGGTCAAACAAGTGTTGTCCTCATGAGGAAGGAGTCCAAAGGTGAGAATCATGGCATAGCAAGGGAAGAAGGAGATGGATTTGTGTCCTAATCTTGAATTTCGCTCCTGACCCTTCCAGAGGGTCCAGAACGAAATTCCCCAAAACCACCCTTTTTTCTCAATTTTATGCTAAGTCAAGTGTGGGTCAAGATGGGGTAAGATTGGAGAAGTCCTTGAGCAAAACTTTGAGTTGCTAGTGATTCGTGAACATGAAGGAATCGAGCCAAATCAAGAATTTCGCTCCTGACCCTTCCAAAGGGTCTAGAGCGAAATTCCTAGGATCAACTATTTTCCTTGCAAATCAAGTTAAGTTTTTGGTTTTTATGGCCTAGATAGGAGTGAGGCGATGTATCCTTGGTCTTGGAGGTGGATTGGAGTTGAGAGAATGAGAAAATAAGCTCAAATCATGAATTTCGCTCCTGACCCTTCCAAAGGGTCTAGAGCGAAATTCCTAAAAACCACCTATTCCTTTCATATTTGTGCCAAGCCAGGCCTAGACCAGGTGATAGAAGCCCTTGAGATTGCCCTTGAATGGATTGCTGTCTCCAAAAATGATGATTTTGGGCTAGAGGAAGAAATTCGCTCCTGACCCTTCCAAAGGGTCCAAGGCGAAATCCATTATAGGTCCTGTCACTGGCCATGATTTCTAGCGAAATTCTCTTTTCTGGTCATTTTGAAGTCAAACAAAATGTTGCAAACATGGGAGAAGGATCCAAGGATAAGAGTCAAAGTATAGAAAGTGAAAAAGATAGACCTTGGTGAAGGAAAACAAGCAAATCATGAATTTCGCTCCTGACCCTTCCAAAGGGTCCAGGGCGAAATTCACCAAATGTCCTTTTTCTTCCAAATTTGTGCTAGACCAAGACAGTGATCAAGGTAGATTGGGCTTAAAGATTGCCACAAGCATGTCTTAGAAGGGGTTGTGAGTGAAAGAAGTGAGTGTTTTGTCCAAGATCAAGAAATTTCGCTCGACCCTTCCAAAGGGTCCAGGGCGAAATCCTCAATTTCACCTAACTTGCTCATGATAAAGGTCAAAGCATGGATCCCTAGGCTTTGGAGGAAGGAAAGCTATCATAAGTTTGCCTTGGGAGGAATTTTGGAGTAAACAAGTGATAGAATTATCCTGGAATGCAAAATTCGCTCCTGACCCTTCCAGAGGGTCCAGGGCGAAATCTTTTGAAACTCCTATTTTTCACCTTGTTTGGGCCAGGCGAAGAGCTAATTGTGAGATAATGTTGAAAAGAGGTCTAAATTGGGCAAAATTGCAAATTTCGCTCCTGACCCTTCCAAAGGGTCCAGGGCGAAATTCTTGTAGGGCCTGTCCTTGGGAAGGATTTTGAGCGAACTTTATTTTAAAGTCTTCTTGTTGATGATTTAAGGTGGAAAATGCTTTGTTGAAATGAACATGTCATATGTACTTAAATCACCTTTTGGTTTATTTTGTAGATGGAGAAAACCAGGCCAGGGCAAGGACGACCTCTTCCAGTCCAACATCATCAAGGACGACCTCTTCTAGTCCACCATCATCAGGGACGACCTCTTCCAGTCTAGCATCGTCAAGGACGTTCTACAGGCAAAAGGGAAGACTCAAGGTGCTCAAGGAATTGTCAGCTACTTCCAGAACCTTCACTTTACCACACTAAGGAACCACAAGATGACAATGAAAGGCGTTGCCAGCATTTCAAGGAAAGGTACACCACCCATCCATCATGTCAAAGACAAAGGAGAATCAAATAAGGTCAGTGCAAGGGTCCGTTGAAGAAGCAGATAGTCTCAAAAGAGTTAATCAAAGTTAGCTTCTCAACATCATCAAATTCAACATCTGCCAAGTTACAAGTGTCAGACAAGGTGGCATCCCAGTCATCATTCCTCCAGTTGGATTGGTCCACCTCAGCGTGTCCAGATTCAATGTACCTGACTCATCGGGGATGACACAAACTTCGAGGCACTTACCACTGCTTCCTATCGGTCCTCACCCTTGGAATGTAATTTTCTAATTGGCTAAGGAAGTTTGTTGTAACAAACCCTAATTAGGGTTTCTATCTTGTAATCCTAGCCATTGATTCTAAATCAGTCAGAGTCATTTGTTTGTAAAGGGTTCTCTATATAAAGCCTTGGCTCGTCATTTGTAAAGGTTAATAGCTAGCTAATAGTTAATAGTTGGTTAATAGAGAATAGATAGTAGTGAATAGTCAAAGAGTAGGAAATAGTTAGAGTAGAATAGAAAGAGAAGGCAAAGATTGTTGCCAGGATGTTGTTGTAAAGGACTTGTAAACTTCATTGAAGAAATGGTGAATTCTATGGGTCGATTCAACAATTTGCATGGTCTCTATACTTCTCAAATTTGATTTCATGTTATTAGATGAGTGGAAGAAATGTGTATGATTGATGGTGAAATTTGTATATCCATACTACTAGCAGTTTGTTGATTGCATACTTGCCTTGTGTAGTCAATTGGAATCATTCAGCTTAAGCTTAACTTCAATTGTTGCTTCTTCATTGATATGCATCAGCCTGATGGTGTCCATGCCTGTAGCGGTGATCTGAACATCATAAAGCTTTCCTCATAAGATCGCACTAACCTTGTGGAGATGTTCCTGGGATGTCAAAGCAAGACTTAGTTAGAATTTCATCAAAGGTCATTCATTGCTCTTACATTCTTAGTATTAGAAATAGATCTTGTTTCAGCCCTTCTCCTTTTTCCTTTTTTTCCAAAATCTAGGACCAGTAAAATCTCACGTTCCAGCAATATCCAAAGCAAATCAGATGTTCAGGTCGTCGAATGTAAGTCCCCTTGTGATTCCAGCAAAATCACATCGTACCGCAAAGAGCTTATCCACACGTAGAGAACCTACATATCGGAACCTTGGAGTTACTTCGACTGATCCGTCAGCGAGATCTTCAGCAGGCGGGAAACTTTGTTCAAGAGAGGATAAGGTACGTTTAGGTATTTTATTCTGTGTTTGGTCGTGTACAAAAGACACATCAACAGGTTAGACGTGTTTTTTCCCGACTCCTTAAACCAAAGGGTTTTCATCTTTAGATTTGATTGCTTGAACATAGGTGTCTAGAACAATTTTTGACAAAAGTTTGTGTTGAATGTAAAGTTCTTTGTCAATAATAAAAATCTAGCCATGTATCTCTCTAGGCCATTCATGCCACCTTGGGTGAAGAAATGTGGTTGCTTTATGCTATTGAGGTCGCCTATGTCCTTGATGTCATCAACTTCAATGACCTTACATAGAAATCGCCTTGTTGGAATGTTCAAAGGTACTAGAAGCACGAGAAAATCTTTCACCTAATTGTAGCTGTGAAATTTGTTGGAACGACGACTAGGAGATGGCATGAGGACCATCGGAAGCTTGAAACTTCAACCACTGCATTAATTGCTGCATGGGCGTCTTGATCTTTATCAATGCTTGAAGTACATGTGAAAATGTGGCTTTAGGATGAATAGTTATTTCTGGTTGGGTAGTTGTAAGGACTTATTAGGTTATTAATGATTACCCAGTTTGTATAGGGAGGTAGGTGGGAGTGAACAGTTGTAAAAGGCTAGAGTTTGGAGGTTTGGGGGTTAGGGATACCTCAGGTCTCTTACAACTTGTTGAGGGTTTAGGTTCGAGAGTGAGACATACTAGGTATCTTGGAGAAGGTACTTGGGTGAGGCGATTGTTAGTATTTCTATAGCTGTAGGAGGCATTCCTAGAAGCAAGTGGGCCTATTGCAAATTATTATTTTATAAAGGCTGACCTAAGATGAAAAGTCACCTTGGTTCTTGAATGAGGCCGACTCTTGTGAAGAGTCGCCTTGCTTGAGAAAAGGCACCTTACTGTGTATATATAGGAGGTGATGATCATTTCATTTTGATCAATCAATTCAATATAAGAGATATATTCTTGGCTGGGTTTTTCACCCTCGAGATGGAGGGTTTTCCCGGGATATATTGTGCATTCTATTTTGTTCATGTGTTGTATTTCTGTGTTTCTGTGTTTCTGTGTATTGCAAATCTGATCATAAAAATAACATGGTATTAGAGCGGGTCTAAGCAAAGATCCGATCAGATTTGCTTAAGCAGTCAGGCAGTATATCTAAGATCCAAAGATGGTGAATGGAGCAAATAATATCAATATTACTGTGGAATTGTTTGAGGTTCCATTTCTTTGTGGAAGCGGCTGGAGATTTAAGCACAGGTGCAGTTGAAGACACCATTCTGGGTATTACTGGTGAGATCACATAAGAAATTATAGAGCAACGATGGAAAACAATTATGGAAACTGCGATCTTGAGAAACAAAATTTTAATCACGCATTATAGAGTGATGATCTGTATAAAACAGAAGGTTTAATGAATAACAATACTTATGAAAAGCGACTATGATAAGCCCAGCGATAGAAGTTGGAAATAAAAAGATTATGCCTAACGTGGCCTGATACATATCCAGCGATCATGAAGGTTGGCACATCGGATGGTAATGAGAATTAACAAATAAGAAGACACGATGGAGGTTAGAGCACAGATAAGAGAGAATTACATGTTTATGGTAGTAAACGACAATGTATGTGCAAGCATCGAATGAAAGTATGAAGACATGCAAACATGTGTTAAGGAAGTGATTCAATCCTATGATTATGCAGCTATTCCAAAGAAAAGGTAAATAAAGTGGTGGCAGCAATGAATAGAGGAATAAGCTAGCATTCAAAGATGGCAATGCTTTTGTTAGACAATGGCGACTTCAAAGTATTAATGTGCAACGACTTCATAATCAATATGGGCGACTGACTTGGATCAGACATGTCAGAATGGAATGATTTAATATGGTCAAATTGATAATCCAAAGACAGCGACAATTATTCTTGGGAAATATTTAAGGATAGTGATAAAATTCATCACCTTGATTTGCAGCGATTACATCTGTTAAAGACACAGGTGAAATACAATATTAAGAGCAGCGATATATTAAAGAAATGATGGTGTTTGAGAATCAAGTCCCGTAAGAAGAGATAGTGCGATCAGCAATTATATAATGAAGACACGACTTTGATTATTAACAAACAGTGAGTGACTAAAGGTGATGCGATTAAGAAAAATACAACTGATGCGATTAATGAGATTAGTGAATGAAGCTATCATTATTCATAGACAATGATATAAGCAGTGACTGATGATTGAGAGACAGCCGATGATTAATGGAGTCGTGATTCCTTATTAAGAAAGAAGTCAACATCAGCAAACCCAATATCGTTCATTATGTGCAAGTCGATGTGATAATACTGGGCGGAAGGCATCGTGAACAAATATTCCAGTTGAGTTTGTGAAAACTGATATGAAATGATATAATTACCTTTAGAAATGAATAACAGGGAAAAGAATTAATATAACGGATATTTGTAGCATGCTCTTTAGCGTGGATACACCTCTACAACATGCAAGAATATGTCTTGGTTTGTGACATGAATCTTGATCAGGATTGTGCTACTTTGTAAGAAAGGATTAAGACGACAGTCCAACATTTGTTGGTTGAATGAAAAGCCACTGATTTATTTATATTAATGAAAGAAAACAGTTGACGTGAACATTATTAGAGAGGGGGTGTGGCTTCTTAATAGTAAGAAGTATGATTACTAAAGAAAATCTGAATCTTTAAGTGCTAAGATCGGGAAAGAACAATTGGTGAATTGTGAGGAAGAACTTGATGCTTGCAGCCATGACACTGAGATGGTGACTGGAGACATCTCTCAAAGAGGAAGAACCTGATTGTCATTGCGATCAGTTTCTTCGAAGAGATGCAAAATAACATTCAGAGGGAGTCTGACAAACCAACAGAGGCAACCTTGGACAAGGAGGTCAGGAGGTTGATGCAAGAACTTGGAGCTTCAGAGGGAGCCACATCATCATGAAGATTTGTTATAATGTATATTTCTCTGAGACGAAGAAGTATGAGGTGAAAGTCCTTGTTAATGCATTTTTCTCTGTGAGAGAGAAATTTGAGGTGAAAGCCCTTGTCTTTCCATCCTCTGGGAGTAGCCATGGTGGATGTCATGTTGAGTGACTCCATGACGATGTGTTTCTTTCCACAAATGGGAGTAGCCATTGTGGGCATCACGTTGAGAGACTCCGTGATGAACCTTTGTACATCTTTGAGACTGAGATGTGTCTTTTCCACAAATGGGTGTAGCCATTGTGGGCATCACGTTGAGAGACTCCGTGATGAACCTTTGTACATCTTTGAGATTGAGATGTGTCTTTTCCACAAATGGGTGTAGCCATCGTAGGCATCATGTTGAGAGATTCCATGATGAGGATATTTTAAAACACCTCCCTAGCTAAGAGGGAGTGTTAGTGTTTCTATAGCTGTAGAAGCAAGTCGGCCTATTGCAAATTATTATTTTATATTTATAAGGGCCGACTCAAGATGAAAAGTCACCTTGGTTCTTGAATGAGGCTGACTCTTGTGAAGAGTCACCTTGCTTGAGAAAAGGTACCTTAGTATATATAGGAGGTGATGATCATTTCATTTTGATCAATCAATTTAATATAAGAGATATATTCTTGGCTGGGTTTTTCTCCCTTGAGAAGGAGGGTTTTCCCAGGATATATGGTGTGTTCTATTTTGTTCGTGTGTTGTATTTCTGTGTTTTTGTGTATTGCAAATCTGATCATAAATATAACAGGGATGGCTAAAATTCCTACTTTGAAAGGTTACTCAATGCAAGGATCGAGTTGGGGTTTGGACAAAAGGCATGCAGGCATGATAAAGTGTGAGACTTTGATGTACCAACTCGACTATTTCTTATTTTCATACCTTAGCCCACTGAAATTAGGGAACGGGCTAATATTGCTTCTAATTTGAAATAAATAGAAAGGGGACATTACAAACACATAATGTCATCACACATCATTGTGCATGAACTCGCATAGGTCTTTGCATCATTGTGCATCACCATTTGTAACTTAGCATAACCTTGCACACACCTGGAATTTGTTAGCAGGTCTTTTACATGTAGACTTCTTTGGCCATGGTAATAGGGTGCAAACTGTCGAGAATCTCAAACCAATAGGCAGTTGGAAGGTTGATGGTTGAGGAGATGAACTGCTACAGCTTCCTTGTCTTATTTGTTCATCTCTTTACATTGATAGAGGATGGATAATTGAATAGTTGTAGGGAAACTAGTTTGATGTGTTCACCTTTTTTTGGTCATAGGAATTTTCATTCCTTGCTGCAGTATATGTAACATCTGTTGTACCCTATTCAATAGAAGTAACATACATATTTGCTAAAGTCTTGGCTTACATATCTCAATTGTGTGTTGGTTTTACTAATCTCCTATTTTCCTTCATAACCTATAAACCTGTCATTCTCAAGATTGATTTTTACTCCTGAGAACATTGAATCTGGATCACAAACTTTGTTGAAAATTCAGTTTTTATAATCAAATATGTCAAATAATTAAGCAATTAAAATTTTTAAGAAAGTAAACAGGAAATGTTTTAATGACTACATTACTTACCATGATAAAATTGCCATTAACAATATGCAACACAAAGTCTGTTTACTCTCTCAAAACACACAATTGACAATCCTGCCAAATAGAGAAAGTTGTTTGCCAATGCAAACTATAGTTAGAACTTAGAAGCAATCAGGGACTGACGATGAAAATTCTGTCATTTTTGTTCACTAAAATCTCTGTTTCAAATACCATATACTTCATTAGATTACTCTGTTGTCTAATTTACTGAAATGTAGACCTAAAAGTTGTACTTGCAAAGCTTTATATGTGAATTGTTTGGTTTTGGTAAAGCCATAGATATTTACACAACCATCAGACGTGTTTAAAATTTCTTGATGTGCTTAGTAATCACTATGGTAATAATCAAATATATTACAATAGAAATTTAATAACTCTAAGATGTTGGTGATACCTGGGAGCATTTGGAGTAGAAAGTTTGAAAACTATCAATTCTTTTAGGCAGTACTTTTGGGATATACGAATACAATCTTGTTTTATTCTAATCTGAAAGTTTTGGATAAAATCTATAAAATACAATCAGTAAAAGGGATCAATCGTTCTATATGCCTTCCAATAACAAGTTGTGGATGGCATGGTTCTCTTGGTGAGATAAATCTATAGCTACCTTACTCTAGTAGAGGCAGATTACATGCCAGAAGGAGGATATTTCTTTTCAATCTAGTGTGGGATTGTATTTTTGAAAGACAATGCACTGTCTGTTTTTCTTTATTCACTTTTTTATTGAAGCATGAATTGGTCAAATGCAATTCTAATATTTGTTAGGATAATACTTAAAAAAGGTGGATTTCTGCTCTTGGTTCGGTGAGTTTTCACTTTGATTGATCAATATATTTTTTTTGAGAAAAGTAATAATATAGGCCATTAATGCAATGACCATGAAAAAACTAATAGTATCAAGTTATTTTACATAAATGTGATGAACCATGATAAAACTTATATTATCAATTTATTTTACACAGTCTCCTTTTGCAGGCTCCAAGTGTTTATAAGGAAATGGTTATGGCTGGGTGCATACCAGATAGAAAATCCAAAGACATGCTGCGGTCAGCTCTGCGGTACTTAAAGCAAAATTTGAGTTCTAATTAGGATGAAGCAGCACATAGAGTATCAGCTTGGATGGTTGGTTTGTTTCTGATCCTTCCCACATAGAATACTTGGCTCTTAGTTGTTGGCCAGCTACCATTTAAAGGGATTTACTTAAGATTTATCTGAATGACTTGTCACACAGAAGTTATGTACTACCAAATGCAATTCTTTATGCACAAATAACCTTCTACATGGAAATCAAGTTTCATTAAGTTGAAAGGAATTGCATTTCACTCCATTTCCTAGCCCCTCTGTATGTTCCTTATTCTATATAAACTGAAATCCACAGAGTATTAAGTGTTCCTAGAGACTATGGCAATATTTGTCGCTTAATGGGACAAATGCATATTAACTTAAAGATTCCAATTAAATTCTCATGCAAGGTATATTTTCCTTGGGCTAACTTTTCAATTCTGGGACATTGACACCTGGAATGCCATGGATGCTCCTATTTCAATGGGGATTTAGGCATTGGCAAGGAACATATCAGTATGCTCATTATTTGGGAGACATTTACAGAAGTTTGAGCTCCTGTTACTTATTTTTGTACTCGGCACGCTATCTCTTGATCTATACTAAATCTGGCCTTTCATTAAGCAAAAGTTAAGAGAGTTTTTAGGTCACTACCAGCAGAATCCCGTGGACAGATTTTTTTCCATGTACCTCTTATATATTGTTCATTCTGATAACCGGACATACATGTAACTCCTGCCCACTCCCAGCCATTTTCCCCTTCCTCAGATCTCTGCCTAAGAAATAAGATGACGTGTCAGGTGATTTAGTTGACTACACCCAATAGAAGTGCACAAGATAGGTGGCAGAAATGGAAAGACAGGGTGAAGACATGAACAAAAGGCCTGAACTGATTCGGGCTCAGAAAGCAGAAAGAACTCTAAAGGGCGGGGTGCTCTAAGAAAATGCAAAGATCCCAAATTCTGCCCTCCCTTAGCCTATCAATCACCAGTATGGAAAGTGCAAGAGGCCAAAAGACCTGCTCATGGGATACATAAAGCATTTGCATGGTCTGATATTTCAGTTAAACAGTAAATATGTACAGATTATAGACACAGTTATAAGATAAGAGAAACAAGGTGCTCATCTAATCACTCATGACCTTCTAGCTTTTGATATTATTAGATGGATGCATTCGTTCCAAGGAAGCTTGAGCCTACACAGAGCAGTGCATTTGTTGGATGGGCTGTCATGCTTAATCCCATTTGCATCTTGTTCCTGCAGATTCCTGTGGTAGCATACCTAGCCAGAGTGAAGTCAATATAATTGGCATAGTCACTAATTGTAGTGACCAAAGAAGAAGCCTCTTCTGCGAGTAATTTGCAAGGAGTTTATAGTAATAGCTTTATCCATAAAGATAGTATATGAATTGGAAATACAGCTTTAATGCAAACACACATACAGTTAAGTGGTACACTTGTCTTATGGTTTTACCTAAGAAGAAATGATAATACACAACAGTTTAATTTTTGTCCCCTTATTTTCAGAAACAACTTATGCTGTTTCCACACTGGATTTAAATATGCATTTTGTTTTTGTATTCATCTTGTGTATAATGATCGTTGGAATATAATTCAGCTGGACTTGGTTGAATAGACAAGCCATGTGGTTTTCTGAATTTAACTAACTATTTTGAATTTCAGGAAATAGTTCAATTAGTTTGAATGAGGAGACAATATCATGTCAGATTGCTGCACCTCTACTAGATCTTACATGGCACACCATTAAGCATTACAAATTAGATTATATTTGCTTGACAGTGAAAATGTTGGATATCCATTTTAATACATATTTTATGAGCTCAGGCCTTTTGTTTTTGTTATATGTCTATGGTACACTGTTTCGAGGACAGGAACAGCTGGGTGCATTTCACGGTTGGCAGGAACTGAATTTATTACGAAATCATGAAACATGTTAATTTTTACTAGTCAATTTCAAGTGACTTTTGGAATTGCTAAAATAGTATGTAGGAAAGCTCAAATTCCTACAATTTTAATTGTACATGACATCAAAATTCAAGTTTATAAAAACCCAATGACTAATCTAGTCGGCAGGTTCATTTAGAGTTACATATACCAGTTTAGCCATTCCAAAAGTCACTTGAAGTTGACTATTAAAAATCACCATGTTTCAGGATTTCATAATAAAATCAGTTCTTCACACTCAATTTCAATAATCTGTATCTCGTTTGAAGAACAAGGTCACTGCTAAGAGAATGTTCAATCACAAGGGTGACTTATTATGCTTCATACAAACTTAAACATGACAACAGTTATATGCTGGAAAAGTGTGGATATTCAAAGTCTCAACATTCATAACACCGAACATATATAACAGTTAATAGCGGCCTTACATTATATGTATACAGAAGATTTTTCCTAAGAAGCTCATCATTCGTTGTTTGATATCTCCAACACACAGATATAGCCAATCACAATGTCAAACTCATGAAAACATGATAATAGAAATTATGGCTTACGAAGATTTGAAAATCTCAAGTCCATATTTATTTAAAAATAGGTGAAATTGGTTTTTAACCATTTGTGATACTTGACCATCCCCAAGACAGCTGAGGATCCTCGCGGGCGTCCCTAGGAAAACAATCTATCTTGTGTTTCTTGATGTATCATGGCATTTTGGGAATATTTTGAGATTTTGGATAAAAAAATGGGGCTGGCCAAGGGACACCGCAACCATTCTCTAGTCTCGGAAACACCACATGAGCTGGGGAAATCAGTTTCAGGGGCAGAAACGGGTCCTTGTTGACCCTTTTTATGTATCTCTTCCTTGTTTGCACTAAGTTTTGTGGAACATAGGAAAGTAAACTCCTCTATCACAGCCATTTTTTTATTTTTGTCAAAACTTCAGAGGCATGGATATGATATTGCTAAAGGTAAGACAGAGTTAATTGTTAGAAATTAGGATCTTAGTATACTAATCATTATAAATAAAATATAAAATAATTAAAATGACAATCATGCAAGCATAGATTTTACATATTATACAACATATATGTGGGTAAACTCTTCTTGATAAAAAACCCATAAAGCATCATTTTACTAATACACTTACAAAAAATAGTCTATTAAAAAATAGATTGAATCTAGGGACACTACATATTTCTACATGGCAGATGATACTTCTTGTACATAGTGATATAATTCATTATAGATCCTCCAAAATTGCAGTCGTGAGGGAACCTCCTTAAATATAGGAGAAAGAGTAGAAAAATACTTTAAAGGGTATTATTAGTCACATCTATTTAAAACAACCATTAATAAATAATTAATAATCTAATAAATATTATATTACTAATTATTAAGTGGTATATGCTTTATAATTTAAAGTTCTATAACCTTAAATTAGAACATTATATAAATGTTTATAGTGGTATGACCCCTAATAACACTATGTTCTAATACTCCCCTTTAATGTTAATAGGGGCATAACATGTTAATTTTATAATTTAAGAAAAAATAAAGTAATATTAGTATTTTTTGACTGTGACAAATAGAGACATAAATATATGCCAAAATTAAGAACATGTATTCCAGACTACATGAGAGTCATCTTGTTATAATTTATAATCCCATTGTTTTAAAAAATGGTTTGTATGAGGATTTCAAACTAGCCTCCCCTAATTCATTATATAATTCTCACAGGTCTTATATAGTACAATGCTTTTACAAGTGAAATATTTACAAAGAAGAAGAATTTACAGTATGTTCGAAGGACTTAAAATAATGCCTAGATGTTTTATGTTATGTTTGTTAGGACTTAAATATGTCCAAATGGCTTAAAATAATACTTAGAGGTTTTATGTCATGCATGTTAGGACTCCAAAAGACTTAAAATAATACCTAGAGGTCTTATGTTATGCCTGTTAAAACTTACTTATGCCTTTTAAGACTTACATCTAGGATTTAGCCACTAGGTGGTGTCATTGACATGTTCACTCCTCAATGAACACGCATTGACAAATTTGGAGCATATGATGTTGGAAGGTCTTATATTATGCCTCTTAGGTCTTACACCTAGGATTTAGCCACTAGGTGATGTCATTGACATGTACACTCCCTTTGCATGACATTACTTTAAGGTTAATAATAATTGCACATAGGTTTGATATTTGATGGTTGAGATTCTAATCTATTTCTTCTTGATCATTTGTCTTTAACATAATTAAAAAGGAAATTTATTACACTTAGAATACTTTCACTTGAGTGAAGTTTTTGACTGTAAATAAGAGTTTTTAGTAATAATAAAAACTCTTGTTAGCATATAGTAAGGTGGTGTTGTGACAAGTATACAGTTGGAACTCTTCTATAAATCTTGAAAGTCAAATTGATTCTTCAAGAGCTATTTTGTAGTTTACCTTTTTTATTTAAAAACTTTAGAAGATAGCTTTTTAAAAGTATCACACCGTCCATTTAATAGCATTTGCACCACTTATTTTGAAGATAGTCTTTGGTAGAGTTATTATAAATGGAATCACCAGGATAACTAGCAACATAGTAATCAAAATAAAGTTGATTGTGGGTGCAAATAATAATAATATTTTTAATATGCATTTGTCATTTGCTAATAAGAATATAGTTTTCCTAAAAAATCTAGAATATAATCAATTTAGTTCTTGATAATGTAATGACCATTATCAAGAAGATCACAAGAGACTTTCTTGAATATAAGCATGAATAATTTGTCATGTTTCATTCAAGGATAAAAATAGTCATACACTAAATATATAGCAATGGTCCAGCAAATGTAAGCAATGAGTGAGCTATCTTTTTTAAGCTTGCCCCCTAGATAGTTTATTATGACAATAATCACCCATTGGAAGTAGGTGCTTTACACCCAATAAATTTAGAGGATACCTAAAGCTCATTAAAAAATGCTAGCTAAAGTAGCACTCGAGAAAATAAAATCTAGTAGCCAAAAGATGCTTTGAAAATTTATACAATTCCAATATGCATATGGATGTATAAGAGTTTGAAACTTTTTTGCCTTCACCATTTTGATTCACCTTATCATCCTTGTGTCCTAGTAAAAAAAGTATGAACTTGTCCATTTTAATATAATGGGACAGATAATTATTTGAGAGAAATAATGACCTCCTTAGATGGTTGTGAACCCACCTATGTATTTTAGGGTCCAAATTGTTCCATGTTATTAGATCAAATTTGGTACATATAAAATATTGATACCTAGTTATAAGTATTAGGCTAAAAAAAGACTGCTTTTTTAACATATTTTTTTCCAAAATAATCCTCAAACCTTGTCACCATGTGACACTCAACCATTTACCACTTTATATGCAAATCTCTTAGCATTAGTTTTCTTATAATTAGAATCAACCAAATGTGTCACCAAGTGTCCTTTTCTTCTCCTAGTTATTGCAAGACTCAAACTTAAAGGATTTTATCAGCAACATCCTATGATCTATTTACTCAAAGACCATATACAATGTTTAATGTCATATTATTGTAATTTTTTTGCAACATATACTCTATTGTATTCCTCTCTTGTGTAAGTAATTTCATTACACATCATAATAGAATTGAAATCACCCCATTCTACAATTTTTACTTTAGCTATATGACAAATAAACAATAGTTTTATTAATAGTGAAAAAAACATATCATCCCTTTCCTTAGTTAGGAAATCAAACATTGTATTATCCTCTACCACATGATGAGAGAATCTCAAAATCCATAATCGACTCGTGTAGAAGATTTAATTTGTAGAGTTTGAAAAAGGATTTTTTGCTCACTTGTAAATATTGACAAAAGAAAGATAAGTATGAAGGGGAAGTATCAAGTCTCTTACAATATTAGAACATTCACTTCATTTGTACCCAGACTTCGATTCTTATTGAAAATCTTCATACTTAGATCATTAAAATATATGTTTTAGCAAGTAATCCCTTCAAATATGAGAAAGTGTAATAGAAGATTACGTTTATCATAATAAGGTAAGAAGAAAGATGTAAAATCAGTAGGAACCATCATTTTAATGAAACATTAGAACTGAAACTAGCATTGGTAGGGAATTCTCTAACTACTCAAAAGATCAAGAATATTTGCAAGTTTTCAAATGCAAATGAGGATGCCAAGAAAAACTAACATTCTAATAGCACTATAGGGATGGAGGAGAATAATCAGAAGGGTAGAATGTTGATTCTTTTGGAGCTACTCATTGGTAAACACATGATCCTAGAGGTGTATGCAGAAAATACTAAGTAATACAATAATAATTCTTGTTATCATAATAATGATATTTAGGACTCCACAGGAGGACATGTAAGAATAAGAGGAAGAAGGGAAATTTTAGTAGGAGCACGATTGTGATGCAATTCTTTGTCTTCTAGTTACTCTAATTGTCAATCACATTCTCATTCCCCTCCTCCCATTATTTTAAGGGTGAACAAAGATGAAGACTCAAGCATTCCCAAACATGGAAATGGCCTTTGTGTTCTAAGAGGAGGCAATAATATATGCTAACAACATTGAAATGTTGTAAAAATGGAGGTTAGTATAAACCCATCGGAATTCATGTTAGTAACAAGCTTTCAACCATAAAGAAAACATGAAGACAAATCCATCAAAGCATTATCAAGGAAGATTAAAACAAGAAGCTAGTTATGAATTAAACAAAACTGAAATTACTTCCCCATGATGCTCCCTATGCCATGACTCTTCCTTGTCCTCCTCTACTCCAAGATCCTGTTGCTATGTGAAGTATGCCCTCAGCTTGAGCACTAGCACAATGAATGTCAAATGGAAGATGAGAGATGGTTGATTATGTGAAGTGTGGATGAAGCTTGCAAATGAAGTGTTAATGTAAACTAGCAACTCCAACTAGTGGAAGAGCTAAAACATCATACAAATCATTCAAAATCTAAGTAAAATAAGAATGCATGGATAACTCTTCTTTTGTGTGTGACCCTCCACAATGAAGGTATCAACTCTATTTATAGGCAAAATGGGCAAATGAAGGGTTGAGATCGAGTTGACTGAGGAAGGATTAGGATTGCAAGAAGGCGATTGTCAAATAAGCAAAAGGGGTGAAGCCAACAACAGAGCCAACAAAGATAGAAACTGCCATAACATCCCAAAGGGTAGGATCATCAAACACCATCACGGGGATAAAGCCACTTGAATATCCCTACACAAAAGACAAAATCATAAAAAAGGAATGAATACATGATAATAGCAAGAATGAACCACACCCTCCAAAAGCCAAACAATAGCTTTGGTATCCGCAAAGTGGGAACATTTAAAGAGATAGCAAAGGCTCCCAACAAGCACAATAATACAAACCCTAAAAAAAATTCTCCAATGAAGTATTAGGTGCATAATCCAAAACAAACAGAAAACCCTCATAGTATCTAGAGATATACTTAGGCATCTACAAAGGGTCTCAACCCTAATAGAGAAATCATAGAAAGAGTGGGCTAGAGAATAATAGAAAACCCTTATCAAAAGTATTAGCCCCCCAAAATTAAAAAAAGCCAAAGAAAAGCCCATACTAGAGAAAGGGCCATCCAAATGATGAAACTTGCACAAACACGACTGGACCAAAGACAACACCCCTCCATCAAATCTTCAAAAAAACCCATACGGCATAGAAGGCTCCAGCTGCATCTAAGATCTTGAGAAAAAATAGACAACCCGCTCTAGTGGATGTAACCCCGAAGCAAAAGAAAAGAAGGGCCGAAGACAGACACATGGCGACTTCCCCAAATAGGGTGCGAGGCCAGACCAAGCAAGGCAATCCTCCATACACAGGCCCAAACAAAGCCCAGAAGAAAAGCAGGGCTGAAGAAAGGAGCAAAGCCACCCCTTCCCAATCCATCCATCTCACCATCTTCTTCCCCTTCGCCCGAATCCTCTGCATTGTCTGTTGAAACCCTAGCTACATTTGCCGCTTCTACTCGCCTGCTCTCGCTTGCTCGCTCCTGCTCGCCCACTCTCGCTCATCTTGAAGATGAATATAAAATTGTTATGGTTTGAACCAAGGATGTAGGCTCTATAGGAAAAAAGCCCCACCATTTCTTCAAGGTTCTCCCCACAGACAAACATGTTCCATTGTTAACATGATAGAGACAAATCCGAGAGGTTTGAACCTATGTTGTAGGTACTACAGGAAAGAAGCCCCGCCATTTCACCAAAGGGTCATTCTCAAAAATTGTATGGTTTGAACCAAGGATGTAGGCTCTACAGGCAAGAAGCCCCACCATTTCTCCAAGGTTCTTCCCATGGACAAACTGTTGGCAATTGACACTCATCCGATGACTTTTGATAGTTGATTATCAGTTTAGGGTTGTCATCGATGGAAACTCTTCATGGAGATTCGATCCGGTAATCATAATTCTTCTTAACCAGAAGTAGGTGTTAACCAGTAGCTAGATAACTAGTATTTCAGGATAATCAGAGCAGTTTTGGTTCGGAAGCTTTTCGGTGATTGTGGTGCTATGATTTGTGTATGGGTTGATTGAGACGACATAGTAACATCATTTTATTGTTGTTTTGGTGATCTGCATTTATCCTTTGTGATCCGGTCAAGCTGACATGTGACTTACACGTTACACTAGTAGGCCGACATGGTAAATGATCTATTTTGTGATTGTGGATATATAAGACCGGTGTAGATGATATTTTTGGTGGATGATATGATTGTATGCGAGCTAGTGGTGATCAAGAATCCGTTGTGGTGCAGTTTCACGTGCGCATTCTTGATCCTGTAGCTGACTGAGACAATGAATAGGGAAGAATATAGTAGAACAATAGAGGTGATTCAGTCAGTATATTTGGCACTCAACAGGAACTCATCCAAGCATTGTAGATGCTATTTTGGAGTTCATTTTGTTATAATTCATCATTGTAATTAATCAATAAGGCAGTGAGCCTTCCGGGGTTGTAGCCCTTATTGTATTTGAGTAGTGAGCTCTAGGCAGTGTGCCTGAATGCTTGTGCATTCCCCATAATGTAATATCGTTTTGCTACTAGCCATAGTGGAATAATATTGTGGGTTCAAATCCCACTGTGGTTTTTCCCATTTGGGTTTCCACGTAAAAATCCAGTGTTATGATTTTTTGGTTGATTGTTTTATGTTTTTGTATTTCAGTTTCAAGTGTATGCTTCCGATGGTTTAAAGTTAAGTTTGAAAATAAGAAAACCGGTAGATCACTAATTCACCCCCCCTCTTAGTGATCCCTGATTCCAACAATTGGTATCAAGTCTACCCTTGCTCCGATGGCACCATCTTCAAGACGTAGCCCCTCCAGAAAGGGAGTATTGAAGCAAAAGGAGAAGCCCAAATAGACTTGTGTTGCTGTATCTCCAGTGGCTTCTAAAATTAAGTCAGAGGAGGAAGAAGGCAATGCTAAGAAGAAAGGTGTATTTGTTAGAGTGGTGAGGAAGTCGAAGACCGGTGGAGCCCAACAAAGGAAGAAAGAAAAATCTAAGCCTGCCCCTGTTGGAAGATCTCAGAAAGGAAGAAAGGTTAAAACTCAACTTGACAAAGACCTTGAATTCGGTAATTTGCAAGGTAAATACACAATTGTTCCTCCACTATCAACAAACCAACTAATAGATGAAATAATTGTTGATTGGAACTTGAAGAATCTTGGAGCTTATTATGAACATCTAGATGAGGGAGATCAGAGAAAGGTTGAAGAAGCTGTAGTTTTACACTTGCATAACTTTAGCAAAACTTTGATTGAATTAGGGCATAATATCCCTAAGGATTTGTATAACATTATTGATGCAAGAAGGCTAACAACTAGCAAGATTGACAGAGAAATGAAAGAAAGAGAACTGATAAATATTTGCCCCTGTATCACCCATGATGAAGTCAAAGGACTTATTGAAGAGGCTAACAATAAATAATTTAGAAGAAAAAATAGGGTAAATAGGTTGATGATTGGGAGAGTGGAATAGGTGAGAAAGGAAACATAAGAAATATGTAGAAAAATAATTGTAAATGATCCTCTGTACAAAGATGCATTTAAGTCTTCTCAGTCAGAAGAAAAGCAAGGTGTTTCCGATGATCAGAAGGGTGAAACTCACACCGAGGGACATCTGGAAAATCAAGACAACACAACTCTTGATGCTAAGATAGGTGATAATCCTCCGGTGATAGAATATACAACAACCCCCGGAATTCAAAAGGATGATACTGCACCAAGTGGCAACACCAGTGCACAAGATAAAGGGGATGGAGCAGAGAAAAGGGGAGCTAAGGGTGTAGAGGTAAAGGCTGCAGAAGTAGACAAGGCCAAAGGAGTTGTTGATTCAACAATTGACACTCCTCCGGTCACAAGGACCCCACCTCAAATCTCCATTAATCTAGATGGTCCACTAAACCTTGGACAGATGTCCCCTGCCGAGAAGCTAATGCTCGTAGCTGCTGTTCAAGCCTAGGCTAGCCAGCATTTGGTAAACTCTAAATCAAAAGATAAAAAGTTCATTTTGATGTCGGTTAATATTTTGTAGAAGGTGGCTCTAAATGTACAATTAGATTCTAATGCTAGCCCCCCCCCCCCCCGATAAATTGTTTCAATTGATTAATAGTGTAAATACCAGTTTTGATTCTTTAGAGAAGTCTACTACTAAGTGAGTTCTGGATAGATTAAGGATGTTAAAATGCAGATATTTCAGAAGTTGATGGAAGATGATAGAGTTAGATTAAATAAAGGTCTGCAGGTTATTTCAGATGCGTTGACAGAAGGTGGAATATTGTACAAATCGTGTCTAATTTTTCCTAAATTCACTGTAGATTTAGACAAGCAAATAAGTGTTTTCTAGGGAAAACTTGCTAGTATTTCATAGTCTTTTGATCCCAATGTAGCTCCAACCAGCAGTGTTGAAGGACAAATTTTGGCTCTAAATGATCAGATCTCAAGTCTCAATGCAGACAAGGACAAAATTTTGAGGAGAGTTGGTGAACTTCAGAACTTAATTGCCCCTCGGTTGGACACCATGCTAAGCAATAAAGTAGACTGCATGAAGGCGATAGCTCAACCTGTGTCATTCGGTTTGAGGGAAGTAGATATTCATGCCACTGTATCTAGTGCATTTATTACAGTTTTGGATAACTTGAAGAATGGGTGGGACACTCACCTAGGATCTTTGAAGACCATTTTTGCTGACATCTTCAAGTTTTTGTAAATTCTCCGACAAGTATCTCTGTATATAAATTTTGGACAATACCCCATCTTTGGCATTGCTGTCAAAGGGTGAGAGAAACAGTGAAAAATGTACATTATAGAGGAGTGTAATTACAAGTTTCAAAATTATTTGTCTAAGGGGGAGCCTTAGAAATTCTTGTGATCTAGTGTACAGTGCTCAACACTTAGCCATTTTTCATGAGTGTTGCCATCAATGCTAAAGGGGGAGATTGCTGGCAATTGACACTCATTCGGTGACTTTTGATGGTTGATTATTGGTTTAGGGTTGTCATTGCTGGAAACTCTTCATGGAGATTCGATTCGGTAATCATAATTCTTCTTAACTGGTAGCTAGATAATTGGTATTTCAGGATAATCAGAGCAGTTTTGGTCTGGAAGCTTTTCGGTCATTGCGGTGCTATGAATCGTGTATGGGTTGATTGAGACGACATAGTAACATCATTTTAATGTTGTTTTGGTGATCCACATTTATCCCTTGTGATTTGGTCAAGCCGACATGTGACTACATGTTACACTAGCAGGCCAACATAATAAATGATCTATTTTGTGATTGCGGATATATAAGACCGGGTAGATGATCTTTTTGGTGGATGATATGATTGTATGTGAGCTAATGGTGATCAAGAATCCATTTTGGCTTAGTTTCATGTGCACATTCTTGATTCAGTAGCTGACTGAGATAGTGAATAGGGTAGAACAAAGCAAAACAACAAAGGTGATTCTATCAGTATATTTGGTACTCAACAAAAACTCATCCAAAATATTGTAGATGCTATTTTGGAGTTCATTTTTCTATAATTCATCATTGTAATTAATCAGTAAGGCTGTGAGCCTTCTAGGGTTGTAGCCCTTATTGTATTTGAGTAGTGAACTCTAGGCAGTGTGCCTGAAATCTTGTGCATTCCCCTTATTGTAATATTGTTTTGCTACTGGCCATAGTGGAATAATATTGTGGCTTCAAATCCCATCATGATTTTTTCCATTTGGGTTTCCACGTAAAAATCCGATGTTATGATTTTGTGGTTGATTGTTTTATGTTTTTGCATTTCAGTTTCAAGTGTACACTTCCGGTGGTTTAAAGTTAAGTTTGAAAATAAGCAAACCGATAGATCATTGATTCACCCCCCCTCTCAATGATCCCTGATTCCAACACAAACATACTCCATTGTTAACACAGTAGAGATGAACCTGCAGGGTTTGAACCTAGGTTGTAGGCACTACAGGCAAGAAGCCCCATGATTTGATTAATAATTGAAAAATTGTTAAATAATCAAATAAATACTAAGTATTCATTTAATTAAGTGGATAGAATTAGGTGTCTACAAATACCATTTCCAATTTCAATTAGAAGAGCTCCAAGTCACATTTAAAGAAGAATGTACACAAAAACTATAAAATTGCTAAAGCATGGGGAAACATAGGCAATTAGAATAATGATCACATATCTTTGGGTTCTACGAAGAACTAGTACATGAGGTGCTAGCTAAGCAACTTAGAGCTTTGCTTCCCTCTTGCTCAACTGATTGGCATGAGATTTGAGTGAGTGGGAGATGACAATGAAGAACTGCTTGACTCTGATGTATATTGAAGTTGGAGAGCTTTGTCTCATAGGAAAATGTTCCTATGAGGATAGTGATTATTGTGAATGGTGCACATCTATTTATAGAAAGTATTTAGGGAAGATGTAGATTTATATTCAAAACCTTTTGATGAAGAGGACTTTAAAAGTCCAAACACAAAATTCTTCTCTGAATCACCTCTAATTTATTTTAAGTGCATTTACAATGTTGATAGATCATAACATGCACATGATTTATCACGTGTTTGCACTATTTATAAAAAAGTAAAATATACGACAATGATTTATAAAACTAAAAGGTTAAGGGAGGTGTTTTTCACAATTGGAGAGAGTTGTGCCTTTTCAATATGTTTTTTTGAATCTGTAAGCTCGTGATTTTTTACTATTTTTTTTAAATGAGAGAACTATTTGTTGTTTCTTTATTATCAAACATTGTTCTATTCACTAATCAATCTCATTATCATAAGTCATAATAAATTGGTTCAAATACAAACATATAATACCACTTTTCTCAAGATCATAAAATGATATCCTTCTTAAATGTATGATGTGGGCATCTCAAATGTTTGATAATAAACTCTTTCACAGAAACAAGAAAATGCAAGTAATAATTGCAAAAATAAATTTCATGAATATTACCACTAGTCTCCAAACCTATAAATATGATCGATACAACCTAAGTAGGATAAAAAATATCTAGTTATGCATGAAGTTTTACCCAAAATAAATTAGGGTTTTGGTGTGATTATAGGTCAATGTACACTACCAACAACTTAAGAGAAATAAATGAAATAATGAATTTAAAAAATAATAGAAAAAGGCACACTAAATGTATTGTTAAATTGATCTTGCACATGCGTTGATTGATCATAAAGAGGTTACCCATCAAGTTCTAGATATCTTGAAGTATAGTGTGTAAAATTGATTATTATACCTAACCTATCCTAATACCATGTTATAAATCAAGATCTTGGGATACTAAACATTATATAAAAAAATTAAATAATTAAAATGAAAACAATAAAACCATAGAATTTTACACATTACTCAAGATATACATGGGGTAAACCCTTTCGGGTAAAAAACTCCATAAAGCATCATTTTATTCAAATAATTACCAAAATATCCTTGTAGACGTATAAAATTAATTAAATTAAATATTTGATTAAGTTAGCATTTCTACATAATTAATTTAATTATGTTTATCCTTATTCCTCTCAAAATTAATTAAATCAAATTTAATAAATTGTCACTAAGTCTAATAATAAATCTGCCAACAAATTAATTATTTTCCCCATTCTTCTAAAGTCATCTAAATCATTAATTTTTTAAAATTCCTCTTAGTTGACTAATTCTAATTAATTAACTCAATCATGTGATTCCTACAAATCACTTCTGCTAATTCTCACTTAGCCCAATTAATTCTTTTAGAAGCATGATTAACAATATCCTCCAATTTTATATCCCTCCACTCATTCTCTCTCTTCATGCCACATCCTCCTAACTTTCCCACTTGCACTCTAATCTCTCATTAACCTTCCTAATTACCCTTCTTAATCATTTGTACATTCCTAATCCTCATGAATAGGAATAAGTCAACCATTTTCCATAAATGGTTTGTCTCTCTTTATCCTCCAAATCTTAAATGCACCTATTTTGGTCATGTTAAAGGATTCCAAATCTTTTGCACATTCCCATGCCATCTCTTCCCAAGGATTTTTTAATTCCCTTTCTCATTTATTCCTTCTATGCAATCTTCTATTTGAGAATTTTTAAATCCTTTGTTCCATCTCAAGGAATTTCTAATTTCTTTTATTCTTCCAATATGCCTAGGGATCTCTTCCCTATGCACCTTGAGGAGTGTGGAGACAAGAAATGCCTTTGTGGAAAATCTCTTCGTCTCCACACCATGTCCTCTCAATCCTTCCCATCACTTTCCTTCAATCTCCACCCTTCATTTCAAATTGATTATGACCCTCCATTTTGACCATCTCAAATCTATAAATTGGAGTCTCCTTCCCTCATTTCCATAGCTCATGTTTTTGCAATCTTATGCTGCTACTTTGTGCTTTTAAATCCTCCCTTAGCATCCATATTATAGTAAAATCCCTCCACACTTATCTAAATTCATCCATCATTTCATCCATCTATCCAAATCCCTTGTTGTTATTGTGTAGTGGAGAGCACTCCACATTCCAAATCAAGAGCCAATTCAATCAAGTGGAGCTTGGGTGCAATTCCACTTCATCGAAGGCTTAATCCGAGGAGAAAGAGATAAGGTTATGTGAAGATAAAATGGTTTCTTTCATGTTTATTTGAAGTTTTTGTGCTTCTTTGGATTGAAACTAACCATAACACTTCACATCAATTTTCCCTTGGTTCATTTTGGCACGCCCGATGGGACCCACGTCCCTTGCTACTTATCTTTTTTGTGGATTTTTGAGTATTTACTCGTAGGTTTCCAATTCAGTGTATGAGATTATATTTCGACGTCTCTTATTTGCTAGATTGACGTTTACGCACAACCACATCAACATTTGCGTTTAAATTCAAAGTTTTCCCGCTTTGTTTCCTTGCAGATTTTAGATCGGCGTCTGCATTTTGCAAAATAGTGTCTCCGTTCTTCTTTATTGTCTGATATGTTTTCCGTTTTATTCCACTTTTAATTTAGTTAAAAATACAAAAAAGATAAAAATATAAGTTAAAAATCACAAAAACAACTTAGATTAGCAGTTTCATTTAACTAACATTTGGATTTTTAGTAGGGAATATAGGTTTTTAGGCTAATTAGTTGATATTTTGGGGAATTTAGCGTTTTGGCATCTATGCTATGGTTCGACATCTCCACCGAGACTATTTTTCCCACATGCATTCAAATTTTAAATTTTCAAACTTTGCTAGCTAACTGTTTTCTGTAGCAATCTGCTTCGACATCTACGCAAACAACCGATGTTTGCGCTAAGAATCGGTCAACGTCTCCGCAGGTATAATATTCCTCTAGATTTTCAAATTTCAAATTTCAAAATTTTCTCGTTTTTTGTCTTGGTTTTTACATTGATGCCCTACTTCGGCGCTTGCACAGACGTTCGGCATCTGCACTTATACATCGACGTCTATGCTGAGGTAGTTAGGATTTTTGGTTATTAATCAGGTTTGGAGTTTTGCAGGGTTTTCGGTGTGTCCAAGACTAGTTTTTATCAGACTACTAGCACTTTTCTTGCAACACGCTTGTCCAAGCCCAATATTTTCCATTAGTATTAGTTTGGTTTCATTGCACTCAATTAGAAAACCTATTTTTGTGGGGCTAAAAAGAATCTTTGTTTGCCATGTTTGTGTGCACCTGTACATGTGTAGAAGTTGTCCCACGTCTAACCCACACTATCCACTCCCCTTGATCTTCATGATCTTGGGTGCATGAGAAAAGTGTTAGCAACACTCGAATTTTTGTTTATTAGGTAGAGGGCCTATCCCCTCGAGAAGCCCATAAGGCCAGTGTGGGAAGAAAGACCCAAGATGTAATGGGGTTTTAGCCAAGTTACCTCTCAGCCACTATATAAAACACGTGGGATGAAAGTCTTCACGACAGGTGCTAATTGCCTACCCACGTTGACTTCCCTAGTACCTATGTTCTACAGGAAGGAAGCCTCCCGAGAGAAAGAGCATATGTGGACACCCAAAAGAGAGTCTCGTACCAAGAACCTTGTTTAGTAAGCCAAAATATCACATTGATGGTGCAGGGAGTGTAGATCATACCCCGAAGTAACCCCTCATGTATCAACTCAAGATGAGACAAAAATCCCTCAATTAAAATATCTTTGAATCTTCATGGTAAGAGAATTTAGTATACCTAAGAAGTGAGTGCCATGGAGTGGAGCTAGTGTTACTAGAATCTCTATCTATCTACTTGTTTGAGGTATCACTTTGTGCGAGGGGCCCTATTCAATGGTTTCCAATTTTCAACCTAGGATGTATGTTTGATGTGTCTTCATTTGCATTTTATCGTTGGGCTAATCTAGGCTCCCCAACCAATTTCACACTTATTATAAAGCATTGTGCTTGGCCAATGTGTCTTCATTGTCTGATATTCTCTTGCAAAAAAATTGACCAGATTTGACAAAATTTCTTTTGAAAATTTCACTTCAAACTGTCAAAACTGTCCTTTGATGTCTCTTCCTTGTCAAAACTGTCCTTCGGTGTCTCTACCTCACTATTTCAGCGTCTCTATCCTGCTTTGGTATGTCTGCCTCACTTAAGTTTTTAGTTAGTTTCATTCATGCACCACAAGATAAAATCCCTCAAGCATCCCAAGAGGTCAATTTATCGTAAGTCAAGAAGAAGAAACCTAGTTGTGAGAAACTCCTCAAGTGTTGTAAATTTTTATACATCAACTGTAAACTCTTGTTGAAACATAAAACCTTCTTGCATCGTTTTCACGATTACCTTCATGGTTACAACAATGAGTTTGATGAGGAACCTTTGAGTACCCGTGCTTTCCATCAAAGATCTAGTTTGTCCCAAAGCATCAATAGGAGTGGTCATATCCCTTTGCCAAACTTGCCCCATCCTTAAATCACTTATTGAGTCACTTGTTTATGTAAGGTAACCTCCCTTCTCACATTTTCTTTTATTCAATCAATCCCTCTTTCTTCCATTATGATTGTTGTCTTTTCTAAGGACTTAGCATAATTAATCATCAACCTTAATCAATCCAACCAATCAAAGTTTTCAACCAATCAATCAGTCAATCAACCTCATCCTAAGGTTAATACTTTTTGAAAGTTGGATTTAGACCTTTATATTTAATCAATCATCAATTGGCATTTGTGCTTGGGAAAGAATCTCCCCTGAGTACCTTTGCCTAATCATTTGGGTTGATCAAAACCCTAGTCCTTTTTCCCTATTTTTCTTGGGAACATAAGACTATCCTAAGTAGAAGAAGGTTCGATCAATTGCACTTAAATACAAAGGTCTATTTTTTTCCTAGCTTTGTTATCACATTGCTTTGTGGTTAATATCATAAATCCTCAAAGTCCTAATCCAAGGGCTAAGGTTTCATTTTAATCAAATCAACTTCTTCCTAATCCAGGGACTATCCAAATCACTTTCAATCTAAATCAATTATCAAATAAAACCCAACCTTTTAAAGTCATTTCATCATATTTGCTCACCAAATCTAAATCATTTCAAAACCCCTTCCTCCTTTTTCACCACTTTCACCCCTAAGGTTACCCGTGTATGGTCTCGACTCACTCACAAAAAGAGAAGATGGACGTCGAAGGCAATGAGATTCCTGTTCAACTAGTCACCCCTTTGATCAAAATCCTCAACAAGAAGAAGAAGAACTCGTTGATCAACTTGAGCTTTCACCATGCGTACAATCCTTCATAGACAACCCGTACAATCAAGAAATGATGGAAAGATTTTTCAAATACAATCCCAATAATCTTGCGGCTCAACTCATCACCCAAGGGGCACGTTTGCCCCTAGATTTCGATCGATCTATCCTTGGCAGACCACTGATAGGTGAACTCATAGACAGTTCCATTCTTGATGCTCTTCTCCTTCCACTACCTGTGACTTTTGCACCCACGACCACCTTAACTCCAATTTCCATTCCCCTAAATATTTCTAATCCTCCAAGGTCATCCACATCCCTTCACAATTTGGCCAACTACATCAACACTAGCCTACCTCCCACTAGCACCATTCGTGGGTCGCATCCTCAAATCAATTCCCAACCTCCTAGTTCCGCTTATTAATATATTGGTGGTGGTGGTATTCCATGCATGTCCAACCAAACCCTAGGGTCTAACATGAGTCATTAAGTCCTTAATGTCCACAACCGACAACAATCTCATGAAATACATACAGGATATGAAGAACCTTATAAAAAATTTCAAGGATGGGACTAATAAGAGACCTTATACTTTTGAGGAAATATGTCCTTGTCCGTATGATTTTGTGATGCCCAATTTTTAAAAAATATAAGGGCAAGGGTGACCCTAGAGACCATGCCCATGAATTCTATATCGTTCGTTAAGAGGTCTCTTACAGTGATGTCTACCTTAGAAGACTATTCCCTAAAATTCTTAGTGGAGATGCTCTCGCTTGGTTCTCTGCTCTACTCCATGGCTCTATCAAGTCTTTCCCAAACATTGTAGTGAAGTTCATGTCCCATTACGCATACAACATTGAGAATAATGCTTCTATGATGGACTTATGCAATACAAAGAAAAGGCCCACAAAGACATTCACCAAATTTTTACAAAGGTGGTAACATTTCATCAAGAAGTTTTCTTGGGACATACCAGAGTCATACCAAATTGAGGTATTCCAACTTAAGCTGGTACCAGAACTATCTAAACCTTTTAATTGTCAGTGCTTAGACACCTTTGAACAAATCACTCAGAAAGGTCTCACCTTAGAATGCATCCTTTTAGTGGAGGGAACATTAAAACACTATCAAAAATCTAATCAAGGTTCCTTCTCGTACAATTACAAACCTAAGTATTGGTATAAAAACAAAATTTCTGTCAATGATGGAGTCATTGATGCCAAGCATGTTCAGACTATGACTATCCCTTCCAAACCTACCACCACCAACAATTTATTCAACACTCAATCCAACCCTCACAATCAATCCCAACCCCACAACACTGTCTCCACCCAAGGTCAACCTTCTCTCTCCAACAATCAGTCCCAACATGTGTACACTCTACTTGCTGAACCCATTGAGGTCATATTCCAGAAGATTGTCAAGGCTGGCACTGTTGTCTTTCCAATGACTTGCCCTTTTGATGCAAATCAACCTAAGCCTCAGTAGTATAATGAAAATGAATATTGCGACTACCATCTTGTCAATGATAATGATACACACGTGTATGAAATTTAAGAACTACATCCAAGACCTAATTGACAAGGGTGACTTTGAGGTTGCAATTGCTAAACCTAGCAATTCCAATGATAAGCTCAAAAATGTCCCAGGATCCATTCCCCAAACATGGTAAGGACAAAGCCTCATCATCTCATAAATTTCACTATGATTAGAATAATTATGTCTCCAACATTAACTCCTTGGTAGGCCGCATAGAACCTGTCGATACCCATGTCAACACCATCACAATCCAAGGAGCTGATCCTCCCCCTACTTCTCACAGGCCCAGGGTTACCATTAAAGGTGCCCCTCCATCGCAATCGTCAAGCCAACCCTCCCAAGAAAAGATAGTCATTCAAGGTGCTCCATAATCCACTTCATATATCCAAAGTGATTACAAACTTAGTACTTGTAAAGGAAGAGTAACCATCCAAGGAGCTCGTCCCCCTCCCCCACCAGCCCCCATGTAATCCATCGACCGTTATGATATCCTTGATCATCTCGGTAAGACACATGCACAAATTGATGCCAAGCCCTCCTTGTAACCTGCCAAACACCTCAAAATGTATGACACTTAACCCTCAAAACAATAATAGGATCCAACTAGACAAGGCTCTACAACATTAGTTCGATCATCTCACCATCTTCAAGGCTCAAACTTACTCAACTTGGTTAAATGGCTCCAACATACACTTTGAGACCTCCAAGGGTTATGGACCATTAGAACACTTTTTTTGGGTCAAACATGACTCACTTGAACCAGATCCAACACTGGTTTTGAGGATTCAACCCTATTCCCCATAGCACCTTCACAATTAGGCTTATTTGCTTGTAGCCCTTTCTAGCGGGTAAAGGGACCTTAAGTTCAAACTTTCCCAAACACCCTAGAAAAAAAATTATGGATTCAAGTACCCTTTTGGAAGTTACACAATTCCCCAAAAGAAAGGTTCAGGGTCTGACAAACAAAGGTCTGAACCGGTAGGATGTTGACTATCCTAAAGGGCTAATTAGGCCTCCATTTGTGAAGGACCTATATCCAGATGAGTAAACCGGGAAATTACAACCCCATGGGTGTGTGGGGAACCATAAACCATAATGGATTCCAAGTTTACATGCCTGGAATAATCACCATTTGCATTCAAGGGTAATTTTGCTATTCAAGGTCTAGGTAGCCACATAGAGATGTCTACCTAGGGTCGGTTCAAACACACCTCTCCCTTGCTCCTCCTGCAAATTTTTTTTGGAATCCTAGAATAAACTGACCATACTTGCATTTCACCAAATCCCATGAGTCTCAGATTGATAAATTGCAAGTTATGGCCATGGAGGAGGAAAAACCCAAGGTAAACCCTGGTTTTCTGGGCACCTACAACAAAATTTGAATATCAGGAGAAAAACACACAAATATAACTTCAAAAAAAAGGAAAAAAAAAGACAAATCTCCTCTCTAACCAATTCACATCATTGGGGATTGATCCCAATCTGTACAGTACCGTACCCCGCACCAAAACTCCAGAATTGCAGTTAAAACTCAGAATTTTATTAGTTTGCTGTCACCAAAACTTTCCTCCGTACAGTCTCTCCTTGGGAATTGGATCCACAAGGTGTATAAACCACTCCAAAACTTCTCTCAACCCAAAAAAAGAGGTTAGAGCCGTTGGAGGAGTTCAAAACAAAAATGCAAAAAGTGCGTAAAAGTTGCTCATGACAACTTTTGACAACTTTTGCAAAAGTTGTCAAAATGTCATCTTTCACCTCCTAATGCCTTGGGTCAAGTCTAACTCCTCCTAAAACATCCTAGAAGCACTAAAACCACTAGGATAACTATGTCCTAAACACATTTGATCCCCTATTGTCGAAAAGTCCTAATTGGCTTATAGAAATGCCAAAATAGGAGTTTGGCTCACAAGATGGGGTTCTTTATTACAAACACACAATGCATGATTGAAACACACACAAAAAAATCCTAAAGAAATGTTTTATTCCTTATCCATCCTCCCTTGATTCTGACTTATCATCTTGAAGGGGTGCTCCTACACCACAAATCTCCATCCTAGAACTCCTCAAGACCTCACCTATCAACAAAGAGATTCTCAAGCAAGCCCTTCTGGAGTCCCATGTCCCAGATAACTTGATCATTGCAACCCAATTCCAAGCCCTCATTAGTAACCTTATTTCATAGTGTCACCTTTTTTTTACATCCAAAGATGCCTCATCTGACGATCCATCCCACAATAAACCTCTTCATATTAGGGCTATTGTACATAAGCATAAAATCAAGAGGGTCCTTATAGATGGTGGATATGGCTTAAACCTTTGTACATACAAATTTATTAAACAACTAGGAATATCTAAAGATTTGGTTTATCCATCTGGTAAGATCACAATAAAGGCCTATAATGATATTAAAAGAGTTTCAAAAGACACCATGACATTACCTCTTCAAGTGGGACCTGCAATGGCAGAAACCACATGTCAAGTCTTAGACCTTGACCTCCCATACAAATTTCTCCTTGTCCGACCATGGATTCACTCCATTCAAGCTATTTCATATACCTACCATCAATGTCTGAAGTTCCCTTACAATGGTAGAGAGATCACCATCCCGACTGATCGGCAACCTTTCTAATACTGCAAGCTCCTTGAAGGGAAACACCCCTATCATTGCCCACATAATACACCCACTCCATCACCTCCAAGTGATTTGTCAAACGTCACATCCACATCATCTCAACTAGAGGTCAAGGTCAAGATAATTGACAATGGTTGTGGAGAGTACACCCTTCGAACTGTTCTTTATGTGGGTCAACTTCCACCCTCTCCTAAGTCATATGGTAAACCTATACAAATCAAGAATCTAAGAAAACCCACCATACAATGCAAGAAGACCACCTTTCAGCATTGGGGCCCACTTGATGAAGGGAGCTTGGAAACTAATGTCACTTCTTGGTTGTACCGGGAAGAAAATGAAGCACCAACAAACATCCCCAAACAAATGTATCCTAAGACATCTGCCAGAGTAGATAAGATGGGATATAAAGGACATGGTCTTGGACCATAGGAACATGGAAGAAAGAACCCATCTCTCCAATCTCCTAAAAGTACAATAGGGTGTTGGGTTACTCACTTATACCCAAGATCACTATCACTAGTGCTCTGACAGACTCTCCTACTGAAATAGAGGACTCTGATGAAGAGGAGTTCCACGAAATGCCTTTTGAATACCTTGACAATATATTTTATGATGTCCATATTAACACCATCACCCTCGTTATCCCTTCCACTCTATTTGAGCTTCAACTCATTCACCCTGAGTTTATTGACTGGAATCAACGAGGACTATTATGGGACTTTTCCCCCAAAAGAGATAATAAAGTTATAAAAAATCCCTTTAGAGTTAAAAGGGAGGTAAAAGTAAAGGATATTATAATCCTTTGGTTTTAAGAAATATTAATAAAGAATGCTTATGAAAAATCTCTCTTAAAAGAGGAATAATTATAATTATTAAAAGATAGTTAAAGGTGAACTTTTCGAAAGGGTGTGATGGTTTGGAAACTACCCTTTGAAAGGTTATATAAGTCATTTATGTGAGACTTGGAAGGGGGCATGGAGATCATTCAAGGAAGACGAAGAAGGTGGCTTGGTGGGCTATGTGCATAGGAGAAAATATAGGAATTTAGAAGGCACAAACGAATGAAGGTTAAGGGCATTGGTTGGCATGGGCATTGGAGAAGGGGCACACAACGTGTGTCCAACTCGGGGTCTAATGTACATCTGAGAGTGTCCTGGCTAGGGCTATGTTTATTTCATGCCATGAAGGCATGTGAGGTTATGTGTAAGAACCTGTTCTCTTGGAGTGCTTACTTGCCTTAAAAGAGCCTAGACCTGTGACTATTCCATTGAATTCTAGATATATGATTGGTTCTTGTAAGAACTGGTTCCTTTGAGAAGTGCACCCTAGCAATAAGGGCCAATACCACCAGAACTTCCTTGAAGTGGGAGTGACCTTTCCAAACCCCATGATACAAATAAGTACTTGAAACCCTTGATGATAAAGGATAATGAGAATATAATTATTTTGATGATAATATGTGGCTATGTTATTCCGTCTATTGTATTATCAATTGACTTAATAAATATTGTCAAATTATTACATTGGTTATTCACATCTAATTTAGTCTTATTACATTGATCTTAACATTAATATTTAAACACTTAATTCTACTGCAATTAGGTACTTGAGTCTCAGAAAAAGTACCATTACCACCCATTCTTGACATCCGTGCTAATGATAATGACCTCTTGGAATTTCTTACTATGTGAGACCTTGAGGACCACACAACTATAAATGGAATCCATCTCAACAAGGAGGTATACTTTGGTAGTCAAGTCAACTCCCTTAGTCACAAAAATGAAAATAAAAAGAAAAATAAGCAGTCCCTTGGTGAAAATCTCTCTGAGGCACCTTCAAACTCAGAAAAATTAAAAATAAAGGATGTATCTTCTAGTAAAAACCTAGACTAGGCACTAGAGGATGAGGGTCTTGACTTGCCTGCCATGGTTCCCTCATATCAAGAAAAATCACCTTTGCTCATTAAGGAGACTGACACTATCAACATGGGAACAAATGACAATCCAAAGAATGTGCTTATTTCTAAGTCCCTTGTGGATGAAGAAAACCAAAATTTCATGAGCTTTCCACAAGAGACACAAATCAACTTCACCTGACCCTATACTAATATGCCCGACCTTGATCCAGAATTAGTAGTGCACAATGTTGTAGTTTGACCAGATGCTTAAATCGTCAAGTAGAAGCTATGCAAGATACATCCACAGGTAACACACCTAGTCAAAGCAAAACTTCAAAAGATGCTAGATGTTGGATTCATCAATCCTATAGACTATCTTGAGTGGGTTTTGAATTTTGCACCTGCACAGACTTTAGAGACCTCAACAAAGAATATGTGAAAGATGATTTCCCCTTTCCAAACATAGATATGATTGTGGATATTACAATTAGACATGAAATGCTATCCCTAATGGATGGCTTCTCAGGATATAATCAGATTAGAATGGCAGAAGATCAACATAAGACAATATTCACAACTCCTTGGGGCACCTTCTACTATCAAGTTATGCCCTTTGGTCTCAAGAACACAAGAGCAACTTACCAGAGAGAAATGACAACCATCTTCCATAACTTTTTGCACAAAATTATGGAAGATTATGTGAATGCTCTCCAAGGAAAGTCTAAAACATGAGAAAAGAAAATTCCTATCCCAAGAAAAATATTTGAGAGACTTGAGAAATATAAGCCGTGTCTAAACCCTAAGAACTGTTTCTTTGGGATCACATCCAAAAAGATATTGGGATTCATATTCTCACACAAAGGAATATAAGTGGACCCGACTAAAGTCAAAACAATAATGTAAATGCTTCCTCTTAGAACACTCAGACAACTTCACAATGCTTCATAGTCTCCAAGGAAAACTTCAATCCATCTGTAGATTCATCACACAACTAGAAGATAAGTGTCATCCATTTGCACACCTCTTGCGTAAAGACACTAAATTTAAGTGGGACTCTATGTCAGAAAGCCTTTGATAAATTGAAAGAATATCCGACTTCCCCTCTGGTTTTGATGCGACCTATTCAAGGACAACCCCTCCTCTTGTACATATCAACAACTACAGTGGCGTTAGGGGCATTGCTTGCACAAATAGATGACAAAGGCAAATAACATGCGATATACTATATTAGATGCACTCTTGTGGGATATGAACTCGAATAAATTCCCATAGAAAGAGCTTGCCTCACAATGGTTTTCAACACTCAAAAACTGTGTCACTACATGCTCAACAACAAGATAAAGCTAATAGAAAAAAATGACCCCCTCGAATACTTGTTGTCTAAACCTACTCTCACAGGATACACAGGAAAATAGGTCATGCTCTTGAGTGAAATTGACATTGAGTATGTAGATAGAAAAGAAATCAAAGGGAAAATTATAGCTGATCAACTGACTAATTCTCCTCTTCAAGGTGACCACCCCCTCATAACAAAATTTCTCGATGATACCATTATGACTCTCAACACATCTACAAAATGGCACCTATACATTGATGGTTCTTGCACACAAAATGGATTGGGGGTAGGTATCTTGTTAATCACACCTCAAGGAGATTGCATCCCTAAGTCCTACAAGATAGCCTTTGCATGCACAAACAATATAGCGGAGTATGAAGCTTTAATCACTAGGCTTCATCTAGCTATTCAATGAAAGATCACATAATTTCACGTCTATGGTGATTCCCTACTTGTAATTAAGTAAGTAAATGACGAGTATCAGATAAAGGATGACAAGTTGCTCCCTTATTGCAGCATGGTTGAGGATCTCAAACAACATTTCACTTTTATTCAATTTGACCAAGTTTCTAAAATAAACTACAGAGCTGCTGACATCATGGTTGCAATTGGTTCCCTTCTATAGATGCCTGCAAATAGTTAGAAGTGTGACTTTTTGGTCGAGAAACTTCTAGTACCAGCATACAATGTCCTTGAATAAAAAATGGTGCATGTCCTCATTGGTTCTGATTCCCCATGGTACCATGGTTCAAGATAACATCATCCCCCATTACCTCATTAAAACCTAGCAAAAAACCTTCATCCGTCGATCCACTCGCTATACCATCCTCAGTGACACCCTATTTTGAAGGAATTTTGATGAAACCCTCGTAAGGTGTTTAGGCAAAGATGAGGCTTCATGGGCACTATGTGAAGTGCATGAAAGTATTTGTGGAGCACACTCAAGTGGCATCACTCTGGCTAAGAAGATCTTGCGCATCAGATACTACTGGCCAAGAATGGAAGAAGATGCTTATCATTATGTAAATAATAAATGTATCCCTTGTCAGTAACATGGTGACAAGATTCATGCACCCTCTCAGGATTTGCAACCATTTTGTTAGACAACTCAGATAACTAGAGGACAACTGAGAAGGGGGGGAGGGTGAATCAGTTGTCACCGGATTATAGAACTTTAAGCATTCAAAACCTTATTACTAGAACACATAAACTCAATACCAGAATGCATAAACAAAATATCAGAAAAACTGATATAACAATTAAACATAAACATAAATCATAGAACAATTACCATCCATCTAGAACACATAACACCAAGATTTGTACGTGGAAAACCTGGTAAAGGGAAAAACCATGACCGAAAGCCTACCCACAGTTAGATAATACTTCTGCAGTAAGTATGTGATTACAATATGAGGGGCCACACACATACAGAAAGGCCAACAACCTAGAGCACACTGCTCCTCACAAAAAGGAGCCTCACTAACTACAAATTAAATCTAGACTACAATCTAGAAATAAGAGTGAACTGCAAGGATAACATATCCTATGCCTGAGTATAGTTTCGGTTAAGCTCAGTACCGAAGGCCTTAAACCTCTCTTACCAACCCAATTCGATAATACAATAAATTCATAACATAAACCTGCAATACAATAATCAACCAAGTCATCTTAGGCCGAAAAAAATGTAAACCAATCATTAAATACCACCAGTAACACATTAGGAACATCCTACAACACGTTACATAAACCGCTCCATAACCTAGATAACATCGGACCCAAAATAGGTCGCCATAAACCAAATCCAACACCACCGATGAACTAGAATACGAACAAGATAACCAATAGCATCCTGAGAACCATCTAGAATCCACACCAACAACACTTATCACGTGCATCAAAAGATCTTCAACAAAGCTCTGCTGGTAAAACCCTTACTGGTAACCAGAAGATTTACTAGAACAAATGATAGCTCTTGAGTTATCAAATCTTGAACCAATTGATCGATATACGAATTTGAATAGCATGAATGACAGATTTAAATCAATTCCACAAACCAAAGCATACCAAAGCAATACCAGTGTTGGTGCCCAAAACCACAGATTGGAAAACCCAAAGACTTGCCAAATCCTCAAGCAGTCTAATCAGCCTTGGCCAACGAACAGGGATAGTCAAACACTAAATCCCTTTGCACTTCAGGCTCCACTAAACCTAGGTGGGTATACCTCCCCCTCTCAAGCACAACAAGAGTTATTTAAAGTGGATTTAAACTTTGCTAAGACAACTCTTTGCAAGAATGACAATAATTTCCTGCTACCGTTGAGTGCTTTTATTTGAATGCTTTTGAAATTGAAAACTGAATGTAAAGATAATTGTGTAAAAAGTTTGTTGTAGTTTGGAAATAAAATACTTTCAGGACATACAAGAAATATACAATAGATTAGTTCAAAAGGCTTTAGAAGAATGTTTCTCTCTCAAGGACCTTATGCGTATCAAATCAGAATCTCAGAGAATGAATAACAGACCAGTGCCTCTATCCAAGAATATATATGGTACTTTGTGGACCAATAACTTTATCAACTTAGGAGACAATATTAATCATCACTATAAAGGTTCAGTATGTGTCACGTAAACAATAAGAACCCAATCTCACATTTAATGTAACAACATGTGATTCACATTATAGCAAATCCTTAAACATATTTATCAAGAGGACAAAGAATATTTCATCAACACAGAAGTATACACTATATTTGAAGTAGAAACAATGAACCTTGTATATTAATCTCTGAGAAATGACAACACACAAAAGCTACACTTGGAGATACTTCATTACAATTTGCTTGCACAAAATGATACTTCTTCTTCCTATAGACTTCCCTAATACAAATGACTTTTAGTCTTTTACAACAACATGATGTTCTATCCCAATCTCCCCTATCCCAAACAAAATTACTCCCCTATAAGTATGTCCATGAAAAGGCATATATGAAAGGACACACCCTTTCATACACAAGAGGGAGTTACAGATAGTTGCATTCCCAAAGGACACACCCTTTGGTTTAAAAAATAATTACAAGTAATAACCCTAAAATCAAACTAAAGAAATGCTTTAATAATGTTCTTTTATTTTCTTCCTTGATGAAGTTCCTCCGTAAATCTTTAAATATTCATTATCTTCCCAAAATCTCCTCCACATAAGATAAACCAATCAAATCCCTTGGTTTGAACATTAAATATATCTTACCTTCAATTAGGTTAGAAAATATTATTTGCAAAATCAATCAAACTCTTATTCATAGGATATAAATAATTTACCCTAAAGAACATTTTAAATATATTGACTTAGGGTAAATAACATATGAATAGATTTCTTCATAACACTAAAATCCATTTAATAAATGCTACTCGTCATTTTACCTTGAGTAAAAAGAAAATAAAATACATTTTCTCTTTTAACAAAATAATAATCACACTTTGATTCCTCACATACATTATAAATATTTACCCTAACATGTATTCAATTAAGTGTTTTTAGGGGTAAAAATATTTATAAGAATACAATATAATATCCACTTTGGTAATAAAATGCTTTCAATGATTTTTAATATGCATTTAAAACATTTGCAAATATAATGTATTTCTCTCTTTTGACAAAATATATTTATTTGAAATTTCTCAAAAGGCAAAGTAAAGAATAAAATATAATAAATTTACTTTCAAAACGCCTCAAATAATAAAGAACATTACATCTCAAAATAGAATATTAAAATATTATTCTTGGATAAGGTATACTCCCTGCTCCTTAATGTGCCTAGAAATTTATTTTTTCCCATGTGTAACAAGTTAGTTTATTGATAAATAAAAATATTTACATTAGGGATATATTAAAATATAATCTTTAATAATGTAATCCCTAATGCAAATATTTAAAAACAATAAATTTGCCTTAAAAGAGATATATGTATCATTTCTTTATAATATAACACTTTTAAATTAAGGGCAAAAATATAATGTGAAATATTCCCAAACATTTTATTTTAATAATGAAGTGATTTTTCTTCTTTAAATAAACTTTAATAATAAAAATCACTTTAAGGAATCCTTCTCAAAATTTAGTAAATAACATTTAAGAATATTTACTTTAAAAATTTTCAAGAGTAAAAAGTGATATTTAATAATGCTTTTGGAAAAACAAAATCATTTTCACCCTTAATAAATAAACCATTTAAAATACACTCACCTCATGGCAAAATTAAAATAATAATATTACCTCCAAATCTTTCATCGGGGTAGCTTACTCTATCGGGTTAGTGCAATTTATGTTATGCCGATCCCCATGACTTACTTATTTTTCTAGAATCATAAAACCATTAATAAAAATAATTTACCCTAAGAAATGTATTTTACCAAGACTCAACCTTTAGGGCAAAGCTATTTTTATTGCAATAAAACCCTCACAAAATTCTCCTAATATTTAGGAGATTTTCAAGAATGATCTATAAAATGGAAATCACCTAAAATAAATAAAATTTCAAGATCAAGAAATCCCTATAATAATGCCTTTGGAGGAAAATTCATAATTACTTTACCTTATGAGATAAAAACCTTTTACCTCCCTTAAAATGTGCCCTTAAATCATTTAAATATATATGGAAATTAGAGTATTTATATATTTCTTTTGAAAATAAACTCTTTATTTCCTTCAACCGACTACATAGTGTTTGATCATTTCATTTGATCAAACATAAAATCTTTTATTTCTTGCACATTACACGAGCTCAAAATTTGTGTTAGTTTTTAAAACATCATATAGTTTCATAACACAAATAATTTAAATGCTATAATATTAATTGGAGGATAAAAAATAATATTTATAAACTTAAACACTCTCCAATTAATATAATTAAGACCGATTGCAAAAAAATAAAAATACTGTGATGGAATTCAATCAGTGTAATGTCCCTGTAGGAGAAAACCGTTCAATGTCTAGATAACATGATTTTGAGAAAAAATTTAACATTGGACATAGTAAATTGCATTTGGATTTATTTTACAAGATATATAAAATAATAATATAATACTCAAATTTGACATAATAATACTTGCATGTAAACAGAAATGCAAAGGCATCTTACTTTCGAACAAAAGAATTAGGGTTTGAGAGGGCGCACCTGGAGAGATCCGAATTTATGAAGCACATACATAACTCACATCATAGGTTCCTGAGAGTTGATCATAGGTAATACACACACTCGAATGGAGAAAATTGCTTTCAAGTGTGAACTTGGAACTCTAAAATTTGAAAATTTTAGGGTTCCAACAGTGGCTCTTTCTGGGGACGTATGCTCCTTGTGGGCATAGCAAGATCCCAACTATCTCTGGAGAAGCAAACCATCAAATAGAACCCCTTCTGTAGATCATTATCTGAATTACACTTGGGTGGCCCCTGGCCCCCCAAAAATTGATATTATTTTTTTCCTTTGTCAAACACTTGACTCTGGTTCCGTAACCATATGAACTTTCTGAATATATTATCCTTACTTCCCTCAACATTTATAATCCTCTTCCCTATTTTATCACACTTCTCACAAATGTGTTTCATGAATATTACTTGATCACTGTACCCTTGATCATATTTGGCTTCTGGATTTAAAATCTGAAAAACATTTATCCAATGTTTATTTGAAAACCCTAATTTTTTACCGCCACCTTTCTCTTTTGAAAATTTAAAATCATCTTTACTATATGGAATATTCTGATGGTGCAATGTTCCTTGAAGTAAAAATCTTTTCTGTATTTCTTCTTGAAATATTTAACCCCATCAAACTTCCATAATTATTTTCTTTTGTATTTTCCTAATTGATACCATGTCCTTATTTTTAGGCCGGGGAACTAAAGTCCATGTGTTATTCTTTTCTATCTGATCTAATTCTTCTTCCATAGCTTTCATCCAACATTCATCTTTACAAGCTTCAATTACTGATATTGGTTCAACTTGAGAAATAAAGTATACCTCATCAGCTGCCAACCTTCTTCTTGTCATCACTCCTTTATGTTTGTCTCCACTGATCTGATCTTCTAAATGATTCAACCTTGCATACCTAGGAGTCTTCTGATTTTATGTTCCTCTGTCCTGATCTTCAGATACTGTTGAATTTTCTGATACTGTCGGAGTAATTGGTTCAACATTTTATTCCAGTGTAGGTGCTACTGGTTCAGTTATGATCATTTCCACTACCAGTTCTCTCTCACAAGTTCTGATTTGCCTTCTATTATGCTCATCCACCTTGAAATTAGTTCTCTCCATAATTCTCTACAATCTTTTGTTATAACATCTATATGCCTTGATTTCATTAGAATAACCAAGAAATATTCCTTCATCACATCTAGGATCAAAATTTCCAACGGAATCATCTCTTTTGATATAGCATTTACTACCAAAGATTCTGAAATACTTAACTATCGGTGTATGACCAAACCATAACTCATAAGGTGTCTTACCGATATCTTCTTTGATATGAACTCTGTTGAATCTGTATACCACCATGCTTACAACTTCCCTCCAGTAGACATGAGACATGAGATTTGCTTCCATCATCATAGTTCTAGTTGCATCCGAGATAGTTCTGTTCTTCCTTTCCACAATTCCATTCTGGTGAGGTGTCCGGGGTGCAAACAACTATCTCCTTATTCCATTGTTCTCACAATAGCTGTTAAATTCATCGGATGTGAATTCTCCACCCTAATTTGACCTTAAACATTTAATCTTCAATCCTGTCTCTGTCTCAACTTTATCTTTAAAGATTTTAAACTTTTGAAATGCTTCAGACTTCTCCCTTAGAAAAGTAGCCCACATCATTCTTGAATAGTCATCAATGATTAGCATGAAATATCTATCACCCTAGAAACTTTTGATTCTAGCAGGACCACACAAATCGGTATGAATAAGATCAAGAGCATCATTAGATTTGCCTTGTATACTCTTAAAATAAGTTCTGACTTGCTTTCCCATTTGACATTCCTTACATACTGGATTATAGGTCTTTACAATCTTAGGTATATCTCTAACTACCTTAGTAGAACTGATCTTCACAATGCAATCAAAATTCACATGGCACAACCTCTTATTCCATATCCAACTCTCATCAATTTATTCAATCAAACATGTCTTCTCACCGAAGTTCGAATGAAATATATTACCTTTAGTCTGTGTACCAGTTGCAATATCCAATCCAGATCTATTGATAATCTTGCATTTTCCATCGTTAAATTGTAACCAAAATTCCTTATCCACCAACTATCCTACACTCAAAATATTATACCTTAAACCTTTAACATAATAAACATTATTAGTTTTATGCTTACCATCCAATGATATTGTTCCTCTTTCCTTGATCATGCATGCTTTGTCATCTCCAAATCTGACCAGACCACCATTAAATTCTTGCATGGATAATAACTTCCTTTTATCTCCACTCATATGATGTGAACATCCACTATCAATTACCCATTTATCCTTGTCTTCAATTTTAGCAGCAAGGGCCTTCTCTTTAGGTACCAGATCATATTCCTTGATAGACAAAAATATCCATTCCTTTCCATTCCTGGATCCACTAACTAAATCTTGTGCCAGTTCATCATCATAATCAGTCATACCTTCCTCATCTACATAGTAGCATGATTTGTATTTGTTTCTCCTGTACTTATGCTTGTTCTGATAATCATGGTTAGGCCTTTAAGATCTTCTAGGTCTTTCTTCAAATCTTGAATTCCTTTCAGGACATCTAGATGCAAAATGACCTATCTTATTACATGCAAAGCATTTAAAAGGTGATTTTCCTTCATACTTACTTCCTGCCGGTCCTTTAGGTACTCTTCTAGAAAACAAGGCTTCAAGTTGCTCAACATCTTCATCTTCTTTCTTCATATCCTCTAGTTCCTTTGTATATAAAGCTTTCGAATCACTCTTTCCAGTAGATGATGCATATGCATGAAAAGAAGGTTCAAATTTAACAACTCTAGAAGGTCCAAATTCCTCAAGCTCAAAAGAAGATAATTTTCCAACCAAGGTATCCCTATTAATATAGGTGTTTGCCATAGTTCTCAACTCATTGATTACAATAGCCTTCATCTTATAAGACGATGGCAAAGCTCTCAGTACTTTAGAAACTATTTCAACTTCGCTTAGAGATCCACCACAACATTGAATTCCCATAACAATCTCATTAACTCTCTCCATGAAAGTAGTAATCCTTTCATCTTCTTGCATCTTTAGGTTCTTATACCTCATCCAGTAACCATCAAGTTTAGCAATTTTAAGAGTAGGGTCACCTTCATTTAGAGTCTGCAATTTGTCCCATATAGCCTTTGTTGTTGATTTGTCAGTTAGTCCCATAATTTACTGATCAAAAAGTGCACACAAAAGGGCTTCTATAGCTCTACAATCATTTTTTGTATCCTTATCCAAGCCTGCTGGAGGAGGATTTACAGATGCCAGATTATGAGGTGTATAGCCATTCTTAGTGATCTCCCAAATCTCCTTGCCAAGACATCTTAGATGAGTCTCCATCCGAATCTTCCATACTCTATAATTTTTTCCATCAAGCCTAGGAATTTCTCTCCGGAAAACAACAACAGATGAAATTGAACTGATAGATGCCATAGGATCTTCCTCAAGCGGTTAATCTTCTGTAGAGAGGACCAAGCTCTGATACGAATTTTTAGACAACTCAGATAACCAAAGGACAACTAAGAGAGGGGGTGAATTAGTTGTCACTGGATTATATAACTTTAAGCATTGAAAACCTTATTAGCAAAGCACATAGAATCAATACTGGATGTGTGAGGGAAAAAGCGAGACTAGGCTAACATGCCCTAATCCTACCTTTTGACACACATTGTGGAATATGAAAGAGCCTAGAGGTATCACACAATTGGCTACTTGTTTTTGTGGAAGAGAGAGCCACGGGCTACCTATTAGGATTTCTATTCCTTTGTTGCAAATGATAGATAAAATGATGCAAGTTCAACTACTAGCCCTAGAGTGCAAGTATGAACTAGTAACAAGATTGCAAGATTGAGATTAAGTGATGAAAAGCTGTAAACACAAGGATAAAAGGAGAATGCAGATGTGTACCTGGAGTTAAAATTTGAGTGAAAATGTTCAGGACGGGGGTGCAGGCGCCACTGTCCTGATTCTGCTCCTAAAACTGCTCCTGAAACTACTATTTTGCAACCTGAAAGGCTGTCAGAAATGCTGAAACTTGCTGTCTGACAGAGGGACCAGGGCACCCAGCACCCCTGTCCTGGCAAGACTAGGGCACCCCACGCCCCTGTCCTGGTCTTCTACCCTAAATTTTGGTGTGTAGCTCAGTTTCCGTCTGCTTCCACCGGATCTGCAATTTGCGGCGTCGTTCGAATCCTGAAATCTGCACTTATATCTAAAAAGGTATGGTGGGTGGCTATATAGGGTTTTGCCTTAGTCAAACCCCTGCTTTGGTGATTTCCACCTCCACGAATAGCCAAGTTGTATTGTAAAAGTAATGTGTGTGCAGACCTTGTGTGTGTGCAAGATCCTAAAATGCAAGTAAGCAAACTAGAGCAACCTAGAAAGTAAACCCTAATTGCTTGTAAATGATAATGTAAATGCTCCAAATCAAGATGCAAATTAATCTAAAGCATGAATACAAATGATATAATGAGGCTTATGCAAAGACATGAAAACAACATGAAATCATACCCAACCCCAGGGGAGGGGTACAAGCCAATCTTCAGTCGGTGATCCCTTATTGCTCTTCAATGTCTTCAAAGCCCTAAATGGATGAATTCTTGATGGATGGATGTTGAATGTTGTTGAAGTCTTCAAAGATCTGCCTTTCGCTGCATAAAAGGTCCCTCCAACCAAAATCCGGATCCTTTCAAATGAAGAAAGAGAGCGCTTATGTATGAAACCCTAGGTCTTAATTTCAACTTTTGGCTGACCTAGAGATTGAATTTCCCGCCAATTTCTTGGGGTTAAGATTTATTTTATGATTGGATCGCGCTCCTAAAATTTTGAGAAAAATGTCCGGGACCGTGTGCACTCCGGGCGCCACGGTCCTGACAACTTTTCACCAAATTTTCAGGGCCGTCAGATATGATGATTTTAGAGAGAATCCCGAAGTTACAGGTGATTTCGAGATGTTTTGACCCCCAAAATCAAGCCCCCAAGTCCAAAATAGGACCTAATTAGGGTTTTTGATTAAATGATGTATTGGAAGAATAAAATGAAAGGGGCACACTTTAATGAAAAGGGCCCAACTTTATGATATGGGAGATGATAAAATAGAACCTTAGACCTAATTAATTTAATTAATTAAGTGCTAAAGGGGAAATGCAATGCAAAATGCAAGATGCGCCAAGGCGGGTGCTAAACTAGGTGTGAAATTGTACCACCCTAGCAAGTGCATACAATTTACGACGCTACACTGGAATGCATAAACCAAATATCAAAGTAACTGATATGTTGGTATTATGGATCAAGCAAATGTTGAAGGATATGAAGGTAAAATGCAAAGAACCAATAATTATTTATTGTGATAATTCAACAACAATTGATATATCAAAGAATCCGGTATTTCACTCTAAGACAAAGCATGTTTCTATTAAGTACAATTTTCTGAAAGAGATTGTTGAAGCAAATGAAGTGAGATTGCTTTATGTGAATACTAAAGAGAAAATTGTAGATATCTTTACAAATCCTTTTCCTAAAGAAAATTTTAAATATCTCAAAGAGCAGCTTGGGGTAATTTCCCCACCGATAGAGACTTAGATGTTGAAGATTGACATCAAACCAACAAGGACTAACAAAAAAATATTTTTCCGTCTTTGATGAAGGAGAGCTACTTCTTAGGGGGAGTAGTTGGCTGAATGTTATGTTTTAAATTCTTAATTGCTTTGACATTTGATGTCAAAGGGGGAGAGATATCTGTGGAAAAACATTATTCCTTGGGGGAGAGATATACTCTTTGGAGAGATGTACTTTGGTTTTGGTTTCTGTTTTTTGTTACAGAACTTTGTATTGATCTATCTTTGGGAGATTGTTGGTTTATTATTTTTTGGCATTCTGTTTTTGGCACTTAGATGTTTTTCCATCTAGTGTTGCCATCAATGCCAAAGGGGGAGATTGTTGGTATTATGGATGATTTCATCATGTGTTGCATTGGTTTAGTCATTAATGTCAACACTTGTCTTGTTGAAGGTTTACATTATGTTCACCAGTATGGTTAGTGACTTATGCATAGTCATCGGTATATGTTCATCAACAGGTAATATTGTTCACTGACAACGATGATGACTTGTTATCATCTGGAGATTATTTGGTTATGTCGAAGACATGGATTGGAAGTTTTGTTTTGGTATTTTGCTTATTGGTCTAATCGGGTTGATAGATTTTCCTTTACCGGTAGATAGGTCTAGGTTATGGACCGGTACATGTTATCTATTCCAAATCAGCACAACACGTTATGGAAATTGTTTATTGATTGGTTAATGTGGTAAATGTGTTGAGCCGACATGTTGTATCACATCAAGACTTATTTGTAATTGATTTAATTATAATATCTTTAGTGAGCCGACCTATACATTTGGTCTTAGATTTTGTATATTTGATTGTAAGATCTTATTGAAGATCATCATGATGAGTGTGTTCAAATATTGAAGAACGAAAATAAGAAGATCCTTGTGTGAATCACATAGACATTATTCGAAGGTTTAAGGAAGGTTATGAATGTGTTTTGGCACTCATGTTCAGAGCTTAAACCAGTACTGAATCCAACATTGGAGACGCTATTTTGAGCAATACATTATCATTGGATTTAACCATCCAATTGTGTAGTCAGTGTGACTCCTATTTTTTGATTAAGCAGTGAGCTTTAGGTGGTTGGCCTTTCTACATGTGCAAACCCCATTTGTATACACATACTATCTACAGTAGTATCATCTGATTGTGGGTAAGGTTTCCCATCGTGTTTTTTCCCCTTATCGGGTTTCCACGTCAAAATATCTATGTTATGTGCTGTGGATGTTGTTTCTCTTTTTGTTTCATGCATTAAGTTATACCGGTACTGCTATAACGTTAATCTGTTTTACCGACACTTAAGTTTGGTTTAACGACATTAAGTTTAAGTTGGAATAATTTGCATTCATATTATAATTTATTAAGAACTAGTTGAGGATTGATTTCTCAGTTGTCCTTCCTGGGTCCTAACATGATATGGCAATTAAACATAAACATAAATCACAGAACAACTACCATCCATCCATAACACATAACACCAAGATTTGTATGTCGAAAACCCTGTAAAGGGAAAAAAACATGGTGGGAAGCCTACCCACAGTCAGATATTACTTCTGTAGTAAGTATGTGATTACAATACGAAGGGCCTATACATACAGGAAGACCAACAACCTAGAGCACACTTCTCATCACAAAAAGGAGCCTCACCGAGTACAAAATAAGTCCAGACTACAATCCAGAAAAAGATAGCATCTCCTATGCCTAAGTACAATTTCAGTTAAGCTCAATACCAAAGGACTTAAACCTCTCTTACCAACCCAATTTTATCACCTATGATTGATCAAACATTCTGAATATGATTACAATATTATTCACACACAGATAATCCCATAAAATTTTCCTATATCATTCCTATGATCTACAAAAAGATCTTACATCATATTTATACCAACATGGGACCTAAATAGTTAGGTTAGCCACCTAAAAGATAATACAATAAATTCATAACATAAACTCACAATCCAATGATCAACCAAGTCATCTTAGGTCAAAAAAAATGTAAACCAATCATTAAATCCCACTAGTAATGCATCAGGAACATCCTCCAACATGTTACATAACCGGTCCATAACCTGGATAACACCGGACCCGAAATAGGTTTCCATAAACCAAATCCAATGCCACCAATGAATTGGAACACAAACAGGATAATCCAACACCACTTATCACGTGCATCAAAAGATCTTCAACAAATCTTTTCCAGTAAAACCCTTACCGGTAACCAGAAGGCTTACTAGAACAAATGATAGCTCCCGAGTCATCAAATCCTGAACCAACTGATCGAGATAAATATATGAATAGCATGAATGACAAATTCAAATCAATTCCACAAACCAAAGCATACCAGAGCATACCGTATCAATATCATAATCCAACCACTCTACCAGAACCAACCAAAAAACTGATAAACAACCAAAACAACTGGTGTTGCCATCAATGACAAAACATCAATACAACACATAATCAATTCCTCCAAATGCCAACACATTTATCATGCCTTGGTTTTTCTCTCAGTAGGGACTTGATCTCATAGGAAAAATCCACCCTGCCTCATCCAATGGCCATAAATTCATAATAACTGCTACAAAATAATTCATGAAGTGGGTGGAAGCCATACCACTCACCTTTTACATTGACAAACAAATCTCCAAGTTTATCCTGAATTACCTTATCTGTCGTTATGGAATTCCTAAAGTCATTATCATATACAATGGAAAAAATTTTAAAAATCAAGATGTAAAAAAATTATGCCAGAAGTTTGCCATCCAACATCACTTTTCCACCCCATACTACCTGCAAGGTAATGGTCAAGCCAAGGATTCAAACAAAACTCTTATCAAGATCCTCAAGAAAACAGTCAATGAAGCTATTCCTGTTTGGCACTTGCAACTCCATCCCACTCTTTGGGCCAATTGCACAAGCATCCGTGCTCCCATAGGATCCACTCCATACTCCTTAGTCTTTGGTTCCAAAGTTGTCCTCCCCCTTGAAATCGAGATTCCCTCACTTTGGGTATCATTGCAAAACATTCTTTTTGATGAGGAATATATAGTTACCAGATTGCAAGAGCTAGAACTACTAGATGAAAGGCATCTCAAGGCCTTGAATCATCTCTGGGTATATCAAAACCACCTATGGTTAAGCTACAACAATAAAGTTAGAATCTGGGAATTGAATATTGGTGACCTAGTTCTTACGAAAAATTGGAAGAATCTCCAAGATTGTGAAAATAAGAGGCAAGTTTGAGCCTAATTGGCTTGGACCTTATGTTATCACTACCAAATATGGATCAAGAGTCTATCTGTTGGCTACAACCAAAGGAGATCCCTTGGATGAGCCCATGAATATCACACACCTAAAGAGATTCTATACTTAATCTTCAGAGGTTACCAATTTTCAAAAATCAGCAAAAAATAAAAAATACAAAAAAATCATAAAAGAAAGAAAGTCAAGAAAAATCCATTCGTCCATCAGTGAAAACCACTTTGTGGCGCTATGGGAAAGTAACTTGGTGAAAACCTAATTCTAGGTGTCAAGGTAAATAAGTCAGATCCACTACCTCTTCGAATGCTCACCTTTCACCACTCACCCCAGATGGTATCCATATTTGTCTAGTCATGTAAGTCATTAATTCTCCATCTAGCCCATCCACTTTCACTCCCATTTGTGCAAGATGCCCATTTCTTGATCACTCGCATCACTTATCCAAGATGACGAGTCTTTGTCCAAACTATGAATAAGGATTGTCCCATCACACTGAACTTCCCCCCATTTTATGAGCTTATCCCGTCAAGCTGAGCTTGTTCTTGACTTGTATGTCATCCAAACACTCATCCACATAAGCTTAATAAAACCTCAACAATCAATTTCATAGACACATCCACTTGCCCATGCCATTTTCTCTATGGCCTACTTAGTCCTATCAGTTTCTTTTTCCCATTGAGATGTATCCTTCCCATGTCTGACACTATCATCCTAATCCTTGTCCTATTCTTGGTAAGAGATGTTAGTTGGCCATGTGTATGTTATTTCCATGATTTGGGCTTTTTGTTTTGATTTGCATCTTAGTGTCCTATGACTATTCCGATCTATGACCACCATGATCACTGTATATCGTGGCATGTCTTGGATTGGTGTATAATGGGGCATCTTTTTTATGGTATGGCATGTTTGAGGGTTTCTCTTGTATGATCTTGTAGTCCTGTATTTACATCATCATGATGTTTGCAAGCTTGCTTACATAGAGATACCTATTTTTTGAGAGTCTAGTCCATGCCTTGGATCTTCACAACATCATAATTCCTATAATCAGTAATGTAGATCATCCTTGGCAATATCAAACTAGGTTTTCTCTCCACATATACACAACAACAAATTCCCCCCACCCATTCCATTTTTTATATCCTCCTATCTTGGAGACTTCAATTTATTTACTTTTTCCCTCCCTTTCTTCTATCTAGTCCTATATCATTGCATTATGGTTGGCTCATTATAAAAAAATGTGCATTTTCACTTGCATTTGCATATGCATATAGGATATAAGGTAGTTGCATTTCATTATCTCACCATTGAGTTATCATTAACATTTTCACTTAGGATTGCAATTATACTTTCTATTTTTGTTTAGCTATTAACTTTCCATTATTATTTACCATTCATACTCATTTAGTTATCATTTTCATTTTCCATTCAATTGCATTGTTATAATGATTCTCACATTACTATTTTCATTCCATCACTTAGTTACCACGTTAATTTAGTACTCAATTTCAATCATTCACATTGCTATTGCCATCTAGTCATTTTACGATAATTTTATCATTATTTTAATTGCATTCATTACATCCATTTTCATCAACAATATCTTATTCATCACATATAAAAATCATATACATATTACGGGCTATATTTCAACTCTAATGTAATAAAGGCACGATTTGAAATAAAGAGTTCTACTAAGTTCATCCATTACATCGCATCATTATAAGAATCTCATACATAAATATCCATTTCCTTACCACATTGCAAATAATATCACACATTAGCTCATCATTCCATCTTGCATACATCATAAGTTATACATAATCATTGCATATCACATAATCACACACATCACATAAATCATATGATTCCACCCTACATCCATAACACATTAGAAACATCATAAATAAACCATAAGTATACATATCACATAGGCATACATATTGCATCACAACCACATTAGCACACATGCATCATCATAATCATAAATGATAAATCATCAATCATCTATCACATATCCATAATAAAGTCCATAAATAATCCAAAATAAAATACATATGCATGTCACCGCCAAAATCATGACATATATCTTAAAAAATCATAATGTGTCCAATCATGGTACAATGATAACCTCGAAGGGTCAAAATTTCACACATGTAGGCACTAGATTGTTCTCTCTCTATCTATTGCACCAGAAGGTCCTCCTGGATGTGGTTGTGGTGCTCTCATCCCTATGGACCCACCTGACTATTGTTGGCATATGTGCAGAGTATGATGACACGATGATATTGTATGTTGTCATTGATGTCAATATGCTGAAGAGTGAACCGGTATATTGAAGTAAGCAACTTGCAAGAGAACCGGTATGATGTTGTGAACTAGTATATGTGAAAAAGTGAAGTGGTATGTTGGAATGTGAACTAGTAAATGGAATGTTTTGTATCAAGGTTTCATAGGGTATGACTACCGGTTGGTAGTCTTAGCTTTAGGGTTTTCGGTTGAAGTGTTCTATGCCTATGTGATTCAATCGATGACATTGTGTGATGAGTTAGCATTGTAATGAAGAACAGATTGTGTTGCCACGTCAGCCTTGTGCACGTGAAGGATCTTGCATGAAGGAGATTGATCCTATCTACCTCAGGAATGTGCGAAGTCTCCGTAAATGGTGGAGAACGCGTGATGGGTTATCAGCCTCCAAGAAGCGGTGAAGAACAAACATTGGAGAATGTCTTGGGATCTATTCAAGACTGTTGTAATCAATATGTTCAACGGTTAGGATATAACCGACTGAAATGCTTAACCTAAATGTTTAGGGTTTAGGGTTTATGCTACCGACCTATCTATTTCCTATAAGGTTGATGTTGTTTTTCATGTTGAGGTTGTTGGCAAATGTTGTGTGTGTATCTAAGTGCAGAGATACGTGATTCTTGCTAGACCAGATAAGAGAATAGATACCTGTAGAGTGTGATTGCGGAAGGAAGGAACTAAAGCGGATCTGCATTGGCATTGAAGTGCTATTACCAGATCATTGTAATACCTGTTGACCTCTAACCACTTCAATAGTTGGAAAATCTCTTAACAGGGTAGCTTTAACCGACTTGTTGTAAATCCTTTAACAGGGTGATTCAAAATCATTGAGTTCTTAAAATCCTCTAACAAGGTAACCTTAAACAGGGTTTAACCCTTAACCAGGTGACCCCTAGCAGGATCGGTTCCTAACAGAACCTATTGTAATGTCTTTAACCAAACTAGGCTCCTAACATAGTGGACTTCAAAAAGATTCAAGGAACAACGTGTGGGTATTCATCCCCACCATGGTTTTTCCCAGTTGGGTTTCCATGTGAAAAATATGTTTGTTATGTGTGATGCTTTTCGTGTGATGCTTTGTTATTCTTTGTCAATCGGTAAAGCATGTTGAACCAGTAAGTCTTTACATTTTTGTTGATGTATTACTAGTGTATGCATATGGGTGAAGTGGAAATAAGATGTTAGATTGTGTGGAAAGCTGAGTTACCAGTTTATGTCTTTCACATTCTTACTGTGTTTAACCGGTAGTAATCTGGTTTAGACTAGTGTTATTGCTTGCCAGTCAAGTGTAGTGTTCTCAGTCAAACCGGTTCAAGGAAAAGTGTTTTTCTTAGTACTGATTCACCCCCCCCTCTCAGTACCGGTTTGGTACTAACTATTCATCATTGATTCATCAATTGGTATCGGAGCATCCTCCAGGTCCTCTGTGTTGTAAGCTTAACCGCTTGAGGTAAAGATCCTACTCTAATGATGAAGAGGGAAGGTCCAAAGTTCAACAAAGACAACTTTAAAATATGGAAGGACAGAATGAAGATATAAATCAGAAGCATGGGTGCTCAACATTGGAGCTATGTTGAGAATGCTTATGTTATCCCTACTGGTACTCTCATCGATGATCAAAAGAGAGAGATTCAGGAGAATGGGCAAGTCATGGAAGCCCTAATCAACAGTTTATCTGACATTGAGTTTATTGATGTTCAGGATAAAGAGAATCCCAAAGAAGTATGGGATTCCCTTGAGAATATCTATGATGGTGATGAGCATGTGAAACAAACTAAGGAAGAAATCCTTAGGGGAAAGTTTGAAGACATGCGGATGGTTGAAGGAGAGACCATTCAACAATATGGAATAAGAATCAAAACTGTTGTTGGAGATATCAAGAGTGCAGGTGGTAAAATGGAAGATTCCACTATTGTTAGCAAAGTTTAGAGATCCTTATTATCGGTCTATGCAATAAGGGTTAATGCTATTCAGGAGTTGAGGTCTGTAGACAAGACAAAGATATCCCTGGACTCCATCATTGCAAAGTTAACAACTTATGAGCTAAATAATTATGATGGCCGTATTCAGAAGACTCAATCAGCCTTTAGAGCATCTCCTACACCATCTAGAAAGGCAAAGAAGCTAGTACCAGTGGTGAACCAAGACAAAATAGAGAAATGGATGATGAGGAGATCCTGGTGGAATTTGAAGCTCTTCTTGATGAATACTAAGAGGGGGGGGGGGTGAATTAGTATGCCAAAAATCTTTGCACTAAAACACTTACACAATCTAAAGATAAACCGGTAAAGCAGTTTGACAGTAAAACCGGTTACCACACATACAAACCAAAATGCAAATAAAACATTCACCCACAAAAGCAATTCAACCATAACACAAGATATTTGATGTGGAAACCCAATTGGGAAAAACCACGGTGAGATGGAACTCACAAGTCACTATCTGCAGAATAGAAACCAGACCGGTTAAGGTCTTACAATGTTCTTCACCAGAACAGATCCTGTTAGGAATCTCAATCTCTGTTAGGAGATAAGTCTGATTAAAGACTACCTTGTTAGAGGATTTTAGATTCACATGTGTGAACCACCTTGTTAGAGGATTTTACAAAGGCTTTGAGGCCTACCCGGTTAGGGCTACTGACTTGTTAAAGATGTGAGTAATCAACAAGTGTTTGATCTATCTAATAGCACAAACTACTTGGTTAGATCCAGTATTGCTCACAGCTAATGCATTCCAGCATTACTTCAGTCTTCTCTATGTCTCTCTTAGTTACAACTCGATCTTCTCAGATAAGATCACTCTTTCAACAACTCAACATCCACCTTAAACCCTAGCTCAACATTAACCCTTTTTGTAACAACCTAAAACCCTAGACATGATGTCCTTTTAAAGGAATCTGATTTCATGTCGGTCCAATAGGATTTCTTTACAATTTTCTAGGTTCAATGAACCTAGACATACTTAGTAACACAACACAGGAATCACCGTTAATGTGTTGGCACCGTCAAACAATCGGTGGATTGGTAACTCATCACAAAATGCCAGTTGGTAACTCATCATAGAGTATTACCGGTTCATACAAAATACCGGTTGCCGGTTTGACAAAAATGAAGACTGGTAAGAATGTGTTGTGCCACTTTGCTCCCTTGTACTGCTTGTGATCTGTGAACCGCTTGGGGTCGACATGCCACTTCAGACCGGGAAACACATTTTGCAAAATCACTACTAGTCTAAAGACTAGAATACAACATACCAGTTGGAATAAATACCGGTTGAGCATGAGCTCATACATATAAACAGGATCTCAATACAAGTGTGTGTCCATCAATGAAAATCACAACATAAACATAAAAAATGCCAACACTTCTTGCCAAGAGACTTCCCAAGGGAACTGGTAAATACAGAGGTAAGCTTCCTTTGAAATGCTTTTCTTGTAACTGGATAGGACACATTGCTGTAAACTACCCTAATGGTGACAACAAGGACAAATCAGAGAGGTTTGAGAAGTTCAAAGGAGGAAACCAGAGAAACTATTTTATAGTAGTTGATGAAGGTATCACTGATGAGGAATCAGAAGATGAAGAAAATGAAGACATTGTGTTTGTAGCAGTCAAGGAAGATGTGTCAGACAAGAAGGCTCTTGTCTCCCACTTTGAAAATTCCAATGAGTAGATTATTGACAGTGGTTGTTCTCACCATATGATTGGTGACCAGAGTAAGTTTCTATCTCTGGAAGAGTATTATGATGGTGTGGTTCATTTTGGTAATGATGCACCATGTATGGTAAAAGGCAGAGGGTCCATCTCTCTGAAAGGAAGAAGCAGTGCTGACAATGTGTATTGGGTAGAAGGTCTCAGACACAACCTTTTGAGTGTTGCTCAACTGAATGATAATGGACTCACTCTGGAATTCAAAAATGGAGTGTGAAAAATCAAAGGAAAGAATGGTGAACTGATGACTACCAGTATGCAGACCAAAGGTAACCTATTTCAGCTAAATGCTAATGTCAATACTTGTCTAATGGCTAAGTTTGAGGATAACTGGATATGGCATAGGAGACTTGCCATGTAAACTTTGATAATATTGTGAAGGCCAGCAAGAACAAGGTAGTTAGAGGATTGCCTATGCTGAGAAAACTAGAGAATCCTTTGTGCAGAGAGTGTCAACTGGGGAAAATGTCTTCCTCAACCTTCAAAGGTAAATGTTTCACTACAGACAATTTACTTGATCTTGTGCATACTGATTTGTGTGGTCCTATGAAAACTAGGAGTGTGCAGGGAGATATGTATTTTATGATCCTTACTGATGATTTCTCAAGAATGATGTGGGTCACATTCTTGAAGGACAAATCTAAAGCTTTTGGAAAGTTCAAAGCCTTCAGAGCACTAGTTTAAAAAAAAGCAGTAAGAGGATTAAGTGCCTAAGAACTGATCAAGGAGGAGAATTCACTTCCGGTGAATTCAACAAATACTGTGAAGAGAATGGCATCAAGAGGAAACTGTCTTTCCCCCAGACTCCACAACAGAATGGCCTAGCAGAGAGGAACAACCGGACTATGGTTGAAGCAGCTAGAACTATGTTGATCCAAGGGAAGGTTGCTCACACCTTTTGGAGAGAAGCGGTGAGCACTACAGTCTACACAATGAACTGGGTACTCATCAAAAAGGGTAAGGATAAAACACCTTATGAGTATTGGACCGGTAAGACACCAGTGGTAAGCTACTTCAGAGTGTTTGGTAGTAAATGTTATATCAAGAGGAGTGAACATCAGAGAAAGTTTGATGCTAAATGTGATGAGGGAATATTCCTAGGGTATTCCACAAAGAGAAAAGCTCTCAAATGTTTCAACAATAGGACTCAGAGAATTGTTGAAAGCATCAATGTTAGAGTTGATGAAACCTCTGAGAAATATGAGGAAACCGACAGTGAGCAAGTAGGAAATGAACTGGTAGTAACCTTCTGGGAACCGGTTGCAAAACAACCTAGCACCAATAACAATGCTCCTACACTGGTAGATGCTGATGCTGATGAAGATGAGGATGAAGAAGAAAAGCAAGAGGAAACAAACAAGATCATTCCTAGGCATGTAAAGCTGAATCATGATCCAAAGCAGATCATAGGAGACAAGGATGCAGGAATTCTTAGAAGAAGAAAAGTCAAAGAAAACTCTTGCATGATCTCTGAATTCGAGCCTAAAACATTTAGAGAGGCACATAAAGATGAAGACTGGATCAAGACAATGGAAGAGGAACTTGACCAGATAGAAAAGAATGGTACATGGTCTTTGGTATCCATACCAGAGGATAAAAATGTCATTGGCACCAAATGGGTTTTCAGAAATAAGCTGAATGAAGTTGGCTTAGTGGTTAGAAACAAAGCCAAATTGGTATGTAAAGGATATGCCGAAGAAGAAGGAGAAGAATATGGAGAAATTTTTTCTCGATTAGCCAGATTGGAAGGAGTTCGTATGCTTCTTGCATATGCAGCATTCAAGGGATTCATAGTATATCAAATGGATGTAAAATCTACATTCCTGAATAGAATACTAGAAGAGGAGGTGTACATAGAGCAACTAGATGGGTTTGCCCTATCAGAATACAATGACATGGTGTGTAGGTTACATAAGGCCTTGTATGGACTAAAGCAAGCACCCAAAGCATGGTATGAATGCTTGCACTCCCATCTTGTGAAGATTGGATTTGAGAGAACAAGTGAGGATAGTAATATATACCTGAAGTCAGAAGGAGATCAGATTTTGATCTGTGAGGTATTTGTTGATGACATAATTTTTGGAGGAGATGACAAGATGAGTCATGATTTTGCAGATGAGATGAAAAAGGTGTTTGAGATGTCACTTATAGGGGAGATTAAGTTCTTCATTGGACTACATATTCAACAAATGAAAGATGGAATCTTTATCACTCAGTCCAAATATGTCAAATAGGTGTTGAAGACCTTTGGCATGGAAGACAACAAACCGGTTGGTACACCGATGGTGACCAGTTGTAAATTATCAAAAGTGCATGAATCAGGGTTGGTAAATGAGAAGGAATACCGATCAATGATTGGTAAATTGCACTATGTAGTACATAGAAAACTAGACATTGCACATGTAGTGGGCATTACTGCACGGTTCTAGAAAAGCCCAAGAGAATCCCACTTGGTAGCAGTCAAGCAGATTTTGAGATAGATGAAGGGAACTATTGACTATGGATTATGGTATCCATACAGTAATGATTTCAACCTGAAAGTGTTTACAGATGCTAACTGGGCTGGTAATGTGGATGACCGAAAGAGCACAACTAGTGGTGCATTGTTTCTTGGTGGTAGACTAGTCTCATGGATGAGTAAGAAGCAGAGCTATATCTCTCAGTCTACAACACAAGCGGAGTATGTTGCAACATTTATGAAATGTACCCAGACAATCTGGATGAAGCATGTATTAAATGGTTTCAATGTTCCTGTATCTGAACTAGTAAGTATATTTTATAAAGCGGAAAAATCGAACCCTAGTTGTTCTCCCCTCCCCAACTCCAAGGAGAGAGAAGGGAGAGTCACTAGGGTTGATGGTTTTTACTTACGAGAGACTTTACATTCAAAAGAGGGGTTGAAACCCACAAGATCCAATCCCACACAATGCAAGATTGGATTCTAAATGAGTTTCAAGGGTTGTGATAGCAAGGATACCCTCTTTTGTAAAGAATGTAGATAGAAAGATTGAACTAGGAATGCATGTAAAGTAGGAAAGATTCGCTTATAAACAGAGATAGGGATACAGGATGAAGCTGCGGACCTGGAATTAGCAGTAAAATGTCGAGACGGTGCTGTTCTGCAAATTTGAGCGAAAGTTGACAGGACGATGGCGCCCGACGTGCACACGGTCCTCCGAAAAATCCGCGAAACGAAGGGGGATCTGTTTGTCTCTGCACAAGGATTCCAGATCTTCAATTACAACCACGTACCTACAACCTACACACAGAAAAGAGAGGATGATTGGGGGGTTAGGGATGAGGGGTTTGCCTTTAGGTCAAACCCCGGTTTTGGAATTAACCAAGAAATGAGAATGCTGTAAATGTAAATGTTTGTAATGTAAACAAGTACTAATACCTTGTTGTAAGAATGTTTGTATTCTTACATGCGAAGGTGTAATGTATGTAGTATGTTGTATGTTGTATGTGATCTCCTCTTCAATGGTTGAATCCTTGTCTTGAATGCAACACTTAGCCTTGAATGGAGACTTAGAATGATCAATTGCTTGAAGGAATGCTTGAATGTTTGAATATCGCTTTCGCCTTTTTTCCATCTATGTCCCCCTCAAATGGGAGAGGAAATGTAGTTTATATACTTGTCAATTAGGGTTGAAAGACTGATTTTCCCGACCTTAGGCCGACTAGGAAATATTATTTTCCAATTTGCAAACTTAAAGACCCGAAGCCCCAAAAGAGACCGGGCCCAAAATAGGGCCAGGGACCAGGGTGCTGGGCGCCATGGTCCTGGGGGACCAGGGTGCTGGGCGCCCTAGTCCTGAAGGACCAGGGCGCTGGGCGCCATGGTCCCACCTCTCGGGACAGCAGGGTGCAAGGAGGATCAGGCCAGGGTGCTGAAAAATGCAGTTTTTGGTGTCATGAACAAGTTTCGGGGTCTCCATTCAGGTTCAGTGTTGCGCCGCCATCGTGAAGACCCAAATGTGGTCGAAATTGCAAGTGTCACAATTTTAGGACGCTACATTTAGCCCCCACTTTAGCGGGAGCATAAGGACGCTACATTTAGCCCCCACTTTAGCGGGAGTATAAGTGTATGCTCATACTTCTGGTAAAGTACAAGGAAACAACATTGAAAAACTTTCACCACGTCAAGGAGGCAAGATACACCAAGCCCCCAGTGGACTAAGGATCTTACAATTTTGATTGACAAAGTAAAAGGGAAGATCACGAGGGAGAACCATGACTGTCAGTAGTAAGGTTCCCTCACTATGAGTCATGCAAGAAAGATATAAAAAATTTTCAAGGCAAGGCTAAATTTGTCAAGAAATTTTCAAGTATCTTGAAAAGATATGAATGGGATGTATGCCCCCCTACGTTAAAGCGATCGCACATGCCTCACCGGGGGTGATTTCTTTAAGGTAGTGATACATGTAAGAAATGAGAAAGGAGCACGTTATCACAAGGATTTAGCCCCCAAGTGTGAGATAAGCCCAAGGATAATAGACACAAAACACAAAGCACGAGGTGACTTCGCTTTCCTCGGGGTCAGTATGCTATATGATAATTCATGTATATCATATGTATGTATGCATAATTGTTCTTCATTCCCCAATCAAGGAAGGTCACCTAGAAGAAGGGAACACATGTGTCTTTTGAGTCAACATGAGAGAGACCAAAAGGGATCTCAATGCTTTGCATCATCCTCAAGTAGACAACACTAAGGACAACGAATAGAAGAATGAGAATGACACATAGAAGAAGTAACACAAGAGAGGAGGAGAGAGTCTGCTATGCTAATGAACTAGTCTAGCACGTCATCTACCCCCCGATCTTGCTGATCAATATTTCGGGAAGGTAGGAAACACGCTAGAGGAGGAACATCCAACACAGCAGATGGAGCTATCACAAGATCCAAACAAGGGCTATGTTCATATCCCAAGCCACGGTGTTCTTGTCTAGGAGCTAGGATAAGTGCTTTAGAAAATTCATTAGATAGATGGTTATCAACATCAACATATTCATATTCACTATCAGAATGAAAAGGAGTAACATTTTCATCTATATCATCATCAAGATTTATAAAAATAGGATCTTTAACTCGCACAGGATCAAGACCATCATGCATCTTATGTTTAGGAGATTTCGGCTCAATCATCGACTGAGGAGAAAATGGAATAATATTGGTTGAAGGTGTTTTTGGGGATTGAGAAGCAGATGCCTGAGCTCTTAGACGACGCTTTCATCGGCGTTCACATGCAGAACGATTCCGTCTAGTCTTAGTAGGAAGTTGAGAAGATTGAGGAGGAGGAATGTTCTCATCCTTATCACTTGGGTGTTTAGGTTGTGGTCTCTTAGGTTGAATAATAGGAGAAGAGGAAGGTCTCTTCTCTCCATAAGAGGAAGGAGGAGGAACTGCTCCATATAAGGGAGGAATATTTGGTTTAGGAAGGAGACCAAGTCCATCATGACGAGGAGGGATAGGTCTACTTTTAGAAAGTTTATTAGATATAGGCATAGTCAAATCCATAGGGATGGGTTGGGAATCTTCTTGAGGAAAGACATTAGTTTTATCTTTCAAAGGAAGAACTTCCTTCTCAAGAATGATAGGAATATCAAGTTTGGGTGATCTAGGTTCACTTAGAGATAGGATCATATCTTTCTTCCACTTTTGATAAGATTTAAAAAGATGATCACTTCGCGGAGGAAGAGATTGAAATTGTTTAGGCCAAAAGTAATCAATAGGAACGCTAGAAGTTCTTTCAGCTGGTTTAAAGAGACTATGATTGACAGTAACAACTTCACCATTATGGGGAAATTTCAAACACTTGTGAATAGGAGAAGCAATAGCTTTCATGGAAGATAGCCAAGGATAGCCTAGCTTCACACGAAATTGTTCAGATGATGGAATAATAGCAAAGTCCACATCAAGGGATTTGTTATGGACCTCAATAGGTAATGTAATAGAACCAATTGTAGGAGAAGAAAATGCTTCAAATAGTTTTACAACCACATTTGTTTCATCATAGATCACTTGATTTAATTGCAAAGTAAAAAGAAATTCTTCAGTAATGATATTAACCATACAAGAAGGATCAATAAGCACTCCACGGCAAGGTGTATTCTTGACTTTTGCAACTATATATAAAGGACCATCAGGTGCCCTGATAATTTCACTAGAATCAAAGGTGATGGAAGGTTCTTTAGGGATTTTCTGCTGCTCTACAAAGTTAATCACATTCGGAGTCATGGACACAAGATCATCAGGTGAGACAAAGGAATCATTAGTATCAATCGCATTAGAGGTATGAGAAGGCAATGGATCAGTAAAAATATGAAGATTTTGGTTAGGAGGAGCTACAGATGTGTTGCCTTTATCATTCACTCCAGAAACAGAGATAGTATTATTATCAATCAAATCTTGAATTTTACCCTTTAAAGCAAAACATTTTTCAGTACCATGCCCAGGTTGACGATGAAATTGACAAAAAGATTTGTTATCAAAATAGGGTGAATTAATCTTTGTAGGATCTATTTGCCTTATAGGAGGAAGAGTAAGCACATTTTGTTCCAATAACTTATTCATAATACTATGCAATGATTCATTCAAAGGAGTAAACTTTCTTTCTTTCTTGAAAAACTTAGAAATAGGAGGCACACCTGATGCCGCATTCACATTGTTGTTGATGATGTTTTCATTGAATTTAATGGACTCTCTGTTCGGTTTAAACTTCCCAAATGGTTGTTGACTACTATCACCCTTATCACTCGGAGCCATAGGATGTGATTGTTCCATTTGACTCACAGTCAGTTGATAATTGTGAAGAGTTGCGCACAACTGTTGGAAAGAAGTAAACTCAGAAAACAGGAGTTTTTCTCTAATATCTTTTTGTAAATTCGAAATAAAGATTCTTTGAATATCATTGTCAGGCACTGGAAAAGAAATTTGAGCATACAAATGCTTATATCTACCAATGAAATCAGTCACTTTTTCTTTAACACCTTGTTTACAATGCATTAAATCAATCAAAGTAACTTTAGGACTTATATTGTTTTGAAATTGTTGAATAAAAGCATTTGCAAGTTGTTCGAAAGAAGTAATAGAATAGGAAGGCAATGAGCAATACCATTGTAGGGCTTTATCTCTTAATGTTCTAGTAAACAGTTTTACAAGCAACCTTTGGTTATGAGCAAAATCTGTACATATTGTTTGAAAGGTCTTAACATGTGTTAAAGGATCACCCTTACCATTATAAAGCTCCAAATGCGGAATTTTAACATGTTTAGGGGGAATAGCTCGAACAATGTCAAGAGAAAGTGGGCTCGCAACATCAAATGTGGGCACACTAAACTTAGATTGATTCATAGAGGCAATTTGTTGCTGTAAAGAAGAGACAGTTTGTGCAAGATTGTTAATGGTCGCTTCAGTCGAAGAGTTCATATTAGATGTGTTAGATTGTGATGGAGGTGTTATGTTATTGAAAGAAGGTAGAGAGTAAGGTGGTGGGACACTATGATAGTTAGTCATAGGAGATGATTGGACAGGAGGAACACTACAAGGAGGAATGGAATGATTAAACGAATTTCCCCCTTGCGTCATGTTCATTTGTGGTGATATAATAGGGACACTCATTGAAGGAATGAATGAAGAAGTTGGATTGAATGAAGGAAGAGGATTGATTGAAGAAGAGGGATTGCCCCCATGATTAGTGATCATAGGAGGAATGTCGTGTATTGAAGTAGTCATTATGTTTGATGTAAAAGTAGGTATACTAGCAATAGAAGTTTTCAAAGGAATAGAATGATTAACTTGAGTAGGAGGTTGTGTGTAACCTAAGGTTTCGACACAACTTTTCATAGGCATCACATTCGAATCCAGAATGTGTGCAATACCACGCAAAATATCAATTCCATTCTTATCACTTTGAACCATACGTTTTAGACCCTCAATTAATGAAAGAGCTTGACTATCGGGGTATTCTTGAGACATCCATTGTCGAAAATCATCAGATTGGTTATCCAATTTTGAAAGTTGTTCTACAGAAACCTCATGGAGAGCTTCTTCATCATTAAGAGGATTAGAGGAATTACCCATGTCCTCGTTAAAAAGGCCATTCAAATTAGGTTCCATCTCCTCAGTAATTAAACCTTGGAAGGACTTAATTCTAAGGCTTCGTCTAACGGGAATAGTGTAAGTAGGGCTTATTGTTGTAAAACTCATGCACTAAAGAAAGAGAGAAGATTTTGAATTTTAGAGGTAGCAAATTTCAATAAAACCAGCCAATCTCCTAGATTTAAGCTGTTAAATGCAATCAGGACAATCTCCCGAAATTACGGAAAAAATGTCCGAGACCGTGGCGAACGGAGTGCACACGGTCCTTGCAACTTTTTTTGAAATTTTCAAGGATGAAAGTTATGATGATTTTAAAGCTAATCTGAAAAAATTGAGTGATTTTACGATCTGTAGATAGGCCAAATTGAAGTTGCAATCTCAAAATTGAACCCTACCAAGATTGTTGAAAAATGTAAAATTTGAATTTTGAAAAAGAGGGGGAAACTGAAATTTTGAATTTTATGATTTTAGAGGGAATGCTGAAAGCAATGCAGGCTTTGAAATTTAAAAGTTGACTCAATTTCATGCAAAATTCAAATTTGAAAGCGAAAATCAGAGTTGTTGCAATTAAACACTTAATTTCAAAAGTCACAAATTGTAAAGATTTGAATAAAGCACTGAAATTTCGAATGAATGCTAACACACTTTTCAGATTTAGTACAGTAAGGAACACAATTTTGATAGGAATTTCAATTTCAATGATTTTTGAATGATTAGAAGCCTCAATCCAAGCAATCGCTAGACCAACTTTGACTTTAATTTTGAAGGTGTTAAATTTGATAAAATCAGCCAAAATTTTGGATTTTAGCAGAAAAATACAGTAAGATCTAGCTCCCGAAATTTCGAAAAAAATGTCGGGGATGATGGCGCTCGGGGTGCACACGGTCCTCGCAACTTTTTTCCAAATTTTCAGAGATGAAAGATATTGTGATTTTGTTGCGGAATCCAAAGTTACAGCCGATTTGGAAGTGTTTTGATCAGTGAAATTATCAGTCAAAGGTTGAATCAAGAAGGTTTAAAAAAATTAGGGTTTTGACATTTAACCACTTAATTTTCAGAATTAAAGCACAAATATGAATTGACAATTTGCAATAGAAGGGTAGATCTGAAACAAGCATTAACAATTAAACATTTCACAAGCTCAATTACTAAAAAGAAATTTTTAGGGTTTTTATGCAATCAACCTTTAAAATTTGCAAAAGATCAAACATGGAAATGTAATTAAGGAAGCAAATTTTTCAGATCTAACCATGAATAATCAGAATGAGGATGTTCACGTCGGGTTCACCAAAATGTAAAGCGGAAAAATCGAACCCTAGTTGTTCTCCCCTCCCCAACTCCAAGGAGAGAGAAGGGAGAGTCACTAGGGTTGATGGTTTTCACTTAGGAGAGACTTTACATTCAAAAGAGGGGTTGAAACCCACAAGATCCAATCCCACGCAATGCAAGATTGGATTCTAAATGAGTTTCAAGGGTTGTGATAGCAAGGATACCCTCTTTTGTAAAGAATGTAGATAGAAAGATTGAACTAGGAATGCATGTAAAGTAGGAAAGATTTGCTTATAAACAGAGATAGGGATACGGGATGAAGCTGCGGACCTGGAATTAGCAGTAAAATGTCGAGACGGTGCTATTCTGCAAATTTGAGCGAAAGTTGACGGGACGATGGCGCCCGGCATGCACACGGTCCTCTGAAAAATCCGCGAAATGAAGGGGGATCTGTTCGTCTCTGCACAAGGATTCCAGATCTTCAATTACAGTCGCGTACCTGCAACCTACACACAGAAAAGAGAGGACGATTGGGGGGTTAGGGATGAGGGGTTTGCCTTTAGGTCAAACCCCGGTTTTGGAATTAACCAAGAAATGAGAATGTTGTAAATGTAAATGTTTGTAATGTAAACAAGTACTAATACCTTGTTGTAAGAATGTTTGTATTCTTACATGCGAAGGTGTAATGTATGTAGTATGTTGTATGTTGTATGTGATCTCCTCTTCAATGGTTGAATCCTTGTCTTGAATGCAACACTTAGCCTTGAATGGAGACTTAGAATGATCAATTGCTTGAAGGAATGCTTGAATGCTTGAATGCTTGAATGTTTGAATATCGCTTTCGCCTTTTTTCCATCTATGTCCCCCTCAAATGGAAGAGGAAATGTAGTTTATATACTTGTCAATTAGGGTTGAAAGACTGATTTTCCCGACCTTAGGCCGACCAGGAAATATTATTTTCCAATTTGCAAACTTAAAGACCCGAAGCCCCAAAAGAGACCAGGCCCAAAATAGGGCCAGGGACCAGGGCGCTGGGCGCCATGGTCCTTGGGGACCAAGGCGCTGGGCACCCTAGTCCTGAAGGACCAGGGCATTGGGCACCATGGTCCCACCTCCCGGGACAGCAGGGTGCAAGGAGGATCAGGCCAGGGTGCTGAAAAATGCAGTTTTTGGTGTCATGAACAAGTTTCGGGGTCTCCATTCAGGTTCAGTGTTGCACCGCCATCGTGAAGACCCAAATGTGGTCGAAATTGCAAGTGTCACAATTTTAGGATGCTACAATATTTTGTGACAACACAAGTGCGATTAACATCTCCAGGAATCCGGTTTTACATTCTATAACCAAGCACTTTGAGCTTAAGTATCATTTCTTAAGGGAAAAGGTTCAGAACAAAGAAGTTGTACTGGAACATGTTTCCAGTAAGGAGCAGTTAGCAGACATATTCACCAAGCCTCTACCGAAGGCTACCTTTACCTATTTGAGAGGTGAATTAGGGGTGCTACCCCTTCAAGAGGTGAACTAAAGGTGTGTGCTCCACATTAGTCAGGACTTACATTGATATATCTTTTTCAGGATTGGTGTCTTGAAGGATGCTACTCCTTAGGGGGAGCAACATAGTAGAACATAGATGTTTATGCCTTCACTTTGGCATTGTTGTCAAAGGGGGAGAAGATGTGAAGTGGAGAAGATATCTACAGTATTGGGGGAGAAGATGTGAAGCAGAGAGATATCTTTGTATATTTCCATCAATGCAAAAGGGGGAGATTGTTGGCATATGTGCAGAGTATGATGACATGATGATATTGAATGTTGTCATTGATATCAATATGCTGAAGAGTGAACTGATATATTGAAGTAAGCAACTTGCAAGAGAACCGGTATGATGTTGTGAACTGATATATGGGAAAAAGTGAAGCGGTATGTTTGTCCAAGTGAAGCGGTATGTTGGAATGTGAACCGGTATATGTGAAAAAGTGAAGCAATATGTTTGTCCAAGTGAACCGGTATGTTGGAATGTGAACCGGTATATGAAATGTTTTGTATGAAGGTTTCATATGGTATGATTACCGGTTGGTAGTCTTAGCTTTAGGGTTTCTAGTTGAAGTGTTCTATGCCTGTGTGATTCAACCGATAACATCGTGTGATGAGTTAGCATTGTAATGAAGAACAGATTGTGTTGCCACGTTAGCCTTGTGCGTGTGAAGGATCTTGCATGAAGGAGATTGACCCTATCTACCTCGAGAATGTGTGAAGTCTATGTAAATGGTGGAGAATGCGTGATGGGTTATCAACCTCCAAGAAGCGGTGAAGAATGAACATTGGAGAACGTCTTGAGATCTGTTCAAGACTATTGTAATCAATATGTTCAATGGTTAGGATCGAACCGACTGAATTTCTTAACCTAAATGTTTAGGGTTTAGGGTTTATGCTACCGACCTATCTATTTCCTATAAGGTCGATGTTGTTTTTCATGTTGAGTTTGTTGGCAAATGTTGTGTGTGTATCTAAGTGTAGAGATACGTGATTCTTGCTAGACCAGATAAGATAATAGATACCTGCAGAGTGTGATTGCAGAAGGAAGGAACTAAAGTGGATCTGCATTGGCATTGAAGTGCTGTTACCAGATCATTGCAATACATGTTGACCTCTAACCACTTCAACAGTTGGAAAATCCCTTAACAGGGTAGCTTTAACCAGCTTGCTATAAATCCTTTAATAGGGTGACTCAAAATCATTGAGTTCTTAAAATCCTCTAACAAGGTAACCTTTAACATGGTTTAACCCTTAATTGAATATTTTAGCCATCCCTTAACCAGGTGATCCCTAGCAGGATCAGTTCCTAACATAACCTATTGTAGTCTTTAACCGGACTAGGCTCCTAACAAAGCGGACTTCAAAAGGGTTCAAAGAATAGCTTTTGGGTATTTATCCCCACCGTGGTTTTTCCCAACTGGGTTTCCATGTGAAAAATATGTGTGTTATGTGTGATGCTTTGTTATTCTCTATCAAGCGGTAAAGCATGTTGAACTAGTAAGTCTTTACATTTCTGTTGATGTATTACTAGTGTATGCATATGGGTGAAGTGGAAATAAGATGCTAGATTGTGTGGAAAGCTGAGTTACCAGTTTATGTCTTTCACATTTTTACTGTGTTTAATCGGTAGTAATCTAGTTTAGACTGGTGTTATTGCTTGCCAGTCAAGTGCAGTGTTCTCAGTCAAACCGGTTTAAGGAAAAGTGTTTTTCTCAGTACTGATTCACCCCCCACTCTCAGTACCGGTTTGGTACAAACTATTCATCATTGATTAATCAACTATTGACTCTGAGCCTTGTGTGACCTAGTACTCTCTGCATACGAAGGAGGTCTATGATCTCTTGGCACCACATGATAATAGAATTCCTTTCAGTACTGTATCTCTCAGGCCATCTTCTCTACCTACTACCAAGCACCTATCAGCTCTGCAAAAATGGGATGCATGCCTCCTAGAACCAGTAGTTGTCGAGCCACATCCCTCTCTCCCTATAGTCAGTGTACCTTTGCCTCCGACCTACACAACCTGGCCTTGAGGGTATCTAACTTCTCATCCATCCTCCTCATTTCCTCTCGCATCTCCTTGATTGATCCCCCAGTCCTGGCTTCCTATAGTAACTCTAAGGTAGTCTCGACATCTTTCCTAAAACTATCTCGCTCTAAGATCACAACCTTTAGATATCTCTCTAGGGAATCACCCTCCTCCTTGACCTAACCCAATTTTGTCTACAGGCTATCCGCCCTAACCCTCTCTTGATCTTCCCTCGCTCTCTCTACTGCCAGTCGGTCATGTAGACTATATGATCGGGCCCTCTCAATGTCCCTTGTTGGCATTATTGGCATTACATTGTCACTGATGTCAATTGGTTTGGCATGGTCATTGGTGTAAGAAGTGGTGACTGGTATAAGAAAAGTAATACATATGATGTCAATCCATATGTGAGTAAGCATACAAAAGGTAGATTACAAGTACACATGAATTATGTCATCTGCTGATAAAGTAGGATTACCTGTAAGGCATAAACCGTTATGAAGGTTGGATGTTTGTTTGTGATGAAGAGGCAGATTGTTATATGAATCACAACAACACTTGGTGAGTAGAACAAAAAGAATAGTATGAAGACATACCATAAGGCAAGATAAATTGTTAGGAGGATATGTTGTCGGTAAGAGTGATTGTTCAGTGTGTTGGTTATACTAGTAAGGTGAATTGAACCAGTAGTCAATCTTGGTCAATGAAGAATGTCAAACCAACATAGCAAACCAAGCAGAGGTGGATGTCGACAAAGATTACAGTTGGAAGCTAGGTGGTGATAAAGAATAGGTCAGTGAAGTGTGCATCGATGTAATAGTCAACAAGCAGGTCAATTTTTATGAAGAACTCACAAGTCATGGAGGATATCAGAAGATTGTGGCTTAAGGAAGATAAGTTGGCATGTGATTGAACTTATCCTGCAAGAAGATTTGATCTTTGTACCCATTTGTTGAAGGAAACAACTGAGCCATTAATGGTGTATGATAGAGAAAAGGAGAAAAGCATGGTGTAGACCTCCAGTTTTAAAAGACACACATTGGAATGTAGTGCATTAATGGTGATGATCGATAATATGAAGATCGTCTCCCTAGAAAAGAAGATCGAATCAAATCCAATCTGGATCGAGTTGGTGAAGGCAAAACCTAACATTGCACTGTTTGAATGTGGTTTTTGGTGGGAACCTTAGATGATAAATATGTGAGCTCAAGACCAAAATGAATGATACTTGATGCGAAGAAGGAGATAGAAGAGAGCTTGAGCAAGGAGAAAGATCATCTTCCTTATAATTTATTTTAAGAAAGTTGCTGAGTGAGTTAGCAGGCAAACTGGTGAGAGGGTTTAACTAACAGAGATAGAGTATCCGGTAAACTATTGCAGGTCTAGTAGTTAAGCTAACTGGCGAGGTATGATTCATCAGGAAGGCATACAAGTGTGACATAGTGTGTTGTGAGGCTAAGAGATAAAGAAGAGAGGCCAAGAGTAACCAATGAGTGATCAAAGAGAGTAATTTGATAACCGACAGTGTGCGAACCATTGAAGAAGAGAAGGTTGTTAACTGGCAGAAGTTTATTGATCAGGTGTTGTAGAACTCATTTGCAACCAGATTCTATAACTGTATAAAAATTGTATTTCATTATACATTACCAAGTTGGAGCTTGGTGCAGGGGTTGGTGCTCCTTGGGTTTGTGCCCTAAATCAGTAGGTGTTGGTTCCCTAAATCATTGTAATTCATTGTTTCACTTGTGAGGCTTGAATGAAGTAGTAGAATCCAACAATATTTCTCACCGAGGTTTTTCCCATTTTGGGTTTTCCTCATACATCTGGTGTTGTGGGTTGCATCTGTGTGTTTGCCTCTTTTGATATCCACATTTCTCTTACTGGTTTGATTGTTTAGTGCTTAGGGTGATAACCGATATTCTAAGCTTGTTTTAAAAAGGAAAAGAATTTAGGAACCACTGATTCACCCCCCTCTCAGTGGTACATTGTGTTCAACAATTGGTATCAGATCCTAGGTTATTAGTTGATTAAAGCTTGGGTAGATTCTAGTCTTAGAACACAATGAAAAGAAATGAGTCTTCCTCCTCAAAAACCCCCATGACTTATGAATTTAATCATGCCTTCTGGAGCAGAAGAATGGAGACCTATATTTCGTCCCTTGGTTTTGATGTGTGGATGTCTGTCAAGAATGTGTATACTATCCCGAGTGTTCCTCACACTAATCTTGATGCCAAGAAGGAGTATGAGAATAATGCAAAGGGTAAACATGCTATCTTAAGTGGGTTGTCTGATAATGATTTTGTCAAGGTCATGCACTATTCATCTACCAAGGAGACTTGGGATAAAATGCATAGGTTATTTGAAGGAGATGCAAAAGTCAAAGAGGCCAAGTTGCAAGCACTAAGGGGTCAACTTGAAGGCATCAAGATGAAGGATGAAGAAAATATTGCAGACTACCTTCATAGAATAGATGAAACTGTGAACATCATCAGAGGACTTGGAGAATAAATTGCAGATGAGATTCTTGTCAAGAAGGTACTTATATCTCTCACACCTAAGTATGATGCTAAGGTTTCTGACATAGAAGAAGCCAAGGATCTGAAGATCTTCACAATGGATGATCTATTTGGCTCACTAACAACCTAGGAAATGAGAACAACCGGTGATGCATCCTCAAGGAAAGAGGCAACTTCCAACTCCACCAAGAAGGGCAAAGAAGAGGTTGCTCATAAAGGATCCAGCAAAGACTCAGATGTAGAGGTAGAAAAATTTGTCAGAAAGCTCAAAAGAGGATCCAACAAGTATAAAAGAAAGTTACCACTCAAATGTTTCAACTGTGGTGAAGTTGGACACTTTGCTGCAAAATGTCCTTATAATGAAATCGGTGGAGATGAATCAATAAGTTTTAATAGATCTGCTGGTAAAGACAAAGAAAGAAATGTCTACCGGCAAGAAAGAAGAGGCTAACAGAAGCAGAATAACCTATACACTATTGAGGATTATGCCACAGATGAAGAAAGTGCATCAGAAGATGACTACCATGAGAATGACAGAGAAGCTAATCTCTTTATGGCACTTGATGAATCGGTTGGTGAAGATGAGGAAGAAGAAGACATTGAGGCCGAAGTGGATATAGAAGGTGAGCTCACAAGTGCTCTTGAGGAGCTAAGTAAAACAAGAGAAGCTCAAGCTTTTTGCAGTAGATGAACAAGGTCTCTTGAAGCAATCCTTGGATGAGTCTAATCAAGTTAATTTTTGACTTGAAACTCTAGCTGGAAGAAGCCAAGAGGATATGTGAAGTTACATCCTCTGATCTAATTAAGAAGGAAAAGGAACATCAAGATCTGGAAGCAAAAATAATGAATCTCAGAAAGGAGCTTGAAAAAAGTATGGAAGAAATGAAAGTAAGAAGCAAATATGAAGGCGACACCAAAGCCTTAGACAAGATGTTGAGCAAACAGAAGCCATCTAAATATACGAATAGCTTAGGATTTGAAGAAGGATAAAGTTCAAACAACAAAGACACATCTGGTAAGGAGATATGGTTCACTTCTTCAAATGAAGTTGAAGAGAAGAAGACATTCATGGTAAGCAAGGAAACCGATAAGAAGACATATGCAGATGCTGTTAGAAACTGCCACACAAAGTGGTATACACAATCAATGAACCAAAGGCCACACTCAATGTACCGACATGCAGATCTAAGGAGAAATGAAAGAGTTGATCATGAAGGATTCACCATAGTCAACAACATGAAAGGAAGAGCCCCAACGAGGCATTCATTTGCAGGACCAAGGCAACTTAACCAATATGTTCTGAACTTTCATGGTTATTGTTACTGGTGTAACAAATTTGGACATAGAATAGCTGACTGTAGATTAAACAATAAGCCCACTATGAGTTATGAAAGTAGAAATCCATTTAATGCACTCTAGGATATGAATGTTGTCTGTTATCAATGAAATGGAATTGGTCATAGGAGTTTTGAATGTAGGAAGAATAAACCCATGTCCTACAATAGTTTCAAAGATTCATCTTTAAATGAAAATTTGAAATGCTATAACTATCAAGAGTTTGGACATATAGAAAAGTTTTGTAAAAATAGGAAAATCAAGCAGAAGAGGATAAATCTTGATCAAGAACCGATAGTTAAATCGGAGCACAAAATAGTAGCTGACAAGAAGAAGGAAACCAAACCAATATGGGTTGAGAAAGAAAAGGACAAGGTAGAATCAAGTCTGATAGTACAAACTGCCTTACATGCTAAAAGGAAAAATCTATGGGTTGTAGACAGTGGTTGTTCCAACCACATGACCAGTGATAAAAATAAATTTATCGAGCTTGAAGATTGGAATGGTGGTTTAGTAAGATTTGGAGACAACTCATCCATCAAAATAAAGGGAAAATGTACTGTAAATATTGATGGAAAACTGAAGTCACGTGATGTGTATTATGTGGAAGGCCTAAATCAGAACCTTCTAAGTGTGAGTCAGTTGTGTGATAAAGGTTACAAATTCACCTTTGATTCTACCAGCTTCCAGATAAAGAAAGAGAGTACCGGTTAGATTTTAGCCGAAGGAAAGAGGACATATGGTAATGTATATAATTTGAAAGAATATTTTGAATCCCAATGTATATTGGGACAAGTGGATGAAAGTTGGTTGTGGCACAAAAGATTAGGCCACATAAATTTTGATCTTAGTTGTAGTAAGCAAAAAGGGTTGTGTAAGAAATATTCCACCCATCATCAAACCAGTAAGCACTTTTTGTGATGAATGTGTGAAAGGGAAGTAGAGTAAGGTGAGCTTCGGAACAAAAGAACACAACACATCAAGACCACTTGAAATTGTACATACAGATCTGTGTGGTCCAACTAGGATAAGAGCTCTTACCGGTGAAAGATATTTTATGGTCTTCATTGATGACTATTCAATAATGACATGGGTCACTTTCCTGAAAGATAAATTAGAAGCATTTGAAAGATTCAATGTCTTTAGGAAGATGGTGGAGAAGGAAAGTGGGAGCAATCTGAAATGCCTAAGATCAGATTGGGGTGGAGAGTTCACATCAAATGAGTTTGAAGATTACTATGAAAGACATGGAATTAGAAGGCAATACTCAACCCCTAGGACACCACAACAAAATGGTGTGGTAGAAATGAAGAACACGACAATCAAGGAGATGGCCAGAACCATGTTAAATGAGGCCAGTTTGCCAAACATATATTGGAAGAAAGCGGTTCATACTACTGCATATACCTTGAACCAGATTCAACTAAGAACAAACAACAAAATGACACCTTATGAGTTGCGGTATGATTGGAAACCATTAGTCAAATACTTCAAGGTATTTGGAAGCAAGTGTTTTATCAAGAGAGATATGGATGGTCTAGGTTGTTTTGATTCCAGAAGTGATGAAGGAATCTTCCTTGGTTACTCGTCTAACAACAAGGCCTATAAATGCTACAACAAAAAACTAAGAAGAGTCATTGAGAGTGTGCATGTAAGAGATGATGAGGATATGCACAAAGGAAGTCAATAATAGGTAAACTGGTATGATGATTCCAGTGATGAAGGTGACTAAGCTTAGTCAAACAATGAACCAAAAGAGGCATCCAAAAAGGCTTTTAACTGGTATGTGCAGATTAACCACCCAAAAGAGAAGATTCTTGGTAATAAGAGTGATGGTGTACAGACTAGGAGAAGACTTTCCACAATTATAAACAAGTCAACTTCTACCTCATGACTGAAGTAGAACCTAAAACATTCAATGAGGCCAACAAAAGACAGGAATGGATGAATGTCATGGAAGAAGAACTGCAATAGATTGAGAAGAACGAGACTTGAGAATTAGTCCCTAGATAGGAAGACAAGAACATCATTGACACCAAATGGGTCTACTGGAATAAGATGAATGAAGAAGGTAAAATTGTTAGGCATAAAGATAGACTTGTGTGCAAAGGTTACTCTCAAGTAGAGGGCATTGATTTTGAAGAAACATTTGCACCGGTAGCTAGATTAGAGGCAATTAGAATGTTTTTAGCCTTTTCTGCCTACACGGGTTATAAAGTATATCAAATGGATGTAAAATCTTCCTTCCTAATTGGAAATTTGGAAGAAGTGTACATGGAGCAACCGGAAGGGTTTCTGCTACATGATGATGAAACCTTTGTGTGCCGGTTGAAGAAAGCCCTGTATGGTTTAAAGCAAGCTCCTAGAGCATGGTACTCAAGGATATATCAATACTTGAAGCAGCAAGGACTCAAAAAGGGGAGTGCTGACAAAAATTTATATATAAAAAATATGGAAACCGCATGATCATTGTGGTTGTGTATGTAGATGACATTATTTTTGGAGGCAATAAGGACATCCTTTGCAAAGAATTTACTGATCAGATGCAGTCAGAATTTGAGATGTCAATGCTTGGAGAATTGACATACTTCCTTGGTTTGTAGATAAGGGAATCTTTATCCCACAAACCAAGTATACAAAGAATATGTTGAAGAAATTTCAAATGGAGGACTGCAAACCGGTAAATACCCCCATGGTGACCGAAAGAAAATTAAGAAAGAATGATGAATCACCGGTGGTGGATCTTACATTGTATAGATCCATGATAGGAAACCTATTGTATCTTACTGCTTCTAGACCAAATGTAGTGCAGGAAGTTTGCATGGTGGCTAGATTTTAAGCTGTACCTAAGCAGTCACATATGAATGCTATAATTAGAATTTTAAGGTACTTGCAAGGAACACTCAGTTATGGTTTGTGGTACCCTAAACAAGGGGAATTCATCTTGGAAGCATACATTGATGCTGATTGGGCAGGTTGTATTGATGACTGGAAGAGCACAAGTGGTGGTGCATTCTTCCTAGTTGACCGGTTGGTCTCATGACATAGCAAGAAGAAGGATTCAATCTTCCTATCAATTGCTGAAGGAGAATACATTGTTGCTGCTACATGCTGCTCTTAGGTACTTTGGATGAAGAAAAAACCATAAGGATATACAGGTGGACATCAATAATCCTATTCTCATCTGATGTGATAATTCAAGTGACATTAACATATCAAAGAATCCGGTGATACATTCCAGGAGAAATTATATAGCCATCAATTATCATTTCCTCAAAGAGAAGGTTGAAGGATAGGAAGTAAAGATGGACTATGTCCCTACAAGAGAACAAGTGGTAGATATTTTCACCAGAACATTTCTGGTACGCACTTTTGAGTACTTAAGACATAAGTTGGGAGTTGTGTCACCTACCTTATGTACTTAAGTTAGTAAGGAATTATATGGTTCAGGGGGAGTTCATAGCAACATCTATAACTCTTGAATCACATGCTGATCATAGGGAAAGTTCAAGGCTATATGTCTCAATACTGATTGTAATAACTGGTATCAGTCTAAGGGGGAGTAGATAGTACCCTTTGTCATTGTGTCAAAGGGGGAGAAATCTACTGGTATGAAGTTTTGCACAAAGTTGACATCAATGCCAAAGGGGGAGATTGTTGGCATTAAGTTGTCATTGATACCAACTGGTTTGGCATGGTCACCGGTATGTAAGGAGTGGTGACCAATATAAGAAAAGTAAGACATATGATATCAATCCATATGTGAGTAAGCAGACAAAAGATAGATTATTAGTAAAGCAGACTTACCGGTAAGGTATAAACCGGTATGAAGGTCGGTTGTTTGTTTGTGATGAAGAGAAAAAATGTTATATGAATCACAAAAACACTCGGTGAGCAGAATAGAAAGAATGGCATGGAGAAATACCAAAACGAAAGATGAATTGTCAAGAGGATGTTTTGTTAGTAAGAGTGATTGTTCAGCGTGTTGGTTATTCTAGGAAGGTGAATTGAATTGATAGTCAATCTTGGTCAATGAAGAATTTCAAACCGACATAGCAAACCAAGCAGAGGTGGATGTCGACAAAGATGACACCTGGAAGCTAGGTGGTGATAAAGCACATGTTGGTGAAGTGTGGATCAACGTAATAGTCAGCAAGAAGGTTGACTTTTATGAAAAACCCACAAGTTATGGAGGATGCCAAAATTTTGCGGCTCAAGGAAGACAAGCTGGCATGAGATTGAACTTATCCTGCAAGAATATTTGATCTTCGTACCCATTTTTTGAAGGAAATAGCTGAGACATTAGTGGCGTATGAAAGAGAAAAGAAGAAAAGCATGGTGTAGACCTCCAATTAAAAAAGAAAATACATTGGAATGCGAGGCATTGGTGGTGCTGATCGATGACATGAAGATCATCTCCCTAGAAAATAAGATCGAATTAAATCCAATATGGATCAAGTTTGTGAAGGCAAAACCTAACGCTGCACTGTTTGAATGTGGTTTTTGGCAGGAACCTTAGATGATAAATATGTTGTCGAGACAAAAATGAATGATGCTTGATGCGAAGAATGAGATAGATGAGAGCTTGAGGAAGGAGAAAGATCATCTTCCTTATAATTTATTCTAAGAAAGTTGCAGAATGAGTTAGTAGGCGAACCGGTGAGAGGTGTAGTGTCCACCCTTGATTTGACTTATTTTGACTAGAGTTGACTTTTATATTATGCTTGATAGACTTATCTAGACTATATTTTGATGATTTGGATGATGATTACTCATGTGCTTCAGTGACTTATGATTGATGTTAGACACTATTGGACATATGCTATTTTGATTATCTATATGGATGTTGGTACTATCTGTTAGGATTCCCACAGATACTGAGGGGGGGGGGGTGAATCAGTATCTAACCACTGTACATAATTTCTTATCTTAAAACATGCAGAATATATTATAACAGTGTATTGGTATGCAAGAAGTAATGCAATAAACAAAATTAAAAACATCCACATGAAAAACACACCATGACATAAGGATTTAACGAGGAAACCCAGTGTGGGAAAAACCTCGGTGGGATTTGTGACCCACAATATCCACTTACTGGCCAATAAGAGAATATTACTTATAATAGGGGCCTGCACATGCAGGAAGGCCAACTGCCTAGAGCTCACTGCTCAAATGGGAAGTCTCACTGACTTACAATGTGGATTATACAAATCCAATATCTTGTACTGCTTTATAATAGCATCTATAATGCCTGATCCAGTACCGGTTGCTGCTCTGCTTCTTACATAAACCCTTTAACCTATATTTTGCATAATAGGTCTGCCTTAATATTTCACATACATCACTTTCTTCACCTTATTCATTCCTTCATTACAAAATGTCTATAATGATCTCTTTTATATATAAGAGTCATTTTACAACATGCCAAGTCGGCTTACAAAGTTTTTACAATAATAAACAAAATATAATATAACAAAATCCTGTCGGCCTCTGTGCCAGTATACTTCCTTTCTTTGTGCCAGTGCCAGTGTCCTGAGTGCCGGTGTAGAGTGTGATGTGCTGATGCTGGTGCACTAACTTGCTGGTGTAATGCCTTGTCAGTATAATGCCTTGTTGGTGCCATAGGATTGCAAGGTTGCCATCAATGACAAAACCTTCAATCACCTACAATGTCTCATTGGAGTGTGCATATGCCAACAATCTCCCCCTTTGGCATTGATGGCAACACTCCTGAGAAATTTCAAAAGTGTATCCAAAAATATGAAGTCCAAAAATGTTACCAAAAATGTGTGCTCCCCCTGAGCATATGATTCCTATGATATTTGAATTTTCTCATCCCACTACTCCCTCTTTGGCATCAATGACAAAGGTTGTCAAGATGTCAGTAGAGTTTGTAGTTTCAACCTTGTAACTGGGTAGTTACAATTTGAAATAGATCCACCAAAATCAAGTTTATACTCTCCATAAACTTTTTACTATCTCTGTTCTCTTAACTGTACCGGTGAGATGCTGCAAATGCTCTGCGGGTGTTTTCTATCCCTATATTAGTGCCTCAGATACTTCTTTCCACAATGATGCTAGATAGTCCAATCTTGGACTCAGTTCTAATCTCAGATGCTTTGCCTTATTCACTATTCTCTGCTTTTCTCTTTCCAATTTAAGTAATTCTTCCTCAAAATTGGTTATTTTCTGTTCAAAAACTAATAATGTATCAGGTGAGTTAACAAAATTATCTGCAAGTTTGTTGATTTCATCCTGTACCTTGCTCATCTTCTTATCAATATCTACAGTCAAAAAGTTTGTCTTACAGGTGTCTTTGTATAGAGTTTTGTACTCTTTCAATAAATTACACAATTCTCGTAGAAGTGTGTCAAAATCTCTAGTACACTTCTTTATCTGCTCATCAAAGAATCTCTGCTTTTCAATTTCTACTTTGTCCTTCAATGTCTCTTCCTTTATTTTCTCAATGTTTTTTGTGATATATTTACACAAGGTATCAAGTTGTCCTAAAGAATATCTATTGTCTATATTAAAATTAGGAGCAATTACCTTCAAAATTGGTATTGTGTCATCTATTGCCTTATAAGCTTGTGAGTTGCAGTCTGTTATCTTTTTAATTGAATCCAATAGTACCTCAGTCACATTAGTTGATTTGTAGCCTGATGATGAACCTGCATTATGAAAACTGCCAATGGAAGTAACCAAGCTTGTATTGACCTCTGGTAGGTCTATTTGTGTTTGCATTTCCCTAAGCAATGGTTTTTCTACTTCTCCAGTTGCTGGTGGCACTATTTCCTTATGAACCTGTTCCTGTTCAGGAGCCTTTTTCTCTGTTTGTTGCATTATCTCAATCTGAGTCTAAGTTTCTGCCTTTTTCTCTTTGTCATCCGCCGGTTTCTCCTATGTGTTATCAGTTTGCTCAGCTACTGGAGGCTCACTAGCCATTTCAGTCTTATCAGTTGTATCTTTTGTTAGGGTTTCAAGTAGATCCAAAGCAAATATGAACTAACAATTATATGCAGATTTAAATACGAAAGATAAAGAACTAAAACAGGACACAGATAACACAAAGATTTAACGTGGTTCACCCAGAATGGGTTACGTTTACCATACACAGCCGTCCAATCTTTCTTATTATCCAGCAAAAATAGTACATCAGCCTTTCAATGCCTTAAGCATCCCAACCACTTATAACATGCATTTTTAGGGCAACAAACAAAGTCGGCCTTTTTAGGGTTTTATTACAATGTCGGTTTTCATCAACGAAAAATGGCAAATTTTTTTTTCTCGGGGGCTGCCACCCCTGAACCCTTGCCCGGGGCCCAGCCCGACCCCGGACCCCGACGAGGATACGTACTGAGTGTACAGTACTTTACTGATCAGTCGCCACATTTCAATAATCTCCCACTTGGAGACTGATCAAGCTCCACACTGAACAATCTCCCACTTGGAGACTGATACTTACACGACACCACTGTACATACAACATCCGCTGGATAAAACACTAGGACTTAACTGGTATAAATTCCACAATTATCAATCAAGAAGACCAACATAAATTGATGAAGAAATCAGCTTCTCTTGTGGAACTGCCTTTGTGAACATATCGACAGGATTCTCACTTGTGTGAATCTTCTCAAGTCGTAATTGACCTTCCTCCAAAACAGTCCGGATGAAGTGGTACCTGAGCTGAATGTGCTTTGTCCTTGAATGAAAAGTAGAGTTCTTTGTAAGATGAATGACACTTTGGCTATCAGTATACAATGGGCTATCCTCTTGTGTCTGACCCAATTCCTTCAGAAAACATTGCAACCAAATCATCTCCTTGCTGGCTTCTGTAGCAGCAACATACTCAACTTCAGTGGTTGAAAGTGCAACAACCTTTTGCAGCCTAGAAATCCAATTGACTGCAGTTCCCCCTATAGTAAAAACATACCCTGTAGTACTCCTCCGTGAATCAATATCACCCGCCAGATCAGAGTCAACAAATCCACTCAGAGCAGCATTAGATCCTTTGAAACATAATGTCTTCATAGTAGTTCCGTTCAAATACCGAAGAATCCATTTCACAGCATTCCAATGTTCCATACCCGGATTACTCATAAACCTGCTCACAACTCCCACTGCATGTGCAATATCTGGCCTTGTGCATACCATTGCATACATCAGACTGCCAACAATTGATGAATACGAGATGTTAGACATTTTATTAACCTCTTCCTGTGCCTTTGGGCACATCTCTTTAGTCAATTTGAAATGACTAGCCAAAGGTGTACTAACTGCTTTTGCATCCTGCATGTTAAATCTTTTCAACACCTTTTTTATATACTCACTTTGGGACAAATTCAAGGTTCTATTTTTCCTATCTCGTGTAATCTTCATACCAAGAATTTGCTTAGCTGCACCCAAATCCTTCATAGCAAATGACTTGGCTAATTTCTGTTTAAGATCATTTATATGTTGCATGTTAGACCCAACAACAAGCATGTCATCAACATAAAGCAACATGATAATATAACTGCCATTATCAAATCTCTTAAAATATACACAATGATCAGAATGACATCTATGATAACCGTGTTCAGCCATGAAACTATCAAATTTTAAATACCATTGTCGGGGTGCTTGCTTTAGGCCATACAGACTTTTCTTCAATCTGCACACCAAGTTCTCCTTACCTTTGACCTCATATCCCTGTGGTTGCAACATGTAAATTTCCTCTTCCAAATCTCCATGGAGAAAAGTTGTTTTGACATCTAATTGTTCAAGATGTAAATCATCTGTAGCCACAAGACTAAGTACAGTTCTAATTGAAGTCATTTTTACAACTGGAGAAAATATTTCATCATAATCTATACCCTTTTTCTGTGCAAAACCTTTTACCACAAGTCTGGCCTTATATATTTTCTGACCTCCTTCCTCCTCCTTCAGCCGATAAACCCATTTGTTAGGCAAGGCTCTTTTTTCTACAGGTAAAGGGATTAAGTCCCAAGTCTTATTTTTCATCAAGGAGTTCATCTCCTCTTTCATGCCTAGCCCCACTGTTGTTTGGCATCTACCTGCATTGCTTCTTCATATTCTTCTGGTTCACCAGAATCCGTTAATAAAATAGAATACAAAGAAGGAGAAAATATTTCAGGGGGTCTACTTGTCCTCGTAGAACATCTAACACTTGCAGGAGTTTGTGGGACAATCTGTTGTTGCTGAGCATCAGGTACCTGTGGCATTTCATTTTCAGGAATCTCATCCAACACCACATATTCTTGTTTTTCCTGTTCATGCTTCTTTTCCTGCATCTGTTCTTTATACATAACCTTCTCATTGAATATAACATCTCTACTTCTAATTCTTTTCTTATTTTCAAAATCCCATAACTGATAGCCATATTCATCTATCCCATATCCAATGAAGGTACATTTATGAGATTTAGCATCAAGCTTGGTTCTGTTTTCTTTATCAACATGGACAAAAGCTTCGCAACCAAAAGTTTTTAGAAAAGAATAATTTACCTTTTTACTAGTCCATGCCTCCTCTGGAATACCACCATCCAAAGGGGTTGAAGTTCCTCTATTTATCAAATAGACAATAGTATGTACAACATCTACCAAAAAATGTAAGGGCAATCCAACATGCAATCTCATGCTCCTCGCACGTTCCATGATAGTCCTATTCATTCTCTCTGACACACCATTTTCCTGTGGAGTTCCTGGAACTATCTTCTGCTTTCGAATCCCATTTAAGGAACAGTAATCTTCAAATGTTTTGCTGCAATACTCACCTCCATTATCCAATCTGAGACACTTCAACTTTTTTCCTGTCTCATTCTCAACCAAAGCTTTCCATTTCTTAAAAGTTTCAAAAACATCTGATTTTTGTTTTAGGAAATATACCCATGTTTTTTTGGTTGAGTCATCAATAAAAATAACATAATAACAAGAGCCACCAAGAGATGATACCTGAGTTGGTCCCCATACATCTGAATGAACAAGCTCTAACTTCTCACTCTTCTTCTCTTTCCCAACCTTGAGAAATCTGACTCTTTTCTATTTACCATAAACACAGTTTTCACAGAACTCTAAATCAATATTCTTTAGTCCTGGCAATAGTTTTTTGGAGTGAAGGATTTTCATCCCTTTCTCACTCATGTGCCCAAGCCTATGGTGCCACATTATCGAATCTATTCTTGCAACATTTATTGTTGTTGTTCCTGCAGTAACTTTATCTGTAGCAGCTAAGGTAGAGTAAGTGTTACCAGTACACAGATATAATGTGCCTACCTTCGCACCTTTAGCTACTACTAATGATCCTTTAGTGACCTTCCACATATTGTCTGAGAAGGTAACTATGCAACCTTCACTACCTAATTGCCCTGCAGAAATTAAATTTCTTCTTAAATTAGGAACATGTCTTACCTCCTATAGAAACCAGTCATTACCATTCTGCAACTTGATCTTTATCTTTCCTTTTCCAACAATTTGACAGGGCTCATCATCACCCAAATATACCTGTCCAAAATCACCTTGAACATAATCTAGAAAATATTTTCTATGGGGTGTAGCATGAAATGAAGCCCCAAAATCTATTACCCAGGAATCATTAACATTATCCAAACATAAGATTAAAGCATCTTGTAAAGTATTACTTGCAATATTAGCTTCCTTACTGTCATTTTCATTTTTGTCTCCTTCTTTGTTTTTCCGAGACCAACAGTCTTTCTTTAGATGACCAGGCTTTCCGTAGTACCAGCAATCTTTCTTTCCTCTAGATTGAGAGTGTCCTTTCGTTGACTTCCCTCGTGACTTCTCATTCCCAAGGCCTTTTCCTCTTCCTTTGATCTTCCTCTATTCTCCACATTCAAAACACTACCCAATGATGTTGAAGTCTCACCTGTGCTTTTCCTTCGCATTTCCTCGCTTAGGATAACACCAACAATATCATCAAATACCAAAGTATTTTTACCAGAGATAGAGTTACTTACAACCATAACCAAGCTATTCCAGCTTTCTGGCAAAGAACATAAAATCAAGAGAGCCCTAATCTCTTCTGCAAAGGTAATTTTTACTGAAGACAATTGACTGGTAATTGTATTAAATTCATTTAAGTGCTCCGCTACAGATCCTCCCTCACTCATTTTCAAATTAAACAAACGCTTCATAAGAAATACCTTATTCGAAGCCGAGGGTTTCTCATACACCTTAGCCAATGTTGCCATCAAATCTACAATTGTTTTTGCTTCTGTTATATTGAATGCTATAGACGATGCAAGACACAATTGAATGGATCCCAGTGCCTTTCTATCTAAAATGTCCCACTCTTCATCTGATATTGTGGTCGGTTTCTTTGCCTTTCCTTCCAATGGCCGTCACAAATCCTTTTGATACAAGTAATCCTCCATCTACATTTTTCATAACTGATAATTCTGGCCGTTAAACTTTTTGACCTTGAATTTGGAATCCTCCATTGCTCCCACTCAAATATGAAAGTCCTGCCAATTACAGAAAACCTCGCTCTAATACCAATTGTTAGGGTTTCAAGCAGATCCGAAGCAAATATGAACTAACAATTATATGCAGATTTAAATACGAAAGATAAAGAACTAAAACATGACACAGATAACACAGAGATTTAACATGGTTCACCCAGAATGGGTTACGTCCACCATACACAGCCATCCAATCTTTCTTATTATCCAACAAAAATAGTACATCAGCCTTTCAATGCCTTAAGCATCCCAACCGCTTATAACATGCATTTTTAGGGCAACAAACAAAGTCGGCCTTTTTAGGGTTTTATTACAATGTCGGTTTTCATCAGCGAAAAACGGCAAATTTTTTTTCCTTGGGGGCTACCGCCCCCGAACCCCTGCCCGGGGCCCAGCCCGCCCCTGGACCCCGACGAGGATACGTGTTGAGTGTACAGTACTTTACTGATCAGTCACCACATTTCAACATCTTTGTCTAACACAATGTTGATCTTTTGAGTATCAACATCCATAGTATATAAGACTTCAGGATTAGGATTAACATCCTCTACATCCATACTTTCAACTACCGGTTGATCTTTTGTAGCTGTTGTTTTTACCAGTGGAGTAATAAAAGGAGGTGGGGGTAAGTTGTCTTTAACCTTGATGCTGGGTGGTCCACCAACTTTACCTTTACCCTTGTCTCTTTCTTTCTGATATACCTTTATAGGTTTGTGACTCATGTATTCTTCTTGTTTTTCCTTTTCCACTAGGAAAATGTCCCATGCATTTTCTGTCTCCTCAGTCACCTCATTAACTCTTCCAACCATTAAAGCAATGTGTCGATGTGCAGTAGAAAATTCTGATCGGTTGGCTTGAGCAATTAAGTCATCAATTTCTTTGGGTGAATTCACTGGATATACAACAAGTAGCTTTTCTATCTTTATTTTCTTGTCTAGTTCTACTATTGCTTGTCTTCTTGCTTCCAGTCTCTTAAATAGTTCATCTGGTACTTCATCTACTATTTCCATAAAAAATTTCTTATACATATCCATATGCAATATAACACTGTTTTCTACTTGTTCTTTTTCATCAACTGTCAGAGTGTCATATAGTTTCTCTATATTCTTCAATTTCCCTTCCTCTGTAATTTCATTTAACAGTATGTCAAGAGGGGCCAAGTCCTTATTTATCCTCTTCTTCTTCTTCTTGGGTGTCAGTTTCTTCTTCTTTGGTGTAGCCTTTCTTACCGGAGATCTCATTGCTTGTTGTTTTTTTCTTGTCCTCCTAGGTGAGGGTGTGGTTGCCGGTGAGGGATCTCTTTTTCGTACAACTCTCTTGAAAGTTGCAGGCATGTCATTCTCCGAAGATGTACCTACCAGTGATAGGTGAGTTTCAGGTTGTGGAGCTGCTAACTCATTCTCTGTTATACCGGTTTGTTCCATTACTCTATCCTTGATCTCCTTTGCTTGCCTAGAACCTTTCCTTACAACTGCCTCAACCTTTTTCACTCTTTTCTTAGATTGTATTTGGCTTTCAATAGTTTCTGCACTACCAAATATTTCTTCCTTAGGTTCTTTAGGGGCTTCCAAAAGTGCTTTAGCATAAGTTTCAATTATATGATCATCTGTTTCATAGCCCATCTCTGTTACCCAAACTGTCCTAGGGATGACTGCTTCCATCCAGATCTCATCCTTCTTGATTACAAAGCATATTTCATCCTTGTATTTATCAACAATCTTTTGTGATAACCTGATTCTTTTCTTCATTTTGGCTTTAAGTGCTTGAAAGAAATCATGGATATTGTTTTCCTTATCTTCTCCCATATTATTGAATAGTTCTGTTAACTGTTTACCTACCGGTATATCATATCCAAGTTCTTTGTAGCCTATACCGGGAACCTGTTTGGTTATATGTAGCATCAGACATACTAACAGATTTCCAAATTTAAAAGTTACTTTCTTTTCCTTCTTAATCTTGCCTAAGTTATCAATTAATTCGTCCTTCAACCACTCACATACATCAATCTTTGCATTATCTATGACCATATCATAAGCACTCTTAATGCATAAACTTGAAACTGAATTGAGTCTATTTGCATGAGTAGCTTTATATCCTAATATCATGCTGATAAATCTCACATTAATATCTGTTACATCATTTACTCTTAAGGACCTTCTGTCAGATGTTGCACCAATTAGGTTTATAAGTAGGTCATTGGATACCTTTTTAGTCATGTCTAGCCTTTTACTGGTGGTCGGTAACCCTGTGACAGCTTTCACAGCTTCCTTAGTGATTTTATGAATTGCATCTAACTAGAAAAATTCACCATGTACCCTACTTAAGACTATCCTAATCACATCCTTGGGGAATTCAGGAATGCTAAGGATCTCTGTAAATCCTAGGGTTTCAATGATCTTGTGTTCATCTCTTACATTGCCGGATTCATCACATATGACAGTTTTAAACATGGTTTTAATCTTTTCATCTCCTAGTTCCTCAATGTTACAATGAATGTAAATTCTGGGGTCTTCAGCATAAACAACTCCCTTAGGAATTTGAGAAAAAGAACCTAAAGTATCATCTTTCTTTGCTACTTAGGGAACTAATTGAAATACAGGCCTAGGTCTTTTAATTACTTCGACAACAGTAGGGTTTGATATATATTCAATTGCAGAGGTGGATGCCATGATAAAATACCTTTTACTGCCTTTAGGATGGATGATTGCTTGAAGTGTTCTTGCCTCTTGCTCGAAATGCCTTAGCTCAGAATCTTTGCGCTCTTCGTAGGTTTGAAAACTCGATGAAATAAAATGGAGCCAAAACCTCAAATTTATAGTGTCTTTTGCCATCTACCATATTAAATGCATGCCAGTTAAGTATTCACTTAACATTGTCTACCGGTAATAAGTAATTTCCAACTTCTCATCTCTAACCAAGGGAATAATAGCACATGTGTCATTATATTGCCAAACCCTCAAGGAAACTTTCTTCAATTAGATGAAGAACTTCCTGCCAGTGGAGCACTGCTCTATCCTGCTGGTGAAGCATCACTCTATCCTGTCAGTGAAGCATTGACTGGTTCTACCGGTGGAGGAGTATTCCCAATATTTAGATCAAGTTTTCTAATCTATTATTTTGAGAATTATTGCTTAACCTCTTCAACTTTTTCTTTACCTTTCAAGCTAGAACTTTTGTTGTCTACCAGTGATCCTTTACTTCTACAAAATTTTGCAATATGCCCAATTTTGTTACATGCATAACAAGTTACATTATTCTTCTGAATAGCTTTCCCATAACCTATGCCGGTTTGTGTTCTGCATTGATTAGATAAATGTCCAAATCTTCCACAAACATAACATCTCACATTCATTCTGCAAATTTCAGAGTTGTGACCAACTTTGTTGCATTTTGAACATTGACTGGTGGGTGTGTTGATATTCTGATAATTTCTAGATCTACACTCATTTGCTCTATGACCATACTTATTACAGTTAAAGCATTTTCCATTGAATTTATAAGCATTAGGTTGTCTTATCGGTTTGCTGTGATCCTGAGTATTTGCAGTACCAGAGCTTTCACCAACTTCAAAGCCAATTCCAGAAGTGTCACCTTTAGGTTTTTGATTTTTCAGCAAGGTACCAAGTTCCTCTGAGCTTTTCTTGAATTTTTCTTTATGTTGATTTGCAGTTTCTAGTTCTCTTTCTAAGACCTCTTTCTGTCTCATCAGTTCATTGGAGTCATTCTGAGTGTGCATCAGATCTGTCTTCAACATGTCATTTTCATAGCTAAGTCTTGTGCTCTCATTTGCTGCATCACTTAGTCTTTTGGTCAATTCTTCTTCATTCTTCTTCCTATCCTCAATCTCTTTACAAAATCTCATAGTCATATCCTGCATCTCATTCTTTGTTGTCATGTTCTCTTGTTTCAGCTTGCTTAACATATCATTAAGTGATTCCTTTTCATCATTCTCAGTTTGCATCTTTTCACAACGTTCTCTTCTCTTATTTCTTGCAACAGTAAGATTCTCTTGAAGTGCCTGAATGATATCCTGAGCTGCCCTTAAATCATCTTCTAGTTTGATATTTTTCAATTTTTCTACATCATAGTCTGAGAGAGCTCCTTCAAGTTGTTTCATCAGACTTTCCATCTTTACCGGTGTCAAGATCTTCCTCAAGTTGTTAGGCTTCTGAAAATAGAGGACCAAGCTGTAATACCAATTATTAGGACTCCCACATATACTGAGAGGGGGGGGTGAATAAGTATCTAACCGGTGTACATAATTTCTTATCTTAAAACATGCAGAACATATTATAACTGTGTACTGGTATGCAAGAAGTAATGCAATAAATAGAATTAAAAACGTCCACATGAAAAGCACACCATGACACAAGGATTTAACAAGGAAACCTGGTGTGGGAAAAACCTCGGTGGGATTTGTGACCCACAATATCCACTTACTGGACAATAAGAGAATATTACATACAATAGGGGCCTACACATGTAGGAAGGCCAACTGCCTAGAGCTCATTGCTCAAATGGGAAGTCTCACTGACTTACAATGTGGATTATACAAATCCAATATCTTGTATTGCTTTAAAATAGCATCTATAATGCCTGATCCAGTACCAGTTGCTGCTCTGCTTCTTACATAAACCCTTTAACCTATATTTCGCATAATAGGTCTGCCTTAATATTTCACATACATCACTTTCTTCACCTTATTCATTCCTTCATTAAAAAATGTCTATAATGATCTCTTTTATATATAAGAGTCATTTTACAACATGCCAAGTCGGCTTACAAAGTTTTTACAATAATAAACAAAATATAATATAACAAAATCCTGTCGGCCTCTGTGCCGGTATACTTCCTTTCTTTGTGCCGGTGTAGAGTGTGATCTGCTGATGCCGGTGCACTAACTTGCCGATGTAATGCCTTGTCGGTACCATAGGATTGCAAGGTTGCCATCAATGACAAAACCTTCAATCACCTACAATGTCTCATTGGAGTGTGCATATGCCAACACTACGATGATTGATCATGTGATTTGATGATATATGTACTTGATGGATTTTATATGCTCACTATGTGATGGATTATTGATGGATTAGATTTATCATGGTTTTGATGATGATTATGATTACGCAAACCCTACTTCATGATTACATATGATGAGATGTTTATGAGATGTGTTTGACTATTGTTTGACTATCTTGGTGTTAGAGACGATTCCACATCACTCATTGCGAGCGGGATGTATCGTCGCGATTGTCTATCACTTGCTTGTTCTATATATGTATATGTATATGTGGTATTGTCATTTTGTGGTTATAGGATTTTGCAGGTACCAGACATCGACTCCACCTGGCTTCACAGGTCTGAGCATCTCTTTAGTTCTAATGGCTTATGTGGTTCAGAGATGGCATGAGTTCCCCTCACATACTCTAGGTCTAAGTTGTTCACCGTGAGTAGTCAGCGTCTTGGCATAATTCACCATGTCAGTTAGTAAGCTGGTCTTTTGGTATTGTGAGTCCAGTTTATGCCGATTGATTTACTTGTTTATGTTAGAATAATTATGTGGCTCCTGATGTGTAGTTTTATATTTGGTAATGTTTATTTTAAAGTATTTAATTTATAAGTTTTGAATATTTAATTATTTGATATTTATATTTATTTGATAATTAACGTTTATTGATTTTATGATTATTTAATATTTGATAAGCTTTATTGTTGTGTAATATTTATTTAATATTTGTGATTTAATCTTTAATGGTATTTGATTATTTAATTTTTTATTTGACCTTCTATGGTTTGATATTTATTTGATATCTTACATTTATTTGGTTCTTTGTTTTATTTTATTAGCTTTTGGTTTATTTGATTTTAATCCCCATTTGCATGATTTATTTACAACTTATATTTATTTAATAATTTATTTTTATTCCTAAGTGGGGTGTATGAACACATTAAATTAAATAAATAAATAAAAATAATCCCACTTAGTTGGATAAGTATATTTTATTTACTTTACCTACCCTTCACTCTCATTAGCTGAATTCAAAATGGGTGAATAAATTATATTATATGGTGGGTTGGTAAAATATACTCCAAAATGGAATATTTTGATTGGCTGAGATTGAGGCTAGGGTTTTGGATTATTGTTGCTTTTTATTTTCTTTCTCGTAAGGTTTTTCGGGTTGGTTGGCTCTTCTCTGGAAAAATTTTTGAGCAAGTTTTCTTCTTGGTTTTGGATTTCTTCTCTATTGGTTTTGGCTGGAGCTTGGATTGGATTTGGTTTGGCTTGTGGGAGCTCTTCTTTAGCTTCATTCCATTACTTCAGGTTGTAGATTGGAGTCCTCTCACTTTACATTTTGTTTTCAATGGCTTCTCCGTGTATGCATTGTGTCTGCAATGTTTTGGGTCTGGGTTGAAATATTATTTATTCTATAGTTTTTAATACTGTTGAAGGTTAATATTTGGGGAGGAACTTTATATTATTTGGGTTTTGTATAGTTGCTGGAAAATATGTTTTTTGGTTTTCCTGTGCATGACATTTCATGGCTACGTGAAAATGGTTGTGAAGATCTTTGGTTAATCCTTGTGTGTATGAGAGTAGATTGATTTTCCCTTTGTGAGTTCTCAGTTGTGATTGTTGGGAGTGTCTTCATTTGATTTTTTGTGAGTTCTACAAAAGTTCTGTCTATTTTGTGCCATGAAGATATTTGATTAAATCTTGGTTTATAGTCTGAGATATTTTATTGTGTTTATACCCAAGTATTCCTTGTTTCTGGGCGTCTCTTTTCATATGTTTTTCAAGCCCTTTTGTTAAGTCTAGATTTTATTATTTTACCTGAAAGTTTTCTAAGTTTTCTGTAAGTCTTGTGCAAAAGTGTTGTTTCTGCAAAAGTGCTGTTTCTGCAAAAGTGTTGTCTTAATGTGCAAAAGCGTTATTCTGTGTTGCATTTGCGTTGTTCTGTGCGGCATAAGCGTTGTCTCAGGATGCATATGCGCGATTCTGGAAACAGAAGCATTGTTCTTTTTGACATAAGCGCTGTTCTTCTTGACAAAAGCACTATCTTACTGTGCAAAAGTGTCATTCTATGTTGCATTTGCACTGTTTTGCATGGCATAAGTGCTTTCCTGCAAGACAAAAGAGCTAACCTGTCCGTGTTTTGTATTTTATCAGTTTTGGTCATTTTTGAGGTATTTTAACGAATTGATTTTTGTACCAGAGGCTTTATGTGAGGTCTGTTAATATTTCCCAGTTTTGGGTTTGATCAGTTTTGATACATTTTGATGGTTTTGAGTATATTTGTTTCTCTATCCATTGTAGATATTTTAGTCTCTTCCGCATGGATAGGCCATGGATGATTGAGATAATTACTATGCTATTTTGGACTAGCAAGTGAGTAGGCCTTGCTGCAATGTTATCTTTTATTTTATGGCTTGATATGCCTTTGTTTATTGCTAGCCAAGAGGCTCATTTTGCTATATTGATGTTGTTGTAGCCTTGTTTATGTGTAAGAGTATGTGTGTAAGTTTTTGGCTATATTGAGTATTATTTTCATGTAATTATGTTGGTAGAGCCTCTTGTGATTTATTGTTGGGCCATGTTAGGAGGAGTGGGCTTCCTTGTGATGACCAGGGTCACGAGAGATAGGCTTGCATGAGGTTCCTTGTAAGGATGCATGAAGTCTAGACCACCAGGGCACATCAAAGTTTTCCGTGATTTGTAAATAAGTGATAACCTAATAATTGATGGGTTGGGTAGTTAGATTAATTAATAAAATGATAAATTGATTTGTGCCTCATGACTTAGTCCTAGGGAGGTGTTTTAGGATAAGCATGAGAAGGCCATGAAGACGGTAAGCTAGTCTCCCTTAGTCTCTCATAGGTTGAGATGGCTCCACATGTCCATAAGGCTAGTGCCTTGTGTTATTATGTGATTATGTTATGAGGACAGCATGTGATGACACTCCACTCCTACATGTGTTTCCCCTTTATGATTTATGATTATGCTTATTGGATGCATTTATGTCTTGATGAGTTTTACGCCTCTGAGAATTCATTCTTGTTGTACGTGTGATTTCTTGCTTGAGAGTCCTTGTGTGGTTAGTCTCCTTGGTTATAGGTGCAAGCTTAGGTGTAGAGTGTGTGTTGGGACCTTGTGTCATCTCCTACCACGGGGGGTGGTTCCTTTGGTTCCACATGGTCGAGAGGTTGGTTCTTTTTTAGCAATTGGAATGTTCTCTTGGATTCTTCTTGCGTGGATGTGGATTATTATTCATGATGTACTATGGATGTACTTTGTATCAGATTTATGTAATGGATAAGATATAATGCATGTAATGTAACATTCTTGTATATAGTAGATGGATTTTTGTAGTAGAAAGAGCTATGCTCATGATGCGTTTAATTCACTCATATTTGTAAGATGAATTGTAGTTGGAAATTGGAATGTAGGCATATTTGTATTTGTACTATTGCAAAGATGTAATTTTATGAATCATGGAAATAAAGTGGATTATAGTTGGAATAGAATGGAATTGCATTATGGATTAGTTGTATTATTTCATGGAATGTTTAGAGGCTAGTTAGAATGTTAAATAATATTGAAAGAGGAATATTCGTGGATTAATAATTGAATATGTTAAAAGATGTTAATTGGATCTAGTAAATGGGAATGACTCACATAGATGCATTGGTAGAAAGGAATTATGCATATCTTGAGGAATAAGTAATGTTGTAGGTTGCATATCTCATGGTTAAAGAATTAGAATATGATGCATTAATGAAGGTGAAATATACCTATCATGTGTGTAGTATGTTATTGTGGATATGAATTAAGTAATGATGTTAAAGTACCCTAGAGAAAGATTATTGATGTTATGTTATTTCCTCTTGCGTTATTTGATGAAATGAGCAATGATGTATGTTCATATTGGTTAATTGATTAATGAATGTAAATAGATGGAGATGTTATATGTTGCATTAGTTGTTATTAGATGTTAATTAAGAAAAAAATTATCTCCATTTGTATATTATTGTTTAGTTTCTTTAGGGTATTTTGGCGAACATTACAAGAGGGTTTAACCTGTAGAGACAGAGTATCTAGTAAACTATTGCAGGTCTAATAGTTAAGCTAACCGGTGAGGTGTGATTGATCAAAAAGGCATCTGAGTGTGACATAGTGTGTTGTAAGGCTGAGAGAGAAAGAAGAGAGGCCAAGAGTAACCAATGAGTGATCAAAGAGAGTAATTTGATAACTGACAGTGTGAGAACCATTGAAGAAGAGAAGGTTGTTAACTGACAGAAGTATATTGATCAGGTGTTGCAGAACTCATTTTCAACCAGATGCTATAATTGTATCAAAATTGTATTTCATTATACATCACCAAGTTGGAGCTTGGTGCAGGGGGTGCAGGGGTTGGTTCTCCTTGGGTTGGTGCCCTAAATCATTATTTCACTTGTGAGGCTATATTGGAGTAGTAGACTCTAACAACATTTCTCACTGAGGTTTTTCCCATATTGGGTTTTCCTCGTACATCTAGTGTTGTGGGTTGCATTTGTGTGTTTGCCTCTTTTGATATCCATATTTTTCTTACTGGTTTGATTGTTTAGTGCTTAGGGTGATAGCCGGTATTCTAAGGTTGTTTTAAAAAGGAAAAGAATTTAGGAACCACTGATTTACCCCCCTCTCAGTGGTAGATTGTGTTCAACATCCCTGTCCAAAATGGTCCACTATGTCCTCTACCTCCTGCCCTCCCTCCTATCCTCCCTCCTCTCCAGGGACATCCATCAGCTCCTTCCCTCCTCCTGTTAGCTTCTCATAATGAGGTGCCCCAATCTGTCCTGCTGGTATCTGAACTGATAATGGTACCATGGGATGAAAAATGTATGTGCAAATACTAAGGACTAAAAAGAAAAGATAAATAATCAAGCAAAACACAAAAAACATCATACACCTCAAAATTAGAATGATAAAACTAAAAAAAGAACAAAATGATAAAGAAATGCAAACCACGATTCCCACTTTAATTTCATTATTCCTCAATTTTATGTGCGCTCAATGACATCTTCAGATGCTTGATATTTATCCATGGTGTGATGCAAAATAATGGTGGATGATAGATGAAAATGATAAAGTGATGGGTTGAGTGGTGGTTTCTATAGAGTAATGGTACAATTGAATGAAAAGTGGATGATTTGGTCTAAAATGGGGGGGATTAAATAGGAGATGAGAGGAAGGAGAGGGGATTCCAAAATTAAATAGTTGTTTTCAAGGAAGACAAGTGGCATACCAAAGAGATCCAAGTGTAAGAAGATTCCACACTTGTCCTCAAAGAGGACAAGTGTCTCAAAGGGAAAAGACAAGTGTCCCAAAGGAGGGACACATGTCTTAAGAAGGAATGGGACACATGTCTATTGGGGGAATAACCACCCAAATAAAGGAATATCTTCCTAATAAATAGGAAAATTAGTTAGAATATGCACACATGTGTGAAGAGGTTAGAAGGGATAGGATAAGGTTGGTTAGAGAGGATGACTAGGATAAGGTAGTTTGAACCCAAGGGTAAGGATAAGGGGATGGTTAGATGGTGGATTAGGTTAGAAGTTGGTTAGAATGTAGGATGAAAGTGACATATTTAAATAATTATTTAATTATTTAAATGAGGAGGGGAAATCAATTAATTAAGAATTAATTAATTAAAGGGATTGGAGAGGGATCATTAATTAATTGGAAATTAATTAATAGGAAGGGATGAAAGGGGATATTAATTAATTAAATTAATTAATGGGAAAGGATGAAAGGGCTCATTAATTAATTAGAATTAAATAATGGGAAAGGATGAAAGGGTTAATTAATTAATTACAATTAATTAATGGGAAGAAAAGGGTTCAAATTTGATTAAATTAATTAGTCAAATGTAGGTGTCTACATTTTTTTGCCCCTCTTCGCGGTGGTGCTAGAATAGCATCGGTGTGAAGACAATAAGACACTTGTGAGGGAAGAAAAAAAAAAAGTGACAAAATTCCCCAAGCGGACAAAGGAGTGGTTGGGGATGCCCCCTCGAGAGGGTGCACGGGGAAAAGGGCTCGGGTGATGTCTCAAAAGAAACATTGCCCCAATGGAGAAGACAAAAGGAAAGAAGCAGAATAGGAAAGGGGAGAAAAATGCAAATGCAATGGATGATATGGATGAAATGATCATGGAGCATGAGCACCTGCAAAACATGACATCATGTAGCACTTATTTTGATGTAGGAGTTGTTTTCATGCTTGAAATCATAAAATTAAGATAATTAGGAATAAGGACGATCACTGATCCTTAACTAATCAAGCTGATTTAAAACATAGGTCAATGAAATAAATGCAAGAAATAAAAGATCTAAGCTAATTAAGCTCCCTATTCCACATTATTGCTTCCACTGTTCTTCTCCAAATTGCGTGTATGGCTCTCAGGTATTGCACTGAGATTTCCTGCATAAGATGACAATTGTTTTGAAGAGTGTGATCTAGATTGATTTGAGAAATTGATGTTGTTTATATAGATTTCAATGAGAGATGGGGAGGGATTTTGAATTAAAGTCCTGATTGGGAGTGAACTAATTTAGATTGACCAGTTAACAGAGTTGATTGATTTGTTAACTTAGATTGAAAGTTGCGTGTTCATTTCACGTCGGGTTCACCATTATTTTCATGCTTGAAATCATAAAATTAATTTAATTAGGAAATAAGGATGATCACAAATCCTTAACTAATAAAGATAATTTAAAACATAGGTCAATGAAATAAATGCAAGAAATAAAAGATCTAAGCTAATCAATCTAGATCAATCGAGATCACACTCTTCAAAACAATTGTCATCTTATGTAGGAAATATTAGTAAAATACCCGAGAGCCATACATGCAATTTGGAGAAGAACAATGGAATAAATAATGTGGAATAAGGAGTTTAATTAACTTAGATCTTCTATTTCTTGCATTTATTACATTGACCTATGTTTTAAATCAGCTTGATTAGTTAAGGATCTATGATCATCCTTATTTCCTAATAAGCTTAATTTTATGATCAATTGAATGTCTGAATGCACAATTGATTGCAATAGCTAGCATTGGTTTAAATAATACGCAATTGACTTTAATAATGCACAATTTCTCTTATTGATGCACATTTGACTATTCATATTATATTTGATTCACACTTGGTGTTTTTGTGATTTTTCCAAAATGACTTAGTTGATTTTCCATAATGCGAATATTGTATCTAATATTTTTATGTATTTCATCTTGTAGGGACATTACCTTGTCCTGGTTGGTAAACAGATGAGGCTAGATGGTCTCAAGCATTGTCATGAACTTCTTGATGAGGAGACTTCTTTGATCAGATAATTGGGCTTGTATCACATATTGCACTTTCCAAAGGTTACGACCAATAGTGCTATGGTCACTGCTTTAGGCGAGCGGTGGCATTTCGAGAGTTGTTCATTCCATTTACCTACCGGTGAGGCATTAGTCAGACTGAGGATGTGTGGTGCATTCTGCATATTCATATTCATGGAAACCAAGTTATATTTGATGGTGATGATGGTGTTTCCATATTATGTGATTTGTTCGAGTTCTCAGAGGAGGACTTACCTATACAGGGTCGATATGAGATCCCATGGGATGATCTAGATTATGATGACCTGACTATCGTTCCGTGCTCTATTGTTGCTGGCCTACTAATTCTTGATAGACAGACACATGGTTTCCTTGTCAGATGGGGTAGAGTCATCCAAGATATGATTATTAACAGACATGTTTTTTCTTGGGGTCCTTGCTTATTAGCCACTTTATATCATCAAATGCATGATATTGTATACTTGGAGCAGAAATCTATTGGTTGCAACATCACTTTGCTCTAGGTATGGGCTTGGGAGCATATGGCTATTTTCAGCTGATGATTTATGTTGATTTTGTTGATGAACAACCATATGTATACATATATACAGTTGGAACTAGACATAAGGGTTCAGGGAACACCCTATATTGGAGACATCAGATAGATATTTTGTAGTACTTCTCTTAGAGACCATATCTTGATTGTCACAATTGGGCCAATGATGCTCAACATTTACCTTATTATCAACAATAGCGATACATCATTGGTCAAGATGTTGGCAGACACATGGTTGTTGATATCCATCTTTCTAGCCAAGTACTCTGTCAGTTTGGGGAGGTACAAGATGTGCCAAATGTGACAACTTAATTTTCTTGGATTACTCGAGAGATTGTGGATTGGGGGGTTTGTACACAACCTCATGTTTCTATAGCCAAGTTTGATTCTCTCTGCCCTTTGCAGTGGGGTTGGTCAACCAGGGTTGTAGATCCAGGTTTGACTCCTCAGTAGAATGCTTGGTGGGTTCAACACATGCCAGTGCCATTGATGGATCCCACAGTTCCTATTACAACATAGAAGATTCAAAATTGTAGACCTTGGGGAGGGAGAGGGAGAGGGAGAGGTAGAGGGAGAGGTTGTGGATAGTGGGATGGAGGTGAGATTGGATTGATTGCAGAAACAACGCCAATAGAGGTAGAATAGGAGGATAGTGAGGAGGATGTAGACATCGATAGAGAGACTGAGTCTATGAGAAGATCTGACTAGGATGATAGTAAGAGTGATGATTCTCTATCAGATTCATCTGGTAGTGGAGGGAGTGATGGTTGGGATGGTGGTGGGTAAGACATTGAGATTTCCCAGTTTGGAGATGTGCCAGCCACAAAGGGAGGTGGAGACGAGGAGGGTGAGGATGAGAAAATTTTGAGAGCTCAGATTAGGAGCTTGGAGGATCTAGTTGCCACTTTGAGATAGTGGCAGATGGATGATAGGGAGCACTTTTGATGATCATATAGTGTCATGGTTTCTAAGAGGGATCAAATTGCAAAAGAGTGGGATAGGGCTATCACTGATAAAGATCGACTCCAGAGAGAGAGAGAGATGATACAGTGCAGAGCGCACAAGTGACCATGGATGCTTATGATCAATTGTTTGGTCTAGGGACTGATACATGGACACAGTCAGACATATTTTTCACTACTACTTAGGAGGCTATATATTATAGACAGGCATACAAGAGAGCCATTCCCGAGGGTCAGAGGGAGCCTAGCTATCAAGCATATAGATATCAAAGTGGATCTAGCAGAGACATGAGTCGATGGACGAGAAACAAAGGCAAAGTTGGCAAAGTTGGTAGAAATTAGTTGAGTGTGTGGTTTCCTAACCGGAGAATGAATCTACAGTTTGAGTAAAGGCAGATTGAAGCTTAAAAGGATCTGATCAAGCAAAATGTAGTTCTATTCAGACAAATCAAGAAAACCTATTATTTTCTAACAATTACAGCAGAAGTGAAATCCCCTAACTGGGTAAGCTCTAACAAGCTTGGTTACTTCTTAAATCCTCTAACAAGGTGGTCCATTAGCTTGGATTCTCAAACCCTCTACCGAGGTTACTCCTAATAGGGTATTTTGTTTTTATCAAGGCATTTGTAAAATCCCTTAACTGGGTGATTCCTAATAGAATCAGTTCTTAACAAGACTTATTGTAAAAGCTTTAACAGGCTCAGCTCCTAACATGATGAACTTCAGAAGAGTTCAGATAGCTACTTATGAGTCTCATCTCACTGTGGTTTTTACCTATTTGGGTTTTCCACGTATAAATATTTGTATCATGAGGTGAATGTTTTTGTGGTTATGATCTTATTTGGTGATTTGATTATTTTCAGATAAGGTATGATAACTATAATCATTGAGAGATGAAGTATGTTGATATTTACAAGTTGAATGATGTTTATTGTTAAGTTGGTATAATAGTTAACCAGTTGATGTTGAGTATTCTTATGAGTATTGATCTTGAAAGTGAAAGTTTAATTTGTGTGATTGAATTTGAGTTTGGGAAGTTTTTATCAGTTTTTCAGTTTACTGGTTCACCCCCCCTCTCAATAATCTACCAGATACTTATTCTTTCATCATACCATCAATTGGTATCAGAGCATCTCAGGTCCTCTTAAATCTAAAAGCCTAACAGTTTGAGGAAAATATCTTGTAGATCATGATTAATAAGGAAGGTCCGAAGTTCAACAAAGATAACTATAGGATATGGAGCAACATAATGAATATTTACATCAAGAGTCTAGGAAGTTAGTATTGGGATCACGTAGAAACTCAGTATGTTGCACCTACTGGAACTCTGACTGATGATCAGAAGAAAGAACAACAAGAAAATCATCAAGCACTGGAGGCTATTATCGGTTCCCTGTTTGATGCTGAATATGTAGATGTTCATGGTCTTGAAACTACATATGAAGTATGGAAAAAACTTGAAGAGATTTATAGCGGCGATCAACATGTTAATATTGCTAAAGAAGAGAGCCTAAGAGGAAAGTTTGATGACATGAGAATGTCCGAAGGTGAGAATATCTAGTAGTATGGTCAAAGGATAAAAGAGATAGTTGGTAAAATAAAGAGTGCATGAGGGAAAGTGGAAGATGCCACAGTAATCAATAAGGTACTAAGAACCCTGCTACTGATCTATGCTATCCGAGTTGCAGCTATTCAAGAGTTGAAGTCCATTGACAAAACTAAGGTAACTCTTGACTCTATCATTGGGAAACTTACTTCTTTTGAATTAAACGGTTATGATGGTAGTGTACAGAAATCAGAATCTACATTCAAAGCTTCTGTCTCTAATCCATCTGTGAGAAAAAGTAGAGATACTCGTCATGGCTATGAATCTAGATGCAGCAAAGATGCTGGTGATGAAGATAGTTTAGTGGAACTTGAAGCATTGTTGGCAAAACAACTACCTAGAGACAGTGGGAAATACACAGGTAAACTACCTTTAAAATGTTACCTTTAAAATGTTTTGCATGCAACAAGATTGGTCATATAGCAGCTAATTGTCCTAATGGTGAAAATGAACACAAGAGAGATAAATTCAAGAAGTATAAGGGTAAAGGCAAGAGAGATTGTCTTTTAGTGTTTAGGATGGATAACTCTGATGATTGGATCATTGATAGTGGTTGTTCACATCACATGACCGATGATCAGAGAAAATTTCTTTCCTTGAAGGAATTTGATGGCAGTGTTGTCAGATTTGGCAATGACTCACCTTGTATGGTTAAAGGTAAGGGAGTTATTTATCTTAATGGGAAGAGCAGTGATGACGATGTCTATTGGGTTGAAGGTCTAAAGCATAATATTCTGAGTGTGGCACAACTTAATGACAAAGGATACCCATTGGAGTTTAGAAATGGTATGTTTAAAATCTTTTACAACAAAGGTGAATTGATTGCAACTAGGAAACAAACTAGAGGTAATCTGTTTCATCTTAATCCTAAAATTAGCAACTTTTTGATTGCAAAAATAGATGATTGTATGCTTTGTCATAGGAGATTTTGTCATTTAAACTTTGATAACATTGTTAAAGTGAGAAAGTCCAAGACAGTAAGAGGTCTGTCTCAGCTAGACAAACTAGTTAATGCTCTTTGTAAAGAATATCAGTTAGGAAATATGACTTCTTCAACTTTCAAGAGCGAGTCCTTCTCAGCATAGCACTTGTAAGATTTGGTTCATAAAGATCTATGTGGACCGATAAGAACAAGAAGCATTCATGGTGACATATATTTCATGATCTTCACTGATGATTGTTCAAGGATGATGTGGGTCACATTCTTGAAGGATAAGAATGAAGATAAAATGTCTGAGAACGGATCAATGCGGTGAATTTACTTCTATTGAATTCACTAAGTACTGTGATGAGAATGGTATCAAACGACAACTTTCTACACCAAGGACATCACAATAGAATGGTATAGCAGAGAGAAACAACTGGTTAGTGGTTGAAGCTGCTAGGACAATGTTGATACAAGGAGGTGTAGTGAAAACATTTTGGAAAGAAGCTTTAAGTACAACTGTCTACACAATGAACTGAGTTCTAATGAAAAGAGGTATGGACAAGACCCCTTATGAATATTGGTATGGGAGATCACCTGATGTTAGCTATTTTAAGATATTTGGTAGCAAATGTTTTATTAAGAGAGGTGATTACATAAGAAAGTTTGAAGCTAAGAGTGATGAAGGCATATTTCTTGGCTATTCCACCAAGAGTAAGGTCTACAAATGCTTCAACAACCAAACACAAAGAATTGTTGAGAGTGCTAATGTTCATGTAGATGAATGTCCTGAAGTCTCAGAGGAAACCAGTTCATAGAAAAAGGATGAAGATCCATGCATTTTTCTTTTGGAACCTGAAATTGTTAAATCAGAAACTGGTAAAGCAAATTCTGATGCACTTGTTCAACCAGAACACATAAATTTAGAAAAAGATGATAATGAAGAAGCTGAACCTGAAGAGAATGATCATGTTATCCCTAGATATGTGAGACTGAATCACAATCCTAAGCAGATTATTGGGGATAAGGATGTTGGAGTACTAACTAGAAGGAGAATGAGAGAGAACTCTTGCATGATCTCCACCATTGAACCAATAAGTGCTAAGGAGACATTTGGTGATGATCATTGGGTTAAAGCTATGGAGGAGGAATTAGATGAATTTGAGAAGAACAACACTTGGACCCTGGTACCCCAATCGGTAAATAAGAATGTTTTAGTTACTAAATGGGTGTTTAGAAACAAGTTAAATGAAGATTGTTGTAGTTCGCAACAAGGCAAGATTAGTTTGCAAGGGTTATGTGCAAGAAGAAGGAGAATATTATGGAGATAATTTTGCACCTGTAGAAAGACTGGAAGGTGTCAGAACATTACTTGCATTTGCAGCCCATAAGAAGTTCAAGGTATACCAGATGGATGTTAAGTCTGCATTTTTAAATGGGATATTGGAAGAAGAGGTATACATAGAGTAGCCAGATGGCTATGCTTTGACAAATGAGAAAGATATGGTATGCAAATTGCATAAAGATTTGTATGGATTAAAGCAGGCACCTAGAGCATGGTATGAAAGGCTTCATACACATTTGATGAAGAGAGGCTTTGCAAGAACCAGTGATGATAGTAATATTTATCTCAAGTCTGAAGGAGATGAAATACTTGTCAATGAAGTATTTGTTGATGATATTATTTTTGGAGGTAATGATGTCATGAGCCACAATTTTGCAGATGAAATAAAAAATGAATTTGAAATGTCTTTAGTAGAGGAAATTAATTTTTTCATAGGCTTGCAAATACAACAAATGAAGAATGGTATTTTCATTATACAATCTAAGTATGTGAAAGAGGTTTTGAAGACTTTAGGCATGAGTGACTGTAAACTAGTTGGAACTCCAATGGTTATAGGTTGTAAGTTGTCCAAGGAAGATGAATCTAAGTTTGTTGATGAAAAGGAATATAGGTCAATGATTGGTAAATTACACTCTGTTGTTCACAACAGATCGGATATTGCCCATGCGGTTGGTATAGTTGCTAGATTTCAGAAGAATCCAAAGGAAGCACATCTGATTATAGAATTTTTAGATATCTGAAAGGTACAGTTGACTATGGATTATGGTATCCATATGGAGGAAACTTTGATTTGAAAGTGTACACAGATGCTGATTGGGTAGGAAATATTGACGACTAGAAAATCACTAGTGGTGGAGCATTTTTTCTTGGAGGAAGGCTTGTTTCGTGGAGTAGTAAGAAGCAGAGTTGTACTTCACAATCTACTGCTGAAGTTGGGTATGTTGCAGGTTATATGAATTGTACATAGACTATTTAGATGAGGCACATTTTGGAAGGTTTCAAGATGAAAATATCAGAACCTATAAAGATTTTATGTGATAATACAAGTGCCATAAATATTTCTAAGAATCCTATTTTGCATGCTCGAACCAAGCACATTGAATTGAAGTATCACTTTTTGAGGGAAAAAGTTCAAAGTAAAGATGTTATCTTAGAGCATGTTTCTACCAAGGAGAAGCTTGCAGATATCTTTACCAAACCTCTGCCTAAGATTACATTTGAGTGTCTTAGAAGACAACTAGGGGTTGTACCCCTTGTTGGCTTGATGATGATTATAATATATTCATCATATGTTGTCATTGATGAAACACATACACACACCTATGTTTATATTGTCTACCAGTGTAACTTTAAGTTGTTTTACACTAACAACCAATATACTAAAGGTTTATTTCTAACCGGTACTTGGTGAAAACCGGTGTATGCATGAAGATAACCACTTGGTTATATGTGTCTCAACATCAACATGAATATCCAGTGGAGACTATCTTAGAAGCGTAAAGGACAAGCAGTTTAAGTCTAACCGGTATTTGTTGATTATGTGATGAGTTATCCCCATCGATAATTTTTGGCGGTATTTTTTGTTAGGGTTCCCACAGATACTGAGATGGGGGGGTGAATCAGTATTTGACCTGTAATGTAATTTTCTTAAAACTAAATATGCAGAACATAAAGTAACAGTATACCAGTATGCAAGAATTAATGTAAACAACAGAATCAAAAACATCCACATGAAAAGAACACCATAACACAAGATGTTTAACGAGGAAACCTGGTGTGGGAAAAACCTCGGTGGGATTTGTGACCCACAATATTCACTTACTGGCCAATAAGAGAATATTACTTACAATAGGGGCCTGCACATGCAGGAAGGCCAACTGCCTAGAGCTCACTACTCAATAAGAAGTCACACTAACTTACAATGAGGATTTACACAAATCCAATATTTTGTACTGCTTTACAATAGCATCTTCAATGCCAGATTCAGTACCCGTTCTTGCTCTGTTCTTTACATATACCCTTGACCTACAATTCGCACATTAGGTCTACCTTATAATTTATTTATGCTTCCTATCAATATCCTACAAATGTCTATAATGATCTCTTTTATATACAAGAGTCATTTTACAATTTGCCAAGTTGGCTTACAATAATAAACAAAATATTACATATCAAAAATCCTGTCGGCCTCTGTGCCGGTATACATGTTCTCTTCTATGCCGGTGTACGTCTTCTGTGCCGGTGCCGGTGTAGATTGATCTTGTTGATGCCGGTGCACTATCTTGTTTGAATAATGCTTTGCCGGTATAATGTCTTGCCGGTGCCATAGGATTGCAAGGTTGCCTGTGTAATGCTTAGCCGGTATAATGTCTTGCCGGTGCCATAGGATTGCAAGGTTGCCATCAATGACAAAACCTTCAATCACACATAATGTCTCATTGGAGTGTCCATATGCTAACATTTTTGTGATAAGTTATGATCACTTGACCAGATACACTGCACCTAGGTAATTGTGTTATTATTTCTTGAGGCTGACATGAAATCTTAATGTCTATATATTGACATCACAATGAATTATTTTATATGAGTGAAAGTGATATGTTGTGTGCGAAAGACAAAAGTGTTAAGTTGTAGAGTATGTTGAAGAGTAGTGTTGAATATGCTTAGAAGGATCTGATCAAGAAAGTATTATGCTACATAGATAGATCAAACCAATCCTGTTGTCTTTTAACAATTACATCAGAAGTGAAATCCCCTAACTGGGTAAGCTCTAACAAGCTTCATTGTTCAAATCCTATAACAAGGTGATCCATTAGTTTGGATTAAAAAATCCTCCACCGAGGTTACTCCTAACAGGGTACTACCTTTCACAGGGTATAAGCTTATAATCAAGCTTTGGGATCTCTAAAAAGATTCGCTCCTAGCAGAGTACTTTGTAGACCCTAACCAATAATTTGGCATTACTGTCAAAGAGGGAGAAGAATTATGTGATTAATGAGAATAATTATGTGATTGGCAAAGGGAAACTAACAATAGGATGAAGATAGACAAAGCATGGTGAATACTTGGTGATGTAAACTAGGATTCCTATTCACCAATCATAGCAATAATGAGAAGCATTGATATTTGTAATGCCATCAATGCCAAAGGGGGAGATTGTTGGCAATACAAATATTAATGCTTCTCATTGCTGCTATGATCAGTGAATAGGAATCCTAGTTTACATTACCAAGTATTCACCATGCTCTATCTGTCTTCAACCTGTCGCTGGTTTCCCTTTGCCAATCACATAATTCTTCTCCTCAATCACATAATTCTTATACATATGATTCAATGAAGATCATGAAATATCTGTCACCATGGATGCTTCTTGTTCTTATTGGTCCACATAGATCTGTATGAACCAAATCTAACAAGTGCTCTACTGAGAAGGACCTACTCTTGAAAGTTGAAGAAGTCATCTTTCCTAATTGACATTCTTTACAAAGAGCATTAACTGGTTTGTCTAGCTAAGACAAACCTCTTACTATCTTGGACTTGCTCACTTTAACAATGTTATCAAACTTTATATGACAAAATCTCCCATGCCAAAGCCAACAATCATCTATTTTTGCAATCAAACAGTTGATAACTTTAGGATTAAGATGAAACAAATTACCTCTGGTTTGTTTCCTGGTTGCAATCAATTCACCTTTGTTGTCAAAGATTTTGCTCAGACCATTTCTAAACTCCAGTGGGTATCCTTTGTCATTAAGTTGTGCCACACTCAGAAGATTGTGCTTTAGACCTTAAACCCAATATACGTTGTCAGCACTACTCTTCCCATTAAGAGAAATAACACCCTTACCTTTAAACATATGGGGTGAGTCATTGCCAAATCTGACAACACCACCATCAAATTCCTTCAAGGAAAGAAATTTGCTCCGATCACCTGTCATGTGATGTGAACAACCACTATCAATGATCCAATCATTAGAGTTATCCATCCTGGACACTAATGCCTCCCGATATGATATCTCTTCCTTAATTGCTACAAACACAATATCTTCACTAGCATCATCATCAGATTCTTCATCAGTGATATCACTGTCAACTGCTAAAAGACAATCTCTTGCCTTTACTCTTATACTTCTTGAATTTGTCTCTCTTGTGTTCATTTTCACCATTAGGACAATTAGCTGCTATATGACCAATCTTGTTGCATGCAAAACATTTTAAAGGTAGTTTACCTCTATATTTACCAGTGCCTCTAGGTAGACATTTTGCCAACAATGCTTCAAGTTCCACTAAACTATCTTCATCATCAATATCTCTGCTGGATCTAGATTCATAGCCAAGACAATTATCTCTCATTTTTCTCACAGATGGGTTAGAGACAAAAGCTCTGAATGCAGATTCTGATTTCTGTTCACTACCATCATAACCATTTAATTCAAAAGAAGTAAGTTTTCCAATGATAGAGTCAAGAGTTACCTTAGTTTTTTTAATGGACTTCAGCTCCTGAATAACTGCAACTCGGATAGCATAGACCGGTAGCAAGGTTCTCAGTACCTTACTGATTACTATGGCATCTTCCACTTTCCCTTCTGCACTCTTTATTTCACCATCCATCTCTTTTATCCTTTGACCATACTACAAGATATTCTCACCTTTAGACATTCTCATGTCATCAAACTTTCCTCTTAGGCTGTCTTCTTTAGCAATCTTAACATATTCATCACCACTATAAATCTCTTCAAGTTTTTTCCATACTTCATATCAGTTTCAAGACCATGAACATCTACATATTCAACATCAGACAGGAAAATGATAATAGCCTCTAGTGCTTGATGATTTTCTTGCTATTCTTTCTTTTAATCATCAATCAGAGTTCCAGTAGGTGCAACATACCGATTTTCTACATGATTCCAATACTGACTTCGTAGACTCTTGATGTAAATCTTCATTCTGTCGCTCCATATCCTATAGTTATCTTTATTGAACTTCAAACCTTCCTTCTTCATCATGATCTACAAGATCTTTTCCTCATGCTGTTAGGCTTTTAGATTTAAGAGGACCTAAGATGCTCCGATACCAATTGATGGTATGATGAAAGAATAAGTATCTGATAGATTACTGAGAGGGGGGGTGAATCATTAATCTACCAGATACTTATTCTTTCATCAAACCATCAATTTATTTACTTCATGTTATATGTTTCTTTATTTACCGGTTTATATGTGTATGTTGTAATAAGGTAAAATCTTATATTACTGGCAGAACACTGATTCACCCCCCCTTTCAATGTTCTTGGATTCATTGTATTGCAACAGTCTATATGTGTTTTATGTATGTGATGTATTCTATGATTCTATTTGCATTTTATTTTATGTAATATGATGATGTGATGATATGATTGCACAACTAATGCTTTTGACATAGATTACTATGGTAATGAAACTAAAATGAATTTACATGATATGATATTTATATGAATGAATCTAATGCAATGAAATCTAAGTGAAGATGCATTTATGCTAAGTGATAATGCCAGTGAGTCTAAGTAGCATGTAACTAAGTGACAATGGAAATTAACCAATAGAAAATTTATTATGCACTTAAAATGATATGCAACCTATATGAATGTTTTTGTTATGCCAAAATACATTGTGGATTGTGCCTCTTGAATTACAAGAAGTGTTAGTAAGAAAGATTTAGAAAATATGATGAAAAGATATGTTTAAAAAAGAAGAATCAACAATGTCAACTTGATATCAAGAACTAATATGATATGATATGAATGATAGTGATGAGTACTCTTGTTTGCCTTTATTCATAGTGCAATGCATTATCATCATTGAGCCTTATTATATAACAATGAAGTTTAGTAGACCAAGGTATAAGGAACTGATTTGTATAGATATCTCATTACAAGAAACAAACACATAGTAGACATGAAATGAACCCTCCATTCTGGGAATTATGCTAGGGGTCGATGTGTGTGTGGCATTCACAAGTTGAATGCTCCTATCACAGACACCCACTAGAGAAATTGCTCAGGGAATTCATTGGTTCACACCACAAACAACAAACAAAGAAAAGGATCATTCTCATCATAGTTCCTCTAGTTACTTTTGGACATCCTTGAGTAGCATAGAAACATGATCTTCGCCAATTGATAAAAGATAAAAAAACAAATTAGACAAAACTCAACAACTAAACTGAAATTGCCTTTGCTTTGATTTGTTTGATATGATGGTTGATAATGTCTGGTTTCAGAAAGTTTCGGATCCCGTTTAAGATTGATCTGTCTGATTTTAAGCATATCATCTTCTGTCTAAGACAAGATAATGATCACATTGATATGGATATTGATGATTGATAAGACTTGATCAGTTTGGTTGAAGATGTTTGATAAGATAGCTATATCCTTTATTTAACTTCGTGCGAAGTGTTTGTTGGATATCTGCTAGGGTATTTGTTTCTAACGAGACATTTTATTGCAGTTTTGATTGTTTTCAATTTTTAGTTCTTTTTTAAGAGATTTTCGATGTTTTTGGGTTTTATGGATAATTTTCGAATTTTTTTGGTTGATTTTGTTGGATTCTTTGATGTTTTTGGGTTTTTTGAATCATTTTCAAATGTTTTTGGTTGATGTTTTTGGATTCTTCGATGTTTTTGGTGTTTGTTGAGGATATTTTTATGATTTTTTCATGACTTTTTACAATTTTTATGAGTTTTTCAGGATTTTTACAATTTTTAGGATTTTTTTAGGACTTTAAATGATTTTTTATGATTTTCAGGATTGTTGACATTTTTTAGCATTTTTTCAGGACGTTATCCAATTTTTAGGATTTTTGAATGATTGTATCTGATTTTTTAGGATTTTTTCATGACTTTATCTGATTTTTAGGATTTTTTCATGACTTTATCTGATTTATAGGATTTTTTTCAGTTATGCCCCCATTGTGCAAACCTAATTTGACATGATGATCTAGGTGATGCATATGGATACATGGAATTTTTGATATGAGCTATGCTAATGCAAGACACATGATGACGATGCAATTCTTATTTGAACAAGGATGATCGTGTGGGACTTTCCTTTTGAAATGCACTAATTGGATTAAATGTGCGAAGTGGTTTCAAAGATATGAGTTCAATCCATTCTCATAAGAGCTTATACCATCCAACCTAACACACTATGTAACCAACATTTATGAATGGAGGCATGGAAAAATTCTCCATCAATTCTTGAAACTTTGATCTTCTTTTGCCCATGTCTGTGTCTCTGAGTTTATTCTCACCCTTATAACCATTACAGACCCTTGGTATCCTATGTGGCTTGCTATGTGAGTTATTCTGACTTAAAAAACAACCTAAAGAGAACCTCGCTGGCAGTAAGCTTTTAGGGCTCCGACAAGGTTATACACCATAATCTCTCAAATATTGCTCCATTTCCAACAAACGTCCATAGCCCTGATGAAGTTATTCACATGTTCCCTTAGTCAAGCTTTATTGCACAATTTTGCATGATATTTCAGCTATATGTCTTTGCTCATTTTTGCCATGATATTTTGATATTGATTTTGGCATAGCATTTGTTTCTTTTATTTTCTTGCCTTGACTTGTAAGTAATGAAGCCTACTTGCGTATGATGATTACGATGATGATGAAGTAAAATTTTTGATTTTTCACTAGCCACATGACCAACTAGGTATCTATAATGACTTAGAGTGGTTGATTATTGTGTGAGATATAGCAATTGATAGATGCTGGGTAACAAGCCTTAATAGTGAAACTTCTACACAACCATGGATAAAGATTAATCACAAGGTGACATTGAAGATAGATGACTAAAGACCTCCTAAAGACTTCATAAAAATGTATCTAGGAAACGAGATCACCTTCTCTCCTTTCAATGCAGATAGGTGAATGATTTAGAAAATCCCCTTATTTTATTGATGCAACTATATGTGCAAGAAAAGATTATATTTTATAGATATTGTGAATGAGATGTATTTAGGAAAGAAACTATATAAGATGCAATACGTTATGGAAAATGATATGCAAATGCAGAAAGTAAATGCTAAATTAACCCAACCCTTAGATGTAATATCTTTTTAGGTGCATGTTGTTCATGGGATCTTGTAGTGGATCTCCCTCCATTGTTGTTAAATGATAAGTGCCATTTCCAACTACTCTTGTGATGACAAAAAGACCTAACCAGTCAGGTTCAAACTTTCCTAGTTTTTCGCGTTCTGTAAGATTTCTTTTATTCTCGTTAAGGACAATATCCCATACTTCGAAGCAACATGGTATTGCTATTTTCTTATAGCTTCATCTCATTCAATTTTGATATCCTCGCAAATGATTCAGAGTGCTTTGTCATTTTTCATCCAATAATTCAAATTGTTGTAAATGGGCAACTCTATAGTCTTCCTCTATTATGATGTGTTTCAAAGAGACTCTTAGGGATAATAATTCTACCTTGATAGGTAAAATGGCTTCTGAACCATATACTAAAGAGTAAGGTGTAGCACCAATAGCTGTGGAGACACCAGTTAGATAAGCCCATAAAGCTGGATTCAGTTGAAGATACTAGTCTCATTCAGCGTCGTTGACAACTTTCTTTAAAATTTTCAATATGGTTTTATTTGTTTCCTCAGCTTGACCATTGCTTTGCGAGTAATAAGGAGTTGCAAAATGTTGTTGAATATAAAATTGATCCCAAATTTCACTCACTTCTTGATTTTTAAAAGGTTTCTCATTATCAGTGACAATGCACATAGGGAATCCATATCTGCAAATGATATAATTCAAGATGAACTTAGCTATCTATTTCCCTATTGTGTAGGTCATAGGGATTTCCTTGACCCATTTAGTAAAGTACTCAATAGCTATGAGTATGAACTTGTATCCATTGGAGGATGTAGGGTTTATCTTCCCAACAAGGTCCAATCCCCATTGTGAGAAAGACCATGGTGATATAATCGATCGAAGATCTTGAGCAGGTGCATGGATCAGGATTCCATGTATTTGGCATTGTCTACATCTTTGGACTATAAATGTGGATACATAGCCATGATAGAGGTATACCATCCTAAGTGTCAATCTAAAATATGGCTTTGGAATCTCTATTAAAAATATAGAACAATTTCTACTTAATTAAATTAGGACCCCTTTTAAGAGTGCCCTAGATCATAATAGACCCTTTTCCTACCAATATAATTATAGTCACATCATCACTTGACACTCCCCTCAAATACTTCAAGGAAATAATCTTGGCCCAAATTTAATCCTAACTATTGCACCAACACCAATTAATTTTAGTAGCCAAAGTTTATCTTGTAAGGATAGCTTGGTGAAACCCAAGGCCCCCTTCTTGTTTTGGTCTACATATATTCTCCCACTTAACCAAACTCCACTTTGAGGATGAAAATTTACCTGCCCATAAGAATTATTGAGATTACCCAATTCCTTGATGAAGTTTAAAAGAGTCAATTGGACCATACATTTGTAAATGGGAAGGTCTAGACCACCGATTTCAATAACATAACTCTTCCAGAAAAGGAAAGACATTTGTAGGTCCAACAATTTACTTTCCCATATAATTTATCCAACACATTCTACCAAGACCCTCTAAGTAAGGGGATAGAGGAGATGGGGATGCCCAAATACACCAAAGGGAGAGTTCTAGTTTGGAATTTGACAATTCAAGCAATCCTGACTTGGATAAAAGGGGGATATTGAAGAAAAACATGGAGGAATTTCCTTCCTGAATCTGTTGGTTTGCAACAACAAGATAAATATCTAAAGTTTGTATGAAGTTAGATGCCTATTTCACTATAGCTACTCCCAAAAGAGTAGTGTCATCCACAAACCATAAGTAAGAATGGATGGGGAGACTATTATCGCAATTCCATATAGAGATCAAACCTTATCTCACATGGGATTTTAAAAGATGTCCCAATCCTCCAGCCAATGAGATGGATAGTTAGGTGAAAGAGTACCCCCTTGCAAAAGATCCCTTGAATAAAAAAAAAATGTGGTTTCCTTATTAGTTAGAATTGAATAACAAGCAAAGGTAACAATACATTGTGAGAGAAGCCACATTGGATAGAGCCCCACTAGCTAAAGTCCTTGTAGGGCTAAGTTTAGGACACTTTCTCTATAGATGCCCATATACATGGCAAATATGACATTAAAATGGGAGGGCTTCATAATCAAGAAGTTTCACCCATGAATTATAACCAATAGATGTTTGTTCAATTGAATTTCAATATAAATGTGAGAAAAGGAAATCATCACTTTTATCTATCATTTGTTGCAACAATCCCACTGACATAGCCAACAACAACACTATCATGTACAAGATATCATTTCACCATAATATAGGTTGGAGTAAAGGGAGTCTTACCCAAATAAGAACCCTAGGAAAAATTTCCCCAATAGGGTTTCATCCAACATGCCGCGACTTGGTGAACAAACCCACTTGATTAAGAAAGTAGGGGCCTCCTTTAAAAATCTCATTTCCATCTACCTGACATGAAAAAGTTGTCATGAAATAAATATTAGAAATCAATATCACCTCCATGTCCCCCTCAATATTCTAAGTCTGATGAGACCACAACTCCAAAAAGGGGAGAGAGATGTAGATTCCTATAAACTTATAAATTGAGGCATGATTACACAAGTAGTTCACATTTGCTATGATTGAATTTGGTTGAATAACCAATGCTAGTCTATCTAGGTTCCTTTCAAGGAACCATTAACTCTTATAATTTAGATCTTCCAAAATTTGGAGAACCCTCTCCATACAAATCATTATTGTTAAAAAAATCAATACCATTACCATGCAAATATGAGGCTTGCTCAAACCTCAATAGTACTTCACAAAATAAAAGGTTCCCATTTATATTCAACCCCTCTACCAAAGCCATCAAACATAAATAAGCAAAGAAAAAAATCATTGTCTCGCCACATAAGTGAAACCCTCTCTCAATTAGCCAACAATACACTCCCCCACAACACACCTAGCTAATAGTCGGCCCCCAAAATATCCCCCAAACTCCTTGTAAAACCCCACCACCACTCACATAGAGATGCATACTAAACAACAAAAACATAGGTCGTGGCTAGGGAATGTGATCCCTAGCCCACATAACATCTTTGCTCCCACACATTTCCATCTTCATAAATTGATATTTTTTGAATTTTGTAACCACTTGTGCCTTTTCTCCTTATCCATGCCATCATATTTTATTTGATTTCACCTCTTTAAATAATTATAGTAGGTAGGTTATGATTTTCTTCTTTATTCACATCGTTCTTATTTATTTCATCTATTTCCTTCCATTTAATTTATCTTTATTTATTTCTTTCACATAATTTCCAATTTGTATTGTACCTACCCTAGGGATGAGACAATATGAGGAATATTAAGATTTTTTGTACAATAGAATATTTTTTTAAAATCTAGGATCAGACTTGTTAATTACAAATCCTTGGAGGTTGTTGCAAAAGGAGATATGGTAATAAAGAAGGTATAAAAAGTTTTAATGATATTTATTATCTTCCATAGTTAAAACTGTAATAGTGAAAAAGGGAGGAGGGGATGAAGTGGAAAGCTTTACCCTCCTCAAGAATGGAGTGAAAGTTTCACAAAGGATCCATCTTCAACCTCTTTCATGCATTACATTTAAAAAAGGGGGGCTGAATTCACTAGATCCAATATCAATAAAGAGAGACTGAATGCTAAGTGAATTGGCAATGAATTTGGAATGTAATAGTAACCCCTCTTTTAGAATGGAAAGGATGAATTAAGTGAATTGAGACTAAGTGTAAAGACAAAAAAGAAATGATTATAACTTGACACAAAAATGTAGGATGAAGCTATGCACTTGGAATTAGCAGTAAAATGTCAAGATGAAGCTCCCTTGTAAATTTGAGCGAAAGTTGTCAGGACTGTGTTGAAAGTGTACTTGGTCCTCCGAAAAATCCGTACCCTGAAAATGGTTTTTCCATCTCTGAAAATGAAGCTTAAATCTGTAAATACAGCTGTGCACCTACAACGTACACACATAAAAGAGAGGAAATATTGTTGGGATTTGGGGTTTGCCTTTAGGTCAAACCCTGGTTTTGGAATTAACCAAATGATGAAAAGTACTTGCAAGTAAATGACTGAAATAGAATTCACCTCAAGAGAGGATGCAATTAAAATATTGATAGAGTTGTTTGAAAGGATATGTAGAATTGAATTCTTTGAATGTTGATAGGGATCTCCTCTTCAATGAGCGAATCCTTGACTTGAATGCAACACCTAGCCTTGAAAGGAGACTTGAGATTCTTAATGCTTGAAAGGAATGCTTGAATGCTTAAATGAGATTTTGCTTAGGATCACAATTTCCACTTGTTTGTCCAATTTCTCTTATCGAACCTATATTGTACTTATCGACTTATGCAAATGAAGGGGGAAACCGCATCTTAAATACTTGCCAATTAGGGTTTTTAACTGATTTTTCATCTCATACCGACATAGAAAACCTTTTCTTGCTTCTCATTGACAAGCCCAAAGCAATACTTAAGTGGAGGGGGAAAAAAATAGGGCAAGGACAAGGGCACTACACCTCTTTCCTAGGAGGTGAAGCAGTCATCGGTGAGGAGGGACCTTGAGGAGATCAGTCCAAACCGGTCAACAAGAGTAAACACAATGGAAACACATAGATATGATGGAGGCAATGCATAACAGATAGTTTTTATTGCATGAAAGCTAATTACAACCAACCGGTAACAACCGGGTTACAACATACCAGCACAAAGGCTTGGTAGAATAGGTTGCATCGGGACCTTAAAGCGAAAGAGCTATCTTCTAGGCACAATCTATCCATCTGATACTCTTGATTTTTGAATCTCCCCTATTCTAAAGCATGATTACAAATATATATCGATCCAAGGGATCCTATTGGCCCAAAAGGATCAAAACCCGATGAACAAGACCTAACGTGCAAAATGAATAATTTCAACTTCCGCCAAGCAACATTGAGATCAATGCCCAAGGTTCTGCAAGCTTTAGAATGGGTTCTAGAAGATCATCAAAATAGGTCTTAGGCAATCGGTAACAATGAAACCAATCAATGAAGCCAGTAGCAATATATTGGCGAAGAATGCTCCAAATGTGATGCAGTTATAAAGAAAGCACGATGATCAAGTCTTCAAAAATAATCCAACTTCACAGGAACTAGTGAGCCAAAATTGGGACACACAAAAAGGAAAAATGGAACTACAAATATAAAACAAAACAAAAGAAAATGTTTTTGGTTGATGCAAGATTGTTGTGAACTGGGGATGCTCTTGCATCAGACAACCAAGGTTAATGAAAAGTGTGCCTCTCACTTTTCTAAGGTCAGAGGGAAACCAAGGCAGTCTACCTCTGCCTGAAAAATCCAAGATGACTCTTCCACTGGTTTGTTCTTCCACTTCACAAGATATTATTTGTACTGACTGCTTCGGGTACTACGCTCAATACTACTATCCAAAATCTCTTCAATCTAATCTAGTTCCTTTTGGGGCAATTGTTTCTCCGAGTCTGCAATACTGTCCTCATTGAATTCTGGTTCATGGTACTCATGAAGATCTGTAATGTTGAATATAGGTGAAATGCTTAGACTATCCAGTAGCTCCACTTCATATGCATTTCCAGAAGTGAAATTTCTCAAGATCTTACAGGGTCCAAACATCTTCATCTACAACTTATTATAAGTTCCAACTGAGAATCTCTCTTTTCCCAAATAGACCATCACTTCATTGCCAACTTAAAATTCCTTATGTCTCCTCTTCTCATTTGCCTTCTCCTTGTATTTGCTATTCATGTCTTCTAAATGTTGTCTAACTTGAATATGCAATGCTGCCATGTGATTTGCAAATTCTTCTGCTTCTGAACTCGTTCGGTCTTCACTGCTAATGTCTCTCAATTTTGCTATTCCTATAGGATGCACTCCAGTAACAATCTCAAAAGTTGTTTTTCTAGTACTTCTATTCACTGAATTGTTATAGGCAAACTCTTCTTGTGCAAGGATCAAATCCCAACTTTTGGTTTTATCTCCCACTAAACATCTCAACAAGTTTCCCAAACTCTGGCTAACTAATTTTGTCTATCCATCAATCTGTAGATGAAAAATAGAACTGGACTTCAAATCTTTCTTCATCTTCTTCTAAAGTGTTCTCCAAAAATAGCCAACAAACTTAATGTCTCTGTCTAAAAATATGCTCTTAGGTAATCCATGGAATCTTACCACTCTCTTGAAAAATAGGTCTGCTACATGCAATGTATCTGATGCCTTCTTAAAAGGTATAAAATGAGCCATCTTTGAAAATCTAACCTCTACAACAAATATAGAATCATTCCCTCTCGGTGTCTTAGGTAAGCCAAGTACAAAATCCATACTTTGATAACTCAATGATGAGAGAATAGTACCAAACTGGTACTGAGAGGGGGGGTGAATCAGTACAGACAAAAATACAGTCCTAAACCGGTTTGACAATAGACACTTCAAATGACTGGCAGACAGAGACACTGGTTTGAAATCGAGTGCAATCAGTAAAGCTAAGAATGTCTGAGACAAGCATTAACTAGTTACTCACTTAGCTTTTCACTCAACTCAAGACTGCACTACCATTTCACCCTTATGCATAAATAGGTAATCTATCATCAGATCATAATAATAGCTAGTTCAACATGTTTTATAGACAGGCATAAAACACAAAACCATCATATGCTTGACAAACAATAGCAAAGCATCACAAGATAAAAGCATCACACATGACACACATATTTATCACGTGGAAACCCAACTGGGAAAACCATGGTGGGGATGAATACCCACAAGCTATTTTTGAACTCTTTGGAAGTCCGCTCTGTTAGGAGCATTGTCTGGTTAGAGACATTACAATAGGTTATGCTAGGAACTGATCCTGTTAGAGATCACCAGGTTAAGGGATGGCTACAATAATCGGTTAAGGGTTAAACCCTGTTAAAGGTTACCTTGTTAGAAGATTTCAAGAACTCAATAGCTAAAGGACTTTGAACTTAGTAGCTTTGAATTACCCTGTTAAAGGATTTACAGCAAGCCGGTTAAGGCTACCCTGTTAAGGGATTTTCCAACTATTGAGGTGGTTAGAGATCAACATGTATTACAATGATCTGGTAACAACACTCAATGCCAACGTAGATCCGCTTAAGCTCCTCTTTACCTTCTGCACTTACACTCTGCAGGTATCACTTCTCTCCTTTTGGTCTGGCAAGAATCATGTATCCCTTCTCTTGGATACACACACACAAATTTAGCCAACAACCCTAGAAAGAGTCACAACATCGACCTTATAGGAAAATAGTTAGGTCGGCAGCATAAACCCTAAACCCTAAACTTGTTAGGTTAAGGAATTCAAATGGTTCAATCCTGACCATTAAGCACACTGCATTAAATGCGACAGTCTTGATCCAATCTCAAGACATTTTCCATCGTCCATTTCCATCGATTTTATGGCAGCTGATAACCCATCACACATTATCACCATTTTATAGACTTTGCACATTCCCGAGGTAGATAGAAACAATCTCCCTCATGCAAGATCCTTCACGCATACATGCTTACGTGGCAACATGATCTGTTCTTCTTTACAATGCTAACTCATCACACAATGTCACCGGTTGAGCCACACGAGCTTGAAGCACTTCAACCAGAAACCCTAAAGTTGAGACTACCAACCGGTAGTCATACAACGCTTCCATGTGTCGGTTCCCATAACCATATGCTGGATCACCTTGAAAAAACACACCACTTCACTTTGACACAAATGCCAGTTCACAGTGTTATGCCGGTTCTCAAATATGCTGGTTCACACCTCTTCAACATATTGACATCAATGACAACATACAATGTCATTATGTCCACATACCGGTTCACATAATGCCAACAATCTCTCCCCTTTTGGCATTGATGGTAATATACAAAGATATATCTCCACTTCACATCTTCTCCCCCAATTTCTGTAGATATCTTCTTCGCTTCACATCTTCTCCCCCTTTGACAACAATGCCAAAGTGGAGGCACAAGCTTCCCTGTTCCATTATGCTGCTCCCCCTGAGGAGTATCATCCTTCAACACATCAATCCTGAAGAAAAATTTGTCTACGGAATACATGACTGATGTGGAGCATATACCTTTAGTTCACCCCCTGAAGGGGCAATACCCCTGATTCACCTCTTAAGTATATAAATTTAGTCTTTTAGAGAGGCTTGGTGAATATGTCTGCTAACTGCTCCTTACTGGAAACATGCTCCAGTGCAATCTCTTTGTTCTGAACCTTTTCCCTCAAGAAATGATACTTAAGCTCAAAGTGCTTGGTTCTAGAATGTAAAACCAGATTCTTGGAGATATTAATTGCACTAGTATTGTCACAAAATATACTTACCAGTTCAGATACAAGAATTTTGAAGCCATTTAATACACGATTCATCCAAATTGTTTGAGTGTGGTTCATGAAAGCTACAACATACTCTACTTCCGCTGTAGACTGAGAGATACAACTCTGCTTCTTACTCATCCATGAGACTAGTCTACCACCGAGGAAGAATGCACCACCGGTTGTGCTCTTCCAGTCATCTACATTACCAGCCCAATCAACATCTATGAACACTTTCAAGTTGAAATCCTTTCTATATGGATACCACAATCCATAGTCAATAGTTCCCTTCAGATATCTAAGAATCCGCTTGACTGCAACCAAGTGGGATTCTCTTGGACTTTTCTAGAACCTTGCAGTAATGCCAACTGCATGTGCAATATCTAGTCTGCTATGCACTACATAATGCAATTTACCAATCATTGATCGGTATTCCTTTTCATCAACCAATGCTGAGTCATCCTCTTTGGATAGTTTACAATCAGTCACCATCAGTGTACCAACTGGTTTGCTATCTTCCATGCCAAAGGTCTTCAACACCTCTTTGATATACTTGGATTGAGTGATAAAGATTCCATCCTTCATCTGCTGGATCTGCAGTCCAATGAAGAACTTAATCTCCCCTATGAGTGACATTTCAAACTCTTTCTTCATCTCATCTGCAAACTCATGACTCATCTTGTCATCTCCACCAAAGATATTGTCATCAACAAACACCTCACAGATCAGCATTTGATCTCCTTCAAACTTCAAGTAGATATTACTATCTTCACTTGTTCTCTCAAATCCAATCTTCACATGATGGGAATGTAGACATTCATACCATGCTCTAGGTGCCTGCTTTAGGCCATATAAGGCTTTATGTAGCCTACATACCATGTCACTATCTTTAGATAGGGCAAACCCATCTGGTTGCTCTATATATACCTCCTCTTCAAGTACACCATTTAAGAATGCAGATTTTACATCCATTTGATATACCCTGAAACCTCTAAAAGCTACATATGCAAGAAGCATACAAACTCCTTCCAATCTGGCTACAAGAGAAAATATTTCTCCATAGTCTTCTCCTTCTTCTTGAGCATATCCTTTGCATACCAATTTGGATTTGTTTCTAATCATTGTGCCATCCTCATTCAGCTTATTTCTGAAGACCCATTTGGTACCAATGACATTTTTATGCTCTGGTCTGGGTACCAAAGACCATTTACCATTTTTCTCTATCTGGTCAAGTTTCTCTTCCATTGCCTTGATCCAGTCTTCATCTTTATGTTCCTCTTTGAATGATTTAGGCTCAAATCCAGAGATCATACATGAGTTTTCTTTGACCTTTCTTCTTGTAAGAATTCCTGCATCCTTATCTCCTATGATCTGATTAGGATCATGATTCAGCTTGACATACCGAGGAATGGTCTTGATGGATTCCTCTTGCTTTTCTTATTCATCCTCATCTCCATCAGTATCAACATCTACGTTTGCCGATGTAGGAACATTGTTACTGGTACTTGGTTGGCTATCAACTAGTTCCCAGAAGGTTGCAACTGGTTCATTTACTGCTTGCTCACTGCCGGTTTCCTCAGTTTTCTCAGAGGTTTCATCAACTCTTACATTGATGCTTTCCATAATTCTTTGAGTCCTATTGTTGAAACACTTGAGAGCTTTGCTCTTGGTGGAATATCCTAGGAATATTCCCTCATCACATTTCGCATCAAATTTGCTCTGGTGTTCACTCCTCTTGATGTAACATTTGCTACCAAACACTCTAAAGTAGCTAAGCACAGGTGTCTTACTAGTCCAATACTCATAAGGAGTTTTATCCTTACCTTTCTTGATGAGTACCTGGTTCATTGTGTAGACTGCAGTGCTCACCGCTTCTCTCCAAAAGGTGTGAGCTACCTTTCCTTGAATCAACATGGTTCTAGCTGCTTCAACCACAATCCAATTATTCCTCTCTGCTAGACCATTCTGATGTGGAGTCTGGGGGGACAGACAATTGCCTCTTGATGCCATGTTCTTCACAGTACTTGTTGAATCCACTAGAAGTGAACTCCCCTCCTTGATCAGTTCTTAGGCACTTGATCCTTTTACCACTTTCCTTCTCTACTAATGCTCTGAAAGCTTTGAACTTTACAAAAGCTTCAGATTTGTCTTTCAAGAATGTGACCCACATCATTCTTGAGTAGTCATCAATGAGAATCATGAAGTACCTATCACCTTGCACACTCCTGGTTTTCATAGGACCACACAAATCAGTATGCACAAGATCAAGCAAGTTGTCAGCAGTGAAAGATTTACCTTTAAAGGTTGAGGAAGACATTTTCCCCAATTGACACTCTCTGCACAAGGTATTATCCGGTTTGCTTAGCACCGACAACCCTCTAACTGCCTTGATCTTACTAGCCTTCACAATGTTATCAAAGTTTACATGGCAGAGTCTCCTATGCCATATCTAGCTATCATCAAATTTGGCCATAAGACATGTACTTATATTTGCATTTAGATGAAATAGGTTACCTTTGGTCTACATGCCGGTGGCCACCAATTCACCAATTCTTTCCTTTGATTCTACAAACTCCATTCTTGAATTCCAGAGTGAGGCCACTATCATTCAGTTGGGCAACACTCAGAAGGTTGTGTCTAAGACCATCAACCCAATACACATTGTCAGCACTACTCTTTCTATTCAGAGAGATGGACCCTCTGCCTTTGACCATGCATGGTGCATCATTGCCAAAGCGAGCCACACCACTATCATACTCCTCCAATGATAGAAACTTGCTCCGGTCACCAGTCATATGGTGAGAACAACCACTGTCAATGATCCACTCATTGGAATTATCAAATCGGGAGACAAGAGCCTTCTTGTCTGACACATCTTCTTTGACAACAACAAACACAATATCTTCATTTTCTTTGACACCTTCATCAACTGCCACAAAATAGTTTCTCTGGTTTCCTCCTTTGATTTCTTGAACCTTTCCGATTTGTCCTTGTTGTCGCCATTAGGACAGTTTACAACAATATGTCCTATCCAGTTGCAAGAAAAGCATTTCAAAGGTAGCTTACCTTTGTATTTGCCAGTTCCTTTTGGAAGTTTCCTGGAAAGGAGAGCTTCAAATACCATCAAAATCTCCTCATCATCCATTTCTCTTCTCTGTCTTGGTTCACCACTAGTGATAGCTTCTTTTCCTTTTCTGGATGGTACAACATAAGCTTTAAAAGTTGATTCAGTCTTTGGAACACTGCCATCAAAACTATTTAGCTCATAGGCTATCAACTTTGCTATTATGGAGTCCAGGGATACCTTAGTCTTGTCTATTGATCTTAGCTCTTGAATAGCAGCAACCCTTATTGCATAGACCGACAATAGGGATCTCAGGATTTTGCTTACCATAGTGGAATCTTCTATTTTACCACCTGCACTCCTGATATCTCCAACAATGGTTTTGATTCTTATTTCATACTATTGAATGGTCTCACCTTCAACTATTTGCATATCTTCAAACTTCCCTCTAAGGCTTTCTTCCTTAGCCTATTTTACATGTTCATCACCGCCATAGATATTTTCAAGAGCATCCCATACCTCTTTGGGATTTACCTTATCTTGAACATCAATAAACTCAATTTTAGATAAACTACTAATTAGGGCTTCCATGACTTGCCCATTCTCCTGCATCTCTCTATTTTGGTCATCGGTAAGGGTACCGGTAGGAGCAACATAGACAGTCTCAACATAGCTCTAGTGTTGAGCACCCATGCTTCTGATGAATATCTTCATTCTGTCTTTCCATATACTAAAATTTTCCCTGTTAAACTTTGGACCTTCCCTCTTCATCATTTGACTGGGATCTTTACCTCAATCAGTTAAGCTTATAACACAGAGGACCTGGAAGACACTCTAATACCAATTGATAACTCAATGATGAGAGAATAGTACTAAACCAGTACTAAGAGGGGGGGGGTGAATCAGTATAGACAAAAATACAGTCCTAAACCAGTTTGACAATAGACACTTCAAATGACTGGCAGACAAAGACATCGGTTTGAAACGGAGTGCAACTGGTAAAGCTAAGAATGTCTGAGACAAGCATTAACTGGTTACTCACTTAGCTTTTTACTCAACTCAAGACTACACTACCATTTCACTCTTATGCATAAACAGGTAATCTATCATCAGATCATAATAACAACTAGTTCAACATGTTTTATAGACAGGCATAAAACACAGAACATCATATGCTTGACAAACAATAGCAAAGCATCACACATGACACACATATTTTTCACGTGGAAACCCAATTGGGAAAAACCACGATGGAGATGAATACCCACAAGCTATTTTTGAACTCTTTGGAAGTCCACTTTGTTAGGAGCCTTGTCCAGTTAGAGACATTACAATAGGTTCTGCTAGGAACCGATCCTATTAGAGATCACCCGGTTAAGGGATGGCTACAATACCCAGTTAAGGGTTAAACCCTGTTAAAGGTTACCTTGTTAGAAGATTTCAAGAACTCAATAGCTAAAGGACTTCAAACTCAGTAGCTTTGAATTACCCTGTTAAAGGATTTACAGCAAGCCAATTAAGGCTACCCTGTTAAGGGATTTTCCAACTGTTGAGGTGGTTAGAGATCAACAGGTATTACAATGATTTGGTAATAGCACTCAATGCCAATGTAGATCTTCTTAAGCTCCTCTTCACCTTCTGCACTTACACTATGTAGGTATCACTTCTCTCCTTTTGGTCTGGCAAGAATCACGTATCCCTTCTCTTGGATACATACACACAACTTTTGCCAACAACCCTAGAAAGAGTCACAACATCGACCTTATAGGAAAATAGTTAGGTCAGTAGCATAAACCCTAAACCCTAAACCTGTTAGGTTAAGGAATTCAAATGGTTCAATCCTGACTGTTGAGCACACTGCATTAAATGCGACAGTCTTGATCCAATCTCAAGACATTCTCCATCGTCCATTTCCATCGATTTTATGGCAGTTGATAACCCATCACACATTATCACCATTTTACAGACTTCGCACATTCTCGAGGTAGATAGAAACAATCTCCCTCATGCAAGATCCTTCACGCACATAGGCTTATGTGGCAACATGATTTGTTCTTCTTTACAATGCTAACTCATCACACAATGTCACCGGTTGAGCCACACAGGCTTGAAGCACTTCAACTGGAAACCCTAAAGTTGAGACTACCAATCGGTAGTCATACAACACTTCCATGTGCCAGTTCCCATAACTGTATGCTGGTTCACCTTGAACAAACACACCGCTTCACTTTGGCACAAATGCCGGTTCACACCTCTTCAACATATTGATATCAATGACAACATACAATGTCATTATGTCCACATACCGGTTCACATAATGCCAACATACTTCTATCCTCCCAAGATCTTACTGGTACTGTCAAAGGTTTATACAATCCCACATTCTGACTACTACCTTTTGCAACTTGACAAACTCTACAACTATGCACATATCTCTTAACATCCTTATGCATATAGGGGCCAAAAGTACTGCTCACTCACCAATGCAACTATTTTATCAATGCCAAAATGTCTAGCTAAACCTCCACTATGCTTCTCATTTATCAGGTTCTCTCTCGTGGAACTTTTAGGTATGCATAACTGAACTCCCTTGAATAAAATCCCATCTTGAATAAATTAATCCAACCATTTTCTCCTATCAACCATAACCGTTTCTCTATATGATTTCCAAGGTTCTGCAAAATCTGGGTCTTCGTCATATAAGGTCTTCAAATCTTCAAAACCTAATACTGCCACTCTCATCTCTGTAAGAAAATTCCTTCTCCTACTCAATGTATCAACAACTTTGTTAGATTTCCCACTTTTATGTTTCAACACAAAGGTGTAACTTTGCAAGAACTCTACCCATCTCATATGTCTCTGATTCAACTTACTCCGATTGTTCAAATATTGCAAAGCTTGATGATCTGTATACAACACAAACTCCTTAGGCACCAAGTAATATCTCCATTTCTTCAAGGCTTGAATTATGGCATTGAATTCTTGATCATATACTGAAATATGCTATTGGTCTCCCTTCTTGACTCAAAATTGCTCCTATTACTGCTCCACTTGCATCACAATCCACTTGAAATACCTTATTGAAATCCGGTAAAACCAACACAAGCTACTCAGTCACTTTCTATTTCAACAACTCAAAAATTTTGTTTTCTCTGGTGGTTTACTTGAATTCCTTCTTTTCTCACCTCATGGTTTCAGTCATAGGGTTACAAACTGAACTGGAATTTATAATAAATTTTCTAGTAAAAACTAGCCAATCCATCAAATGATCTTACCTCTCCAATGCTTTCTGGTGTAGGCCACTCAACAATGGCTTTTACTTTCTGAGGGACCATCTTCAAACCATCCTCAAATATCACAAATCCTAAATAGACTAACTCATCCTTCAGAAAGTGCACTTCTTGATATTGATCAATAACTTTTCTTCTCCCAACCTTCACAAAACTTGTCTTAACTGCACCAAATGCTCCTCTTTTGTCTTATTGAAAACTAGAATATCATCCAAATACACAATAACAAACTTACCCAACAATTTCTTCAAAACCTTATTCATTAGCCTCATGAAAGTACTCGGTGCATTAGTCAATCCAAAAGGCATCACCAACCATGCATCTAATCCTTCATTTGTCTTAAATCATTTCTTCCATTCATCACCTTATCTGATCCTGATTTGATGATATCCACTCTTCAAATCTATGTCTTTAAAGTAATTTTCTCCACTCAAACAATCCATTATGTCATCCATCCTATGCAAGGGAAACCGATATTTCACTGTGATCTTGTTTATTGCTCTTGAATCGGTACACATCCTCCATTCTCCATTCTTCTTAGGTGCTAATACTGTTGGTACTACACAAGGGCTTAGACTTTCCCTGATCAAACCTTTCTTCAATAGCTCTTGCACTTGTCTATTCAGTTCTTCATTCTCTATCGGTGTTAATTGGTGTGCAACTTTGTTAGGCAAACTAGCTCTAGGAACTAAGTCCACGCAATGACTACTACTTCTAACAGGTGGCAATCCATGTTAGGTCCTAGAGACAACTAAGAGGGGGGGGGGGGGGGGGTGAATCAGTTGTCTAATAAATTCAGACCAAAAACTTATTAACCAACTTAATGCTTAATACCGGTAAACTAGTTAAGTATGTCGGTAGACAATGTTAATAGTAAATTTACATACCGGTAAGAATTAATGCATAAAACATAAACACAAAGTCATCCACAACACATGACACCAATATTTGTACGTGGAAACCCTGTAAGGGGAAAAACCACGGTGGGAAACCTTACCCACAATCAGATGATACTACTGCAGATAGTAAGTGTACAAAGAGGGGTCTGCACATGCAGAAAGGCCAACAACCTAGAGCTCACTAATCAATCACAAATGGGAGTCACACTGACTACAGTTGGATAGTTAAATCCAATAAGAATGTACTGTACAAAATCACATCTTCATATGCTGAATTCAGTACCGGTGTAATGCTGACATGCTTCTACAAAAACCTAACTTCACCTTCAGATGATGTCTTCGTGTATACCTCTGCTTGATCTCACATATACCTTCACTCAAATTTTTTTTGCATTCAACACTTGATCTTACAAATAAGATCTTACATTTATACCATACCCTAAGACCAATTTTAGTAGGTTGACTCTACAAAATATTACAATAAAAACATTTTACAAATAATATAATATCCGATGCAATAACCGATAAAACATGTCGGCTTAATGCATTTATAACAATAATAAATCATTACCATAGCGTGCCATGCTGATCTGGAAAAGATAAACCTGCCGGTGTAACCCTAGATAACCTAGACCTATTTGCCGGTAAAGGCAAATATGCAAATAAGAATATATCAATGATTAGTACTTCAAAATAAAGTGTCCACATGATATCTTTGACATTACCAAGTGTCTTCCATGTCATTCCAGGTACCGGTGAACATTATATCCTGTCGGTTGATCATATACCAGTAACTGTTGCATAGATTACAGCTTGCTGGTGAATGTTGTTGGATCTCCAAAGTAGGTGTATTTAGTAGGTGTTGACATCAATGACAAAACCATACCAAAATACCAACAATCTCCCCCTTTGGCATTGATGGCAACACAAGATGGAAAAACCATTAAAGTGCCAAAACAGAAATGCCAAATACAAAAACCAACAATCTTCATTTCTCCCCCTGGGAGTAACAATACCAATCTTTCAAAAAAAAAAAACTTTTCCTTTAAAAAATCTTTTTCTTTCCAAAAGGATAATGTGTTTTTCCATAGATATCTCTCCCCCTTTGACATCAAATGCCAAAGTCACAAAAGGTCAAGTTCATACAAAATACCAACCAATTCAATATACCAACTAGTCCCCCTAAGAAGTAGCTTCCTCATCAAATACCGGAATAAAAGATTTGTCCATTTATTGATGACAATCATCAACTGTCTAAGTCACTATCGGTGGTGGTATGACTCCAAGCTGATCTTTGAGATACTCGAAAGTTTCCTTAGGCAAAGGTTTTTTGAAAATATTTGCAAGCTGTTCTTTAGTATTCACATAAACCAGTTTTATCTCTTTTTCTTCAACTTTTTCCCTTAGAAAATTCAATTTGATAGAAGCATGTTTTGTTTTAGAATGTAATACCGGATTTTTAGATATATCAATTGCTGCAGTGTTATCACAGTATATAGTAATAGGTTCCTTGCATTTTACCTTTATGTCTTTCAACATTTGCTTAAGCCAAAGTACCTATGTACAGTTTGTTGCTGTTGCAACATATTCTGATTCTGCTGTTGATAAAGATGTACAACTTTGTTTCTTACTCAACCAAGAAACTAATCTTTTTCCAAGAAAGAATGCTCCTCTAGTGGTGCTTTTTCTATCATCCACATCTCCTGCCCAATTTGCATCTGTATATGCACATTGATCAAAATTTTCATCTTTAGGATACCATAATCCAAGATTTGTTGTGCCTTGTAAGTACCGGAAAATCCTTTTCACCGCTGATTCATGATTTTCCTTAGGATTACTCTGAAATCTAGAAACTATACATATTGCATTCATAATATCAGGTCTGGTTTGTGTCAAATATAGTAAACCTCCTATCATAGATTTGTATCTAGTTGGATTAATAGGTGTAGATTCATCCCTTTGAGATAATTTGTCATTTGTAGTCATAGGTGTGATTACCGGTTTAGAGTTCTCCATCCCAAATTTCTTAAGTTGTTCTTTCAAGTACTTAGATTGACTCAAAAATATACCTTTATTAGTCTATAAAATCTGCAATCCTAAAAAGAATTTTATTTCTCTAATCATAGACATTTCAAATTCTTGCTGCATTTCAAGAGAAAATTCTTTGCATAATTCATCTTCTCCTCCAAAGATTATATCATCAACAAATACTTCAATAATCAAGATGTCATCATTAGTTACTTTGTAATATAAATTGCTATCTACATTTCCTTTACTAAAACCAATCTTTAAAAGATACTTATCCAATCTTGCATACCAAGCTCTTGGGGCTTGTTTTAATTCATACAAAGCTTTTCTTAATCTGCAAACCATATCATTGTCATCTATTAAAGAAAATCTATCAGGTTGTTCAATATAGACTTCCTCTTCAAGATCTCCATTCAAAAATGCACATTTAATATCCATTTGATAAACTTTGTAAACCTTGTGAGCTGCAAAAGCCAAGAATAATCTAACTGCCTGAATTCTGGCTACTGGTGCAAAGGTTTCATTGTAATCAACTCCTTCTTTTTGAGAATATCCCTTACACACTAGTCTTGCTTTATTTCTGACAACCTTACCATCTTCATTAAGTTTGTTTCTAAATACCCATTTGGTTCCAATTACATTTTTATTTTTAGGCCGGGGAACTAATGTCCAAGTATTATTTTTCTCAATTTGTCCTAATTCTTCTTCCATAGCTTTAATCCAAAATTTATCTTCACATGCCTCATTGATAGTTAATGGTTCAATTTGAGAAATAAGACATACCTCTTCATTTGCCAATCTTCCTCTTGTCTTAACTCCTTTAAATTTGCTTCCAATTATCTGATCTTCAGAATGATTTAGTCTTACATATCGGGGTGTCTTAGTCTGTTATTGTTCTTCAATTACTGTGGAATCCTCTGATGATACCGAAGTAACTAGATCATCATTATGTACCGATGGATTTATTGTAGGTTCATTTGTCATAATTTCTATTTCCAATTCAGAGTCTATATATCTTGAAGTTCCTCTGAATTGTTCATCAATCTTTACATTTGTACTCTCAACAATTTTTTGTAATCTTTTATTAAAACATCTATATGCCTTGCTCTTAGATGAGTAACCAAGAAATATTCCTTCATCACTTCTAGGATCAAACTTGCCAATATACTCATCTCTTCTAATATAACATTTACTTCCAAAAATTCTGAAGTACTTAAGAGTAGGAATATTACCAAACCATAGTTCATGAGGGGTCTTATCGGTTTCACCTTTGATGTGAACTTTGTTGAATGTATAGACAACATTTCTCACTGCCTCTCTCCAGTACACATGTGGTAGATTTGCTTTTGATAACATACTTCTTGCTGCATCCAAGATAGTTCTATTTTTCCTTTCAACAACTCCATTTTGTTGTGGTGTCCAAGGTGGTGATAATTGTCTTTTGATTCCATTCACTTCATAGAATGTATTAAAATATTTAGATGTGAATTCTCCTCCTTGATCTGATCTTAAACATTTGATTTTCTTACCGGTTTCATTTTCAACCATTGCTTTGAATAGTTTGAACTTTCCAAGTGCTTCTAATTTTTCTTTGAGAAAAGTAACCCAACACATTCTAGAATAATCATCAATAATTAGCATGAAATATCTATCACCTTGTAAGCTTTTAGTTCTAGCTGGACCACATAAATCAGAGTGAATTAAATCAAGAGCATTATTGGATGTTTTTGGAATACTTTTGAAACTAGCTCTAACTTGTTTTCCAAATTGACATTCCTTGCAAATTGTATTAGGAGGTTTCACAATTTTAGGTAGAACTCTAATTGCCTTAGAAGTACTGGTTTTTACCATGCAATCAAAATTTACATGACATAGTCTTTTATGCCATAACCAACTTTCATCTATATGTGCAATTAAGCATGCCTTTTCACTATTATTCAAATGAAAGATATTACCTCTAGTTTGATTACCAGTTGCAATTTCCAAACCAGTTCTATTCATGATTTTGCATTTTCCATTTTTAAATTGTAACTGAAAACCTTTCTCAACTAATTGACCAACACTTAAAAGATTATGTTTTAATCCTTCAACATAGTAGACATTGTCAGTGTTATGTTTACCATCAAGAGATATTGAACCCTTCCTTTGATTGAACAGGCTTTGTCATCTCCAAATCTTACTAAACCTTCATTGTATTCTTGAAAGTTCAAGAATTTACCTTTGTCTCCAGTCATGTGATGTGAGCATTCGGAGTCAATAATGCATTCATCCTTTAATTCAACTTTAGTTGCTAGGGCTTGTTCTACCAGTTGAGCAATAGGTGCCGGTTGATCTTTTGTTATAGCAACAAAGACCCATCCATTGTCTGCTAGATCCTCATCAGAATCATTAGTCACACCTTCATCAACAATGTAGCAAGATTTATCTTTGTTCTTCTTAAATCTATATCTCTGATATTCAGGATTAGGCTTGTATGTTATTCTAGCTACTTCTCTTAGTCTAGCATGTCTATCAGGGCATCTTGAAGCCTATGACCAATATTATTGCAATTAAAACATTTAAAGGGTGCTTTACCTTCATACTTACTTCCAATTGGACCTTTTGGCATTTTTCTTGCAAATAGTGCTTCAAGTTCTTCAAGCTCTTCATTCTCCTTCCTGGTTTCTTCAAGTTCTTTTGCATAAAAGGCTCTCCAGTTTGATTTGTCAAAAGATGGAGTAGATGATGTTGATGCTTTGAAGGCAAAATCTGTCTTTATAGTAGCAACAAGACCAAATTCCTCAATTTCAAAAGGTGAAAGTTTTCCAATTAATGTATCCCTAGTTACTGATGTATTAGGCATTGTTCTCAACTCATTTATAGCAGTGACCTTCATTTTATATGCCGGTGGCAAACCTCTTAAGATTTTTGAAACAATCTCATCCTCACTCAGGGTTCCTCCACAACATTTGATACCCAAAACAATTTCATTTACTCTTTCCATGAAAGCAGAAATCCTTTCATCTTCTTCCATTTTCAGATGTTCATACCTGACTTAGAAGCTTTCAAGTTTTGCAATTTTGACTGTGGAGTCTCCTTCATTCAGTGTTTCCAAATGATCCCAAATAGCTTTAGCAGTAGACCTATCTGATAATCCCATGATTTGTTGATCTGATAATGCGCTCAAGCATGCTTCTCTTGCTTTGCAATCATTTTCTTCATCTTTAGCTAAAGTAGTTGGAGTAGTCTGACCAGCTACAGAAGCAGTATAACCATTCTTAGTAACTTCCCAGATGTCTTTACCGATGCAATTTAGATGTGTCTCCATTTTGATCTTCCATATCCCATAGTTGGTTCCATCAAGTTTAGGACTGTCCTTTTTGAAATAATTAGTAGACATTGGATCTCCTCAAGTTGTTAAACTTCTGCAAAAAGAGGACTAGGCTCTAATACCAATTGTTAGGTCCCGGAGACAACTAAGAGGAGGGGGTGAATCAGTTGTCTAATAAATTTAGACGAAAAACTTATTAACCAACTTAATGCTTAATACCGGTAAACCAGTTAAGTATGCCGGTAGACAATGTTAATAGTAAATTGCCATACCAGTAAGAATTAATGCATGAAACATAAACACAAAGTCATCCACAACACATGACACCAATATTTGTACATGGAAACCTTGTAAGGGGAAAAACCACGATGGGAAACCTTACCCACAATTAGATGATACTACTACAGATAGTAAGTGTACAAAGAGGGGTCTGCACATGCAGAAAGGCCAACAGCCTAGAGCTCACTGCTCAATAACAAACGAGAGTCACACTGACTACAGTTGGATGGTTAAATCCAATAAGAATGTACTGTACAAAATCGCATCTTCATATGCTGAATTCAGTATCGGTGTAATGCTGATATGCTTCTACAAAAACCTAACTTCACCTTCAGATGATGTCTTCATGTATGCCTCTGCTTGATCTCGCATATACCTTCACTCAATTTTTTTTCGTATTCCACACTTGATCTTACAAATAAGATCTTACATTTATACCATACCCTAAGACCAATTTTAGTAGGTTGGCTCTACAAAATATTATAATAAAAACATTTTACAAATAATATAATATCCGATGCAATAATCAATAAAACATGTTGGCTTAATGCATTTATAATAATAATAAATCATCTCCATAGTGTGCCATGCTGATGTTAGGAATAAGGTGTCTCAACCTTGGATAATTCCTATTCTTATTATTTGTTTTGTAAAATGTATTTCTTGCAAATAATGTAATTAAGTGTGAGTGTACATGTCTAGTTGGCACGTTGATGTGTCACTCCACTTGATGTGTCGGCATTTTGAATTGTGTGTAAGGAGATCATGGCTGAAACGGTTATGATGGATTCCTATGACACGTAAGAGCTATGGCATAAGCATTTTTAGGGTTACAGATTGTGATACAAAAAGAGTGTATTGTTGGTATGATATCATGCTATTGGATTTGTCTTTAAGTGTTGATTGTCTCCTAAAAGAACTTGCATTGCAAGTGTGTTGTAACCGTTGTGTTGAAGATAATACATTGTGCAGGTTTTGGAGTGCTGGGGTTTTTTACCGAAAGGTTTTCCCCAGGGTAAATCATTGTGTCATTCTCTATTTTCTGTATGCATGGTATATGGCTGCAATATCTTTGTTAAAGTTGTTAATGAATCTGAACTTGTAAGGATTTAAAATAATTTGCACAATACTTTCCTCTAGAGATTAGTGTAGGAAGCTGTTTCCGCACTTGAGTTTCCTTACAGCTGATCTAGAAAAGATAAACCTGCCGGTGTAACCCTAGATAACCTGGACCTATTTGCCGATAAAGGAAAATATGCAAATAAGAATATATCAATGATTAGTACTTCAAAATAAAGTGTCCACATGATGTCTTCAACATTACCAAGTGTCTTCCATGTTATTCTAGGTACCGATGAACATTATATCTTGTCGGTTGATCATATACCAGTAACTATTGCTGGATCTCCAAAGTAGGTGTATTTAGTAGGTGTTGACATCAATGACAAAACCATACCAAAATACCAACAATCCATCAGGTACATTATCTGAAATGATGTCCTCATATTCTGCTAGCAAATCTCTTATTTCTGTCGGATGTTCTCCTTCTGGTTCCTGTCTCTCAGTCTTCTTAGGAATTAAGGAAAAACACACATTCTCATGCCTCACTCCATCTATGAACTTTCTTCCATCTACTAAACAGATTCTGGTATTTGTACAAACTTCATTCTTCAAAGGTTCCTCCAAAGGCAACAGGGTTTGTTTCATCCCATTGGCCACAATAGTGTATGTATTCTTTCTCCCATCATGTATTGCCTGTCTATCAAACTGCCATAGTCTTCCCAACAAAAGATGACAAATGTCCATAGGCATAATATCACACAAAACTTCATCATGATAATTCCCAATCTTCAGTCTTACTAAACATTGTTTACTTACTAGCAACTTATGTTCATCCCAAATCCATGTTATCTCCTAAGGCTTAGGGTGTTTCAATTTCTCCAATTTCAACTTATTCACCATCTCTTCTAAAACAAAATTATCTTAACTACCACTATCAATAACAACTTTACAACACTTATCGGATACCTTACATCTGGTCTTGAACAGGTTCTTCCCCTACAAGGGTTCTTTATCTCCTTCGGTATGACACAAAGCTCTCCTCATCATCAACAACTCTCCATCTTCTGGTTTATTGTCTGATCTAGTGGGGTTCTCTTCCACCACTTCCACTCTTCGAGTAGCCTCTGACTTCTTACATTGAAATGCACATTGTCCAGCTCCTCCACATTTAAAACAGGTTCCTTTGAATGTCCTTTTGTCTTGTCTTCCAAAGTTCTCATTCCGGTAACCATCTGGTTCTCTCCTCCGGTAGAAATTTCTATCATCCTTCCATTATGAATTACCTTCCTTTCTCACTTCCTTGTCCTTGTTCTTATCTATACTAGTTCCTCTTCCTCCGATGTATCCTCTTCCTCTGGTAAAACTTCCACCTCTACCTCTCTGTCTCTGCTGATGCCTTTTATTCAATTTCTCTTCAGCCTTTATTGCATACTGGTAAGCCTCTTCAACATTATCTAATTTGATTATTACTGAGTTCATCTTGTATAAACATCCACAATCAGTTTAAATATCTTGCAATTTGTTCAATTTCATCATCCACATGTCCGGATCTGATGTTCAACTTGTAAAATGCTTTGGTGTACTCCTTCACACTAGATTCTTTATGTCTCAGATTCTGCAACTTTCAGAACAAATCTACTTGATAATTTTCCGGGACAAACTTTGATTTTAACTTAGAAATCATCCTATCCCATGTCTTAATCTTTTCTTTACCTCTTCTTTGCCTATCAACTTGCAAGTGCTCCCACTAAAGAGATGCATGACCCTTCAACTGTGTATAGGCATACTTCACCTTCCTCTTTTCGGTAGTATTTTCAAAATCAAAATACTTATCCATCTGTGAGATCCAATCCATCAATTCATCTGAATCTAACTTCCCATCACATTATGGTGGGGTACAATGAGGTTTAGTGTTCACCCTACTCAAAACCCTTGAAAACCCTTCCTCCTTTGGATCAACTGCCAGTAGGTTTACTTTTTCTGTCGGGGCTTCTTCTCCTTCATTTTCACTCACATCCTCAACATGTCAGCCTCTTCTATAAGTTGTGTCCACAAATTCTAACTGAGCTACTATTCCTTACAATATCTCCATTACAACATGGTATGCATTCCCATGGGCTCCACCATTCCTAGTTCGTCTTTACGCCATTGATCCACGCTATTCCTCTACAATTGTAGGTCGGATCTGCAATCCGCCACCCTACAACAAGATTTAGGACACACAACCTCTGGAATGAACTTCACTCTGATATCACTTGAAGCAATCATCGGTGATGAGGGACCTCAAGGAGATCAATCTAAACCGGTCAGCAAGAGTAAACACAAAAAAAAAACACAGATATGATGGAGGCAATGCATAATAAATAGTTTTTATTTCATGAAAGCTAATTACAACGAATCGGTAACAACTGGGTTACAACATACCGACACACAGGCCTGGTAGAATAGGTCACAGTGGGACCTTAAAGCGAAAGAGCTATCTTCTAGGCATAATCTATCTATCTAATACTCTTGATTTATGAATCTCCCCTATTCTAAAGCATGATTACAAATATATATATCGATCCAAGGGATCTTGTCAGCCCAACAGGATCAAAACCTGAAGAACAAGACCTAACGTGCAAAATGAATAAGGTCAGCCTCTGCCAAGTAACATTGAGATCAATGCCCAAGGCTCCACAAGCTTCAAAATGGGTTCCAGAAGATCATCAAAATAGGTCTTAGACAACCGGTAACAATGAAATCAATTAGGGAAACCGATAGCGATATCTTGGCGGAGAGTGCTCCAAATGTGATGCAATTAGAAAGCAAGCAAGATGATCAAGTCTTCAAGTAGAATCCAACTTCATTGGAATCGATGATCCAAAATTGGGACACAGAAAGGAAAACTGAAACTACAAATAGAAAACAAAACAAAAAAGAAAATGTTTTTGGTTGATGCAAGATTGTTGTGATCTGGGGATGCTCCTGCATCAAGAGGATAGGGGTGCCACGCCCCTATCCTAGGGGGGACAGGGACACCATGCCCCTTTCCTGCTCTAATCTAGGACAGGAAGTGCAGGATTCAAGGAAATGCATGTTTCAAGAGGTGCAAGGATATCTCGGGTCTCCAATGAAGCTTAGGGATTCTCTTTGCCAATGTGAAGACCTAAATACAGTCTAAAATTGCAGGATCATAATTTTATGATGTTACATTTAGCCCCTACTTTAGCGAGAGTATAAGCGTATGCCAATACTATTGGTAAAGTACAAGGAAACAAGATTGAAATACTTTCACCATGTCATGGAGGCAAGATACACCAAACCCCTAGTGGACTAAGGATCTTACAACTTTGATTGACAAAGTAAAAGTGAAGAACCATGACTGCAAGTAGTAAGGTTCTCCTTACTATGAGTCATGAAAAATAAAGGATACCAAAAAATTACAAAGTAAGGTCAAGTTCACTAAGTAACTTTAGGTATCAAGAAGGAAAATATGAGCGGAGTGTATGCCCCCACATTAAAGAGATCGTACACACCTTATCAGGAGAAACTACTTTAAGGTAGGATACACCCAAGAGAGAGATAGAGAGAGGAATTGCATTATCGCAAGGATTTAGCCCCCAATCAATGAATAAATCCAAGGATAATAAAAACAAAATAAAAAGCATGAGGTAGTTTCACTTTCCTCGGGGTCAATATGCTGTACGATAACTCATGTATATCATATATATATGCATAGAATAGTTGACATTCCCCAAAGAAAGGAAATTACTTTGGAAGAAAGGGAACATATGTCTTTTGAGTCAACATGAAAGAGACCAAAAGAGATCTCAATGCTTTGCATCATCCTCAATTAGAAATGATTAGGGATAACAATTAGAAGAGCATGGATACACATAGAAGAATGGTCACAAAAGAGCTAGAAAAGAGAGAGAGGTAGAGGATCTACAATGCTAATGCAACTAGCCTAGCACAACATCCACCTCTTGATCTTGTTGATCGCTATTTTGGGAAGGTGGGAAACATGCCAGAGGAGCGACATTAAGCACAACAGATGGAGATATCACAAGATCCAAAAAAGGACTATGCTCATGTGCTAAGTCACTTTGTTCAATTCTAGGAGCTAGGATTAGGGCTTTTGAAAATTCTACAAATAAATTTTTGTCAATATCAACATATTCATATTCACTATCAGAAGCATGAGGAGTTGTATTGCCATCATGAATACAATTTTCACTTATTTCTTCATCAAGATTTATAGAAAGAGGAGCTCTAACATGAATAGAAGTAAAACCATCACATGTTTTCTGCAACTTATGATTTGTAGATTTAGGTTCAATATCTTGTTTAGGAGAAAATTGAATCATGTCATCTGTTGATGTTTTGGGCAATTGAATAATTTGAGAAACAACTTCACGAGCTCTATCACGATCTTTTTGTCGGTGATCTCTCACACAACAATTCTGTCGAGTCTTAGCGGAAGGCTAAGGAGGAGGAGGAATATTTATGAAAGGAGGAATATTTGTTGAAGGAAAAATATTCTCATCTTTGGTAGTTGCAGGTTTAGGTTGAGGTCTCTTAGGTTGAACAAGAGGAGAGGCAGGTCTCTTCTCTCTATAAGAGAAAGGAGGCGGAACTACACCTTATAAAGGAGGAATGTTTGGTGTAGAAAGGAGACCAAGTTATTGTTCTTCTTAGGAGAAGGCATAGTTTCATCCATAGGAATAGGTTGGTGAAGCAGTCACCGGTGAAGCAATCACCAGTGAAGAGGGACCTTGAGGAGATCATTCTAAACCAGTCAGCAGGAGTTAACATAATAGAAACACACAGATATGATGGAGGAAATTTATAATAGATACTTTTATGGTATGAAAGTTAATTATATCTGGCCAGTAATAACTAGGTTACAACATGCTGGCACACAGGCCTGGTAGAATAGGTCACATCGAGACCTTGAATTGAAAGATCTATCTTCTAGGAACACTCTATCTATCTACTACTTCCTGATCCTCTAATTGATTGATCAATTCTAAAGCATTATTACAAATATATATATGGATCCAAAGGATCTGGTCGGCCCAAAAGGATCAAAACCTGAAGGGCAAGACCTAACATGTAAAATGAATAAGGTTGGCCTCTGCTAATAAATTCCTCCGAAAAATCCAAAGGATGAATCATTGAAGGTTGACCACATGCCCAACAATATTGAGATCAATGACCAAGGCCCCATAAGCTTCAAAATGGATTCTGATAGATCACAAGAATAGGTCTCAGGGAATTGGTAACAAATGAACAACCGATAGCAAGAAGTTGTCAAGGGAGCCGGTAGTGATATCTCACCGGAAAGTGATCCAAATAAGATGCATTCAGAAAGAAAGAAGGAATATTAGGTCTTTAAATATAATCTAACTCCATAGGAACAAGTGAGCCAAAATCGGGACACACAAAAAGGAAAACTGAAACTGCAAACAGAAAACAAAAAAAGAACATAAGCAAATCTTTTTTTTGGTTAATGCAAGATTGCTGTGAATCGGGGATGCTCCTGCATTAGACATCCAAGGTTAATAAAAAAAAAGTGAGCCTCTCACTTTGTTGGGGTTAGAGGGAAAACAAAGTAGTCTACCTCTTCCTGAGAAATCCAAGATGAATCTTCCACTGGTCTGTTATTCCACTTCATAAGATATTCTATGTATTGATTGCTTTGGGTACTATGCCCTATCCCACTATTCCAAAATCTCTTCAATTTGATCTAGTTCCTTCCGGGGCAATTGTTTCTCCAATTCTGCAATACTACCCTCACTAAATTATGGTTCATGGTACTCATGAAGATCAACAATGTTGAATATAGGTGCAATATTTAGACTATCCGGTAGCTCTACCTCATATGCATTTCTTGAACTGAACTTTCTCAAGGTCTTACAGGGTCTAAATTTATTCATCTACAACTTATTATAAGTTCCAACTGAGAATCTTTATTTTCTCAAATAGACCATCACTTCATCGCCAACTTCAAATTCCTTATGTCTCCTCTTCTCATCTTCCTTATCCTTGCATTTGTTGTTCATGTCTTCCAAGTGTTGTTTAACCTGAATATGCAATGCTGCCATGTGATTTGTGAATTATTCTACTTATTAACTCTTCCGGTCTTTATTGTTAATGTCTCTCAATTATGCTATTCCCTTAGGATGCATTTCGGTAATAATCTCAAAAGGTGTTTTTCCGGTACTTCTATTCACTAAATTGTTATAGGCAAACTCTTCTTGTGCAAGGATCAAATCCCAACTTCTGGTTTTATCTTCTACTAAAAATCTCAACAAGTTTCCCAAACTCTGGTTAACTACTTCTATCTGTCCATCAGTCTGTGGATAAAAAGTAGAACTGAACTTCAAATCTATCTTCATCTTCTTCCAAAGTGTTCACCAAAAATAGCCAACAAACTTAGTGTCTCTGTCTGAAACTATGCTATTAGGTAATCCATGCAATCTTACCACTTAATTGAAAAATAGGTCTGCTACATGCAATGCATCTGATGTCTTCTTACAAGGTATTAAATGAGCCATCTTTGAAAATCTATCCACTACCAAAAATATAGAATCATTCCCTCTCGGTGTCTTAAATAAGCCAAGTACAAATTCCATACTTATATCCTCTCAAGGTCTTGCCGGTACTGCCAAAGGTTTGTACAATCCCACATTCTAACTACTACCTTTTGAAACTTGACAAACTCTACAACTCTGCACATATCTCTTAACATCTTTATGAATCTAGGGCCAAAAGTATTGCTCACTCACTAATGCAACTATTTTATCAATGTCAAAGTGTCTAGCTAACCTCCACTATGCTTCTCTTTTATTAGGTTGTCTCTCATGAAACTTTTTGGTATGCACAACTGAACTCCCTTGAATAAAATCCCATCGTGAATGAAGTAATCCAACCATGACTAGTTATCTACATGCTTTCCATGGTTCTGCAAAATCAGGGTCTTCATCATACAAGGTTTACTGATTATTTTACCAGAGCTTGACTAATTTCAAAATTTCTGGGTAATCCTTGTCCAGCAACTATAGGTATGTATACCAACCAGTTTTGAAGGTCTCAGATATGGATACTGTTGGTATTTTAGATATATTGATATGGTTTTGTCATTGATGTCAACACCTATTAACACTTATCAACTCAGGCACTTTGGAGAATTGGCAAATGTTCACCGGCAAGCAAGTGACTTTATGCACAGTCACTGGCATCTAGTTCACCGGCAGGATATATTGTTCATCGGCACTTGGAATGACATGGAAAAAACTTGGTTATGTTGAAGACATTGTCTGGACACTTTGTCTTGGAGATTTGTTCATTGGTATATTCGTGTTTGCATATTTGCTATTATTGGCAAATAGGTCCTGAATAAGCATCGACAACCTTATCTATTCCAGATCAGCACGACACGCTTTGGAGATGATTTATTATTATTGTAAATGCATTAAGCCGACATGTTGTATCGGTTATTGCATTGGTTATTGATTTACTTGTAATATCTTTTAGAGCTGACCTACTAAAATTGGTCTTAGGTTATGGTATATATGTAAGATCTTATTTGTAAGATCCATATGTGATTGAAGAAAGGAACTATAAGAAGGTATATGCGAGAATAAGCAAAGCTATACATACAGACATCATTTGAAGGTTGAAGGAAGGTTTTTGTGAAGGCAATTAGAACTAAACGAGTACTGAATCCAACATATGCAGATGCTATTTTGAGCAGTACATCATTATTGGATTTAACCATCCAATTGTAGTCACTATGACTCCTATCTGTGTTTGAGCAGTGAGCTCTAGGCGCTTGGCCTTTCTGCATGTGTAGACCCTAGTTGTATACACATACTATCTACAGTAGTATCATTTGATTTTGTATAAGGTTTTCCAATGTGGTTTTTCCTCTTACAGGGTTTCCACATACAAATATTGGTGTTATGTGTTGTGGATATTATTGTCTTTCTATTTCATGCATTAATCTTTACCGGTACTGCAATTAACCTATAAACTATCTACCGGCATAAAGTTTGGTTTACTAGTATTAATCAATTGGTTTGGACATCAATATGGTTTTGTCATTGGTGTCAACACCTATTAACCTATAAACTATCTACCGGCATAAAATTATTCGACAACTGATACACCCCCCGCCCCCCCTCTTAGTTGTTTCCGGAACCTAACAATTATTATAAGAGCTGGTTTGGAAATTGCAACCGGTAATCAAACAATTATGAACATAAATGGTTTGGAAATTGCAACTGGTAATCAAACTAGAGGTAACATCTTTCATTTGAATAACAGTGAAAAGACATGCTTGATTGCACATATTGATGAAAGTTGGCTATAGCATAGGAGACTCTATCATGTAAATTTTGATTGCATTGTGAAAATCAATACAACTAAGGTAGTTAGAGATTTACCTAAGATTGTTAAACCTCACAATCTGGTATGTAAGGAATGTCAATTTGGAAAACAAGTTAGAGCATCTTTTAAAAGTATTCTAGAAAAATCCAATAATTCTCTTGACTTAATTCATACTGATTTATGTGGATTTATGTGGTCCAACTAGAACTAAAAGCTTACAAGGTGATAGATATTTCATGCTAATCATTGATGACTATTCTAGAATGTGTTGGGTTACTTTTCCTAGAGAAAAATTAGAAGCACTCGGGAAATTCAAACTATTCAAAGCAATGGTAGAAAATGAAACCGATAAGGAAATTAAATGTCTGGGACCAGATCAAGGAGGTGAATTTACATCTAAGGAATTTAAAACATCCTATGAAGTAAATGGAATCAGAAGACAATTATCAGCACCCCGGACACCACATCAGAATGGAGTTGTAGAAAGGAAAAATAGAACTATCTTGGATGCAACTAGAAGTATGTTATCTGAAGCAAATCTACCACATGTATATTGGAGAGAAGCAGTAAGTACAACAGTCTATACATTCAATAAAGTTCACATCAAAGGTGAAACCGGTAAGACCGCTCATGAACTATGGTTTGGCATTACTCCTACTCTTAAATATTTTAGAATATTTGGAAGTGAATACTATATTAGAAGAGATGAGTATATTGGCAAATTTGATCTAGAAGTGATGAAGGAATATTTTTTGGTTATTCTTCTAAGAGCAAGGCATATAGATGTTTTAACAAAAGATTGCAGAAAATTGTTGAGAGTACAAATGTGAAATTTGATGAACAGTTTAGAGGAACTTCAAGGTATATAGACTCTGAACTAGCAACAGAGATACAAACAAATGAACATAGATTTAACCCACCAGTAAAAATCAAGATCCAGTTACACTGGTATCATCTAAAAATTCCACTATAAATGAGGAATTGCAGCAAATGAAGACACCCTGATATATAAGATTGAACCACTCTAAAAATTAGATAATTGGGAACAAGTATCAAGGAGTTATGACAAGAGGAAGTCTGGAAAATGAATAGGTATGTCTTATTTCTCAAATTGAACCATTATCAATTAATGAGGCATGTGAAGATAAACACTAGATTAAAGCTATGGAAGAAGAATTATAACAAATTGAAAAGAATAACACATGGACATTAGTTCCTCGGCCTAAAGACAAAAATGTAATTGGAACAAAATAGACATTAAATGTGCATTTATGAATGATGATCTTGAAGAAGAAGTTTACATTGAGCAACCTGATGGATTTTATTTGACAAGTAACAAAGATATGGTTTGCAAGTTAAGCAAAGAGTTGTATGGATTGAAGCCATCTCCAAGAGCTTGGTATGCTAGATTGGATAAATATCTTTTGAAGATTGGTTTTTCTAAAGGTAATGCTGACAGTAACTTATACTATAAAGTGACTAATGATGACATCTTGGTTATAGAAGTTTTTGTTGATGATATAATCTTTGGAGGAGAAGATGGTTTATGTAAAGACTTTTCTATTGAAATGTAACAAGAATTTGAAATGTCTATGATTGGAGAGATAAAATTCTTTTTAGGATTGCAGATTTCACAAACTGATAAAGGTATATTATTGAGTCAATCTAAGTACTTCAAGGAGTTACTAAAGAAATTTGGGATGGAAAACTCCAAACCGGTAAGCACACCTATGACTACAAATGAAAAATTATCACTAAGGGATGAATCTACACTTGTTAATCCGACTAGGTACAAATCTATGATAGGAGGTTTACTATATTTGACACAAACAAGACCTGATATTATGAATGCAGTATGCATTGTTTCAAGATTTTAGAGTAATCCTAGAGAAAATCATGAATCAACTATAAAAAGAATTTTCCGCTACCTACAAGGCACTACAAATCTTGGCCTATGGTATCCTAGAGATGAAAACTTTGAATTATGTGCATACACAGATGCAAATTGGGCAGGAGATGTGGATGACGGCTTTATTCTTGGAAGCAGACTAATTTCTTGGTTGAGTAAGAAACAAAGTTGCACATCTTTATCAACAACAGAATTAGAATATGTTGCAACAGCAACTAACTGTACATTGGTATTATGGCTTAAGCAAATGTTGAAGGACATAAAGGTAAAATGCAAGGAACCTATAACTATCTATTGTGATAACACTACAACAATTCATATATCTAAGAATCTGGTACTACATTCTAAAACTAAACATGTTTCTATCAAACTGAATTTTCCAAAGGAGAATGTTGAAGCAAAAGAAGTAAAACTGGTTCATGTGAATACTAAAGAATAGATTGCAGATATTTTCACTAAGCCTTTGCCTAAAGAAACTTTTGAGTATCTCAGAGATCAGCTTGGGGTCATACCCCCACTGGTAGAGACTTAGATAGTTGGTGTTTGTCATCAATCGACAGAATCAACAAAGAAATCTTTTACTCCGGCTTTGATGAGGATATCTACTTCTAAGGGGGAGTAGTTGAGATACTGAATTGATTGGTATTTTGTACTTAAACCTAGTTTTTGTATTGTCTTTGGCATTTGATGTCAAAGGGGGAGAGATTGATATGGAAAAAAACATGTTACCCCTAGGAGGAGAGAATTGGGGAGTGATTGTTATTTTGGGAGAGATTGATTACTCTTTGTATCTGAATTTTGATTTCTGGTTATAATCTCTTTTGGGAGATTGTTGGTTTTTGGTATTTGTCATTTCTGTTTTGGCACTTTGATGGTTTTTCCATCTTGTGTTGCCATCAATGCCAAAGGGGGAGATTGTTGGTATTTTGGATATATTGATATGGTTTTTTCATTGATGTCAACACCTATTAATACTTATCAACTCTGGCACTTTGGAGAATTAGCAAATGTTCACCGGCAAGCAAGTGACTTTATGCATAGTCACTGATATCTGGTTCACCGACAGGATATATTGTTCACCAACACTTGGAATGAAATGGAAAATACTTGGTTATGTTGAATACATTGTCTAGACACTTTCTCTTGGAGATTTGTTCATTGGTATATTCGTGTTTGCATATTTGTTGTTACCGGCAAATAGGTCCAGAATAAGCACTGACATGCTTATCTATTCCACATCAACATGACACACTTTGGAGATGATTTATTATTATTGTGAATGCATTAAGCCGACATGTTGTATCAGTTATTGCATCAATTATTGATTTACTTGTAAATTGTTTTTATTGTAATATCTTTTAGAGTCGACCTACTAAAATTGGTCTTAGGTTATGGTATATATGTAAGATCTTATTTGTAAGATCCATATGTGATTGAAGAAAGGAATTATAAGAAGGTATATGTGAGAATAAGAAGAGCTATACAAGTAGACATTATTTGAAGGTTGAAGGAAGGTTTTTGTGAAGGCAATCAGAACTAAACCGGTACTGAATCCAGCATATGAATATGCTATTTTGAGTAGTACATCATTATTGGATTTAACCATCCAATTGTAGTCACTGTGACTCCTATATATGTTTGAGTAGTGAGCTCTAGGCGCTTGGATTTTCTGCATGTGTAGACCCCATTTGTATACACATACTATCTGTAGTAGTATCATTTGATTGTGGATAAGGTTTCCCATAGTGGTTTTTCCCCTTACAGGGTTTCCACGTACAAATATTGGTGTTATGTGTTGTGGATGTTATTGTCTTTCCATTTCATGCATTAATCTTTACCAGTACTGCAATTAACTAATCAACTGTCTACCAACATAAAGTTTGGTTTACCGGTATTAAGCATTTGGTTTGGATAAGTTGTTTTTGGTTTAAATTTATTTGACAACTGATTCACCCCCCCCCCCTCTTAGTTGTCTCCAGGACCTAACAAATACCAGTTCACTTAGTAAGTGTGCAAGTGTTTCCTTCTCTTATGCTTCTATCGGTGTCGGTTTTGCAATCATATCCATAGACTCTCTTTTGTGCAAACCCAGTGAATCCAATCTTGGACTCACCAATCCTCTAAGACTCCTTGCTCGCTGAATGATTTTATCTCTCTCCTTTTCAAGAACAAAAATTGATTTTTCAAAGACAAAATTTGACCATCAATAGATGTTGTTAGAGAGGTCAAACCATCAAAAGAATTTGCAATGTTAGCTACTTTGCCATGTAATTCCTTTAACCTTCCATCTACACTAGTTGTAAGAATTTCTATGTTACAACAAACCCTACAAATATTTGTACACTGTTTTAAACATTTCTCAATAAGAATGAGTTTTACTTCAATTTTCTTCTTCTTTGTTATAATGATTTGATCAAAGGCTACTCTCTTAGCCATAGTGAATCTCTCTAGTGCCTGTCGGTCTGATATCTGCATCAATGATTGAAAATTGTTAGATATGTGCTCTGTTAGTGTTTTAAGCTTGCTGAAAGGGATTGCTTCATTCTCAATCATGCAATCAGGTATTAATCTGTGTAAAACTATAACTCATTTCTCTATTACTCCCTTATTTTTAGACCCCTCCTTTAGTATCTTTTGAGTAGCTACCATCATTAATTCTATGGAACTCATATTAGTTATTGATTTCTTCTCAACTTGAGAAGTGGTAGTTGCCAAAATCTTTGCCGGGGAATACATATCTACTGCCGGTGCAGTCTCAGTTCCCTTTACCTTTACCTTAATCTCCTTTGCACAAGTGGATTTGTCACTTGGTGCAATATTAATTATTGTCGGTGGATTATCCATTATATTCTCAGTATCCTGTACATTGTCTTGCTCAAAAAAGGTTTCTGCTGGTACAGACTGTACACTCTCCTTAGCTTCTAGTGGTGTTTGTACACCATTATTCTCTGCCGGTATATCCAAAATTGGTTTTGAACTTCCCAAAATACCTTTCCCTTTTGATTTATCTGGAATGGTGGAAGTTGTTGCCTTAATTAAATCTTCATGAGATGTAAGAAAGTTAGGATTGTTTTGAAAGAATTTGGTCCAACCCTCACTACTTTCATTTACAACCTCATTAACTCTGCCCATCATTAGGCTTATTTGTTGGTGTTTGGTACTAAAAATTGTCCTATTAGTAGCATCTATATATCTATTCATTTCTTCTACTAATAGCACCACACAAATTCAAAAGTTCTACCTCTTCGATCTCTCTATCCCTCTTGGCAGTGTCAAGTCTTCTAGCTTCTAGTTTATTGTACAAAGATAAACGAATTTCCTACAAAATTTCTACTAAGGCTTTCTTGTAAATATCTATGTGCAACAGAATTGCCTCTTTTATCTCATTCTGCTCATCATCCTCTAAATTCTCATAGAAGTTACATACATTCTTCAGAATTCCATCCTTTGTTATTTCATCAACTAATTCAGCACATGTCATTGGGGGGATAATAGTAACATTACCAGATTTGATTGCTTCATCAATTTCACTTTTCCTCTTCTTTCTGACAGTTGCCGAAGTGGATGGAGTAGGTCGCCTCTTCTGAGTAGGTTTCCTTGTCGGAGGTGGGGGTGCAGTAGGTTTAGTTACCTTTCTAACAAGTTTCCTCCTTGGCTCCACCTTCTTCTCCTCTACCGATGGCTGATCTACTTTCTTCCTTTATACCCTTTTGAAAGATAGAGGTTCATTGTCCTCTTGACCAGAATCAAAAGTGACAGTAGAAATGTAAGTTTCAGGCTTCTTCACTTTTGGAGCACTAGCCACTATCGGTTCTACTGTCGATTCTCTTATCGGTTTGGATCCAAAACCTATTTTAGCTCCTATCTTGTGAATGACATTCTGCACAAATCCAGACATCTTATCTATTTCTTCTCTCTTCTTCTTGAAGCCATTTTTGACTTCAAGAGCTTTCTCTTCTGCAGTGCCAAAATGTTTGGTTTTGTCATCCAATGGAGCATCTAGCAACATTTTTGCATAGAGATCTAGAATGTTATCATCCACCTCATATCCAAGCTTTGTGACCCATATGGTCCCTAGTTCTACTGCCTCCATGAGGGCTTCATCATTTTTCACCATGAAATAGATGTCAGTGGAGTACTTATCCACAATGTTCTTTGATATTCTATCCCTATGTGTCGTATTTTCCTGAAATGTTTTGAAATAACCCCAAAGTTTCTCATCTCTGTCCATACCAAGACCGATGATTGCTTCCTTGATTTGCATACCTACCGGTATGTCATGAACCTAACGCTTCTTTCCTAGACCAGGTATCTCATTCATGAAGTAAAGCATCAAACAAACAATGTGATTACCATATCTAAAGGTTCCTTTCTTAACTCCCTTGACCTTTCCAAGATTCAACATCAATTCATTCCTCAACCATTCACATAGATCATATTTTTCATTATTCCTCAGCATTTGATATGCATCATTGATGTATGAACTAGCAACATAATTCAATTGACTAGATTGAGTTACCTTATAACCTATTATCATGCTTTCAAACTTCACATTAGTGTCGGTGATTGTGTTAATCCTCATTGATCTGCTATCATGAGTTGCACCGGTGAGCTTCTCAACCTCTATATTAAAATTTTTCTTGCCAGGTTCTTGTTCGACTTTGGGTAAGCCGGTGACTGCTTGAATATCCTACTTGGTGATCATGTAAGGCTGATCTAGCCAGATGAACTCATTGTGAACCTTGCTCCGAACTTATCTGATGATCTCATCTTTTAATTCTAGTATCTATAAGATACCAATTAACCCTAGATCCTTAATGTCTTTGAATTCCAGCTTGATGGTTCCCGAGATTCCTAGTATCATTGATTGATAGATACCTTTGATTTCCTCCATGCCTAGATGCTCCAAGGTGCAGTGAATGTATGCCCTTATATCTTCAACATACATCACGCCGCTAGGAACCCTAGAGAATGCTCCTGTGGAGTCTTACTTCTTAGCTATCAGGGGAGCCTCCTTGAAGATGGGTCTCAGCCTATCCTTAACTTAAAAAATAATGGGATTTGCAATGAAAGTAGGAGTTGAAGATCCAGACGCCATTTCGAAGAATACCTAAAAGTGAATGTCGGTTGGAAGATTGAGTGCCTCTTAGATAACTACTGGAAATCCTTAATGAATGCCTTTGGTGCACTCTTAATTGCTTGAAATTTTCCTTTACTTCGCTCTGAATGCTTGAATGTTGGGTGAGTGAAAATGAATCCAATTTCCCCATTTATCAATGAATAAACCCTAATCTTTCTCTGTCATAAATGCTTTGTGATCTACCCTACCAAATACCAGTTTCATAGTCTTATGTTGGGTGAACCTTCATCAATGATGAACACAACTCTCTAGATCTCTTTGAGATCTCTTTAGATCTCCTCCGGGGAATATGCAGGATTTGCAATGAGTTTGTCAACCCCTAAGGCCTATGCCTTAGTTACCGGTGGAGGAATGCTATGTTCTACCAGTAGACATACCGGTGTTGTAGTTGTTGGCAAATGAACACTCCAATGAGAAATTGTAGGTGATTGAAGGTATTGTCATTGATGGCAACCTTACAATCATGTGATACCGGCAGGCACCGACACCGACATATTCTACACCAGCACCAAAAAGATTGATCACCGACACCATGGCCGACAGGAATTTTGTTTAATTATCTTTTGTATTTAATTGTAAAATCTTTTTGTAAGCCAACATGATGGATTGTAATATGACTCATATAAGTATGAGATCATTGTAGATCATTTAGGGTGTGATAGATGGAAGTATTAATGCAGACCTAATATGTGAATTATAAGGCAGATTTTGGATAAGGGTTTATGTATATTGCAGAGCTTAAACCGGTACTAAATCTGGCATAGTAGATGCTAATCTGAAGCAATACATGACATTAGATTTGTATAATCCAATTTTGTAAGTCAGTGAGACTTCTTTTGTAACTGAGAAGTGAGATCTAGGCACTAGGCCTTCCTGCATGTGCAGGCCCCTATTGTAAACAATAATATTCCCTTATTGGCCAGTAAGCGAATATTGTGGGTCACAAATTCCATTGAGGTTTTTCCCACACTGGGTTTCCTCATTAAAAATATTGTGTTATGGTGTGTCTTTTATGTTGTGGTTATTGTTCTTATTTATTGTATTATTTTTGGTTTACCGATACATAGTTTTGAAATTCTTTTCATGTTATAAGTCAAGAAAATTCTTATACCAGTCAGATACAGATTCACCCCTCCTCTCAATATCTTTGAGAATCCTAACAATTGATATCAGAGCTTGGTCCTCTATTTTCAAAAGCCTAACAACTTGAGGAAGATCTTGACACTGGTAGAGATGGAAAACTTGAGAAAGAAATTGGAAGCAACTCTTTCAGACTATGATGCAGAAAAAGTGAAGAATATCAAACTTGAAGATGATGTAAAGGTTGCACGAGATATTATTTGAGGACTTCAAGAAAATTTCACTATAGAAAGAAAAAAGAAGAGAACTTTGTGAAAAGATGCAGAATGATGAATATGAAAAGGAAACTCTCAATGATCTGGTGAATAAACTGAGACAAGAAAACAATACAATGAAGAATGAGATGCAGGACATGACTATGAGATTTTGTAAAGAAATTGAAGATAGAAAGAAGAATGAAGATGACTTGGTTAGAAGACTAAATGATGTTGGAAATGAAAACACAAGACTTAGTCATGAAAATGATATGCTAAAGACAAAGCTAATTCACTTAGAACATGACAAACCTAAACTCATGAGACAGAAATATTTCCTGGAAAATGAGTTGGCTACTACAAATCAACACAAGGAGAAATTCAAGAAAAGTTCAAAAGAACTTGATGACATGTTGAAGAATCAAAAACCTAACGGTGATACAAATGGCCTTGTCTTTGAAGTTGGTGAAAGCTCTGGTACTGCAAACAAACATGATCATAGCAAACTGGTAAGACAACCTAATGCTTACAAATTAAATGGGAAATGTTTTATTTGTAACAAGTATGGTCATAGAGAAAATCAGTGTAGATTTAGAAACTATCAGGAACAGTAATACACCCACTGGTCAATGTTCTAAATGCAACAAAGTTGGTCATAATTCAGAAAATTGCAAAATGAATGTAAGATGTTATGTTTGTGGAAGATTTGGACACTTATCTAATCAATGCAAAACACATATCGGCATAGGATATGGGAAAGCTATTCAGAAAAACAATGTGACTTGTTATGCTTGTAACAAGATTGGACATATTGCAAAATTTTATAGAAGTAAGGCATCACCGGCAAATAACAAAGGACCTGGCTTGAAAGGTAAAGAAAAAGTTGAAGAGGTAAAACAAGAATTCTCAAAGCAATGGATTAGAAAGTCAGATCAGAATGTTGATGGGAATACTCCTCCACTGATAGAATAGAGTATCACTCAACCGCCAAGAGACTCTTCATCTAACTAAAGGAAAATCCTTTGGGGGTTTGGAAATAAACTGAAAAACATGCTAATAGACCCTCAGTTGATGGTGAGAAGTTGAATTACTTCTTTATTGGAAGATGAGTTAAGTTTGACTTAACCGACAAGCATTAAATGTGGTAGTTGAAGGAAATAACACTATAAAACAAGTGTTTTGTCTCTTTTTTATTCACTGAGCACTCAAAATCTTCAAAGAGTGCAAAATTCCCGAGCGAAGGCATCCTTAGCGTAAAGTGAAGCAGTTCATCCAAGCACTCATCCTAAAGGTAGATTGAGATATTTATAACCATGGCATCCTCCTTTGTTCCTGAATTCATTGCAAACCCTATTATTGTAGAAGAAGTTAAATGCCCTAGACCCGTGTTTAAGATTATTCCCGACATTGCAAAGAAAGGTGATACCCTAGGGGCATTCTCTTAAATTCCTAAAGGAGTAGTATATGTTGAAGACCCTAAAATGTACATACATTGTCAGATAGAAGAACTAGGAGATGAAGAAATCAAGAATATGTATCAGACTATTTTATGTGATGAATCTGGAAATATCAAACCAGAACATAAGATAGTGGAAACCCTAGGTTTTACTAAAATCCTTAGTATCCCGGATTTTCCCAAGGATGTTATAAGGATTGTGCTAAGCAGAGTGCATGGAGAATTCTTTTGGTTGGATTCAATTTATAAGATCACAAAAGAGGCAGTCAGGGCAGTAACAGGCTTACCCTCCACTGGTAGCAGGCCTGACAAAACTAAGAAAGTTTCTAATGACACTATAACAAACTTAACCGATGCAACTTTCAACAAGAGATCACTTAGAGTCAATGATGTTAAAGATGAAAATGTCAAATTCATTAGCATGGTACTTGGCTACAAAGCCACTCATACAAATAGAATAAACTCAGTCTCTAGCTTGTGCATTAAAAGTGCTTATGACTTAGTGAACAACAATGCTAAGATTGACATCTGTGAATGGATGAAAGATGAACTAATAGAAAACCTAAAGAAAATCAAAGGATCTAGGCAAGAACCGCACTCCATTGACAGTGAATGACAACCTTTGTCATTGTTGTCAAAGGGGGAGTAGTGGAGATGAGAAAAATGATAAGAAGAAAGACATCATCAGCTCAGGGGGAGCACACTTTTTTATAACATAGTTTTGGTAAGAGAATTTTGGCAGATCATTTTTGGATAACATTTTTGGATATACAGTTTTGATTTTTCTCATGAGTGTTGCCATCAATGCCAAAGGGGGAGATTGTTGGCAAATCCACACTCTAATGAGAAATTGTAGGTGATTGAAGGTATTGTCATTGATGGCAACCTTACAATCATGTGATACCGGCAGGCACCAATACCGGCAGATTCTACACCAACACCGAAAAGATTGATCACCGACACCATGGCCGACAGGAATTTTGTTTAATTATATTTTGTATTTAATTGTAAAATCTTTTTGTAAGCTGACATGGTGGATTGTAATATGACTCATATAAGTATGAGATCATTGTAGATCATTTAGGGTGTGATAGATGGAAGGATTAATGCAGACCTAATGTGTGAATTATAAGGCAGATTTTGGATAAGGTTTTATGTATATTGTAGAGCTTAAACTGGTACTGAATCTGGCATAGTAGATGCTGATTTGAAGCAGTACATTTAGTGGATTTGTATAATCCAATTTTGTAAGTCAGTGAGACTTCTTTTGTAACTGAGTAGTGAGCTCTAGGCACTTGGCCTTCCTGCATGTGTAGGCCCCTGTTGTAAACAGTAATATTCCCTTATTGGCCAGTAAGGGAATATTGTGGGTCACAAATCCCACCGAGGTTTTTCCCACATTGGGTTTCCTCATTAAAAATATTATGTTATGGTGTGTCTTTTATGTTGTGGTTATTGTTCTTATTTACTACATTATTTTTGGTTTACCAGTACACAGTTTTGAAATGCTTTTCATATTATAAGTCAAGAAAATTCTTATACCGGTCAGATACTAATTCACCTCCCCCTCTCAGTATCTCTGGGAATCCTAACAATAGCATCTCCACTAGGTTCTTCAGATTTTCTAACCCATCTCTTAGTGTGATCTTGTTGTATTTCATCTACCTTCTGCTTTCCTTTCTCATTTGCTTGATTATTTTAACCGGTTGAGTCTTGCTTCTGCAGTACTTAGCAATATGACCTATTTTGTTGCATGCATAACATGTAACATTGTTCTTCTGAATTGCTTTGACAAATACGGTGTCATTCCTTGACCTACAATGATTAGCCAAATGTCCAAACTTTCCACATGCATGATATTTAACTTTCATTTTGCAGTCTTTTGACATATGACCATATTTCTTGCAATTTACGCATAGACCTGGAACAGAATTGTAATTTCGATTTTCTTTATTTCTACATTGTTTAGCCATATGCCCAAATTTATTACAAACAAAGCATCTACCATTGAATTTATAAGCATTAGATTGCCTTACTGGTTTCCTCTATTCTGATGAGTTCTGCATACCGATTGTCTGATCTGCAGTACCAGAGCTTTCATCTTGTACAAATCCAAGTCCTCTAGAATCATTACTTTGCCTTTGTCTTTTCAATAAGTCATCCAATTGTGTAGCACCGATCCTAAAATTTTCTTTGTAATCACTTGCAGTAGTCAGATCATCTCTCAAAGATATTACTTGTCTTTCAAGTTCTTGTTCATTATTTTGGGATTGTACCAAACTGGTTTTTTGCATATCATTCTCATAAGCCAATCTGTCACATTCTTCAGATTTGTTCTTCAGAGATGTAGCAAGGTTTTCTTCTTTATTCTTTCTATGCTCAATATCCTTTGACATCCTCATAGTCAGGTCTTGCATTTCATTTTGCATGAGCATGTTTGCTTGACTCAGTTTCTAACAATGTTCCTTGAGAGTATTATCATCATCTTGTTTTTGCAAAAGTTTCTTCCTCCTAGCTTGAGTTGATGATAACCTTGATAACTCAATGATGAATGAATAGTACCAAACCGGTACTAAGAGGATGGGGGGTGGTGAATCAGTACAGACAAAAACACAATCCTAAACCGGTTTGTCAGCAGACACTTTACTTTGACAAACAAACAGTAACACCGGTCTTAAATAGAGTACAACCGGCAAAACTCAGAATAGCTGAGACAAGGATAAACTGGTTGACACTTTTCTTTTCATACAATCTAATACTTCATTTCCATTTTTCCCTAATGCATGAACAGGTAATCTATCATCAAAAGATATATAAGCAGCTAGATCAACATGATTTACCTTCAGACACAAATCACTCAAACCATCACCACACAAGACACACATATTTTTCACATGGAAAGCCAACTGGGACAAACCATAGTGGGGATGAGTACCCACAAGCTATTTTTGAACTCTTTAGAAGTCCACTCTGTTAGGAGCCTTGTCTGGTTAAAGACTTATATAATAGGTTCTATTAGGAACCGATCCTGTTAGGGATCACCCAGTTAAGGGATGGCTAGAATACCCGGTTAAGGGTTAAACCCTGTTAAAGGTTACCTTGTTAGAGGATTTCAAGAACTCAATGGTTTTGAGTCACCATGTTAAAGGATTTATAGTAAGCCGGTTAAAGCTACCCTATTAAGGGATTTCCCAACTATTTAGGTGGTTAGAGATCAACAGGTATTATAATGATCTAGTAATGGCACTCAATGCTAATGCAAATCCACTTTAGCTCCTCTTCACCTTCTGCACTTACACTCTGTAGGTATCACTTCTCTCTTCTAGTCTGGCAAGAATCATGTATCCCTTCACTTGGATACACACACACAACTTTCGCCAACAACCTCAGAAAGAAACACAATATCGACCTTATACGAAATAGATAGGTCGGTATCATAAACCCTAAACCTATTAGGTTAAGGAATTCAAATAGTTCAATCCTGACCGTTGAGCATATTGCATTAAATGCAACAATCTTGATCCAATCACAAGACGTTCTCCATCATTTGTTTTCCATCATTTTCATGGCAACTGATAACCCATCATGCGTTATCACCATTTACAAACTTTGCACATTCCCGAGGTAGATAGGAACAATCTCCTTCATGCAAGATCCTTCATGCGCACAAGGCTGACGTGGCAACACGATCCGTTCTTCATTATACTGCTAAATCATTACTCAAAGTCACCAATTGAGCCACACAAGTTTGAAGTACTTTAATCAAAATCCCTGAAGTTGAGACTACCAACCGGTAGTCATGCAAAGCTTCCATGTGGTGGTTCCCATAATCACATGTTAGTTCACCTTAAACAAACACACCGCTTCACTTTGGCACATATACCAATTCACAGTGTTATACCGGTTCTCACATATACCAGTTCTCTCCTCTTCAGCATATTGGCATCAATGACAACATACAATGCCATCATGTCCTCATACTGGTTCATATAATGCCAACAATCTCCCCGTTTGGCATTGACGGCAATATACAAAGATATCTATCCGCTTCACATCTTCTCACCCAATTTTTGTAGATATCTTCTCTGCTTCTCTTCTTCTCCCCCTTTGACAACAATGCCAAAGTGGAGGCACAAGCTTCCCTATTCCATTATATTGCTCTCCCTGACGAGTAGCATCCTTCAACACATCAATCCAAAAAAAATGACTATGCAATACTTGACTGATGTGGAGCATATACCTTTAGTTGACCTCCTGAAGGGGCACCACCCCTAATTCACCTCTTAAGTACATAAATGTAGCCTTTGGGAGAGGCTTGGTGAATATGTCTGCTAACCACTCCTTACTAGAAACATGTTCCAGTGCAATCTCTTTGTTCTAAACCTTTTCCCTCAAGAAATGATACTTAAGCTCAAAGTGCTTAGTTCTAGAATGTAAAACCAGATTCTTGTAGATGTTAATCGCACTAGTATTGTCATAAAATATACTTACCGGTTCAAATACAAGAACTTTGAAGCCATGTAATACATGCTTCATCCAAATTGTCTGAGTGTAGTTCATGAAAGCTGCAACATATTCTGCTTCCACTGTAGACTAAGAGATACAACTCTTCTTCTTACTCATTGATGAGACCAGTCTACCACCGAGAAAGAATGCACCACCGGTTGTGCTCTTCCGGTCATCCACATTACCTACCCAATCAGCATCTATAAATACTTTCAGGTTAAAATCATTGCTATATGGATACCATAACCCATAGTCAATAGTTCCCTTCAGATACCTAAGAATCCTCTTGACTGCAACCAAGTGGGATTCTCTTGGACTTTTCTAATGCCAACTACATGTGCAATATCTGGTCTACTATGCACTACATAATGCAACTTACCAATCATTGATCGATATTCCTTCTCATCAACCAATTCTGAGTCATCCTCTTTGGATAGTTTACAACCGGTCACCATTGGTGTACCAACCGGTTTGCTATCTTCCATACCAAAGGTCTTCAACACCGCTTTGACATACTTGGACTGAGTGATAAAGATTCCATCTTTCATCTACTAGATCTGCAGTCCAATGAAGAACTTAAACTCCCCTATGCGTGACATCTCAAACTCTTTCTTCATCTCTTCTGCAAACTCATGACTCATCTTGTCATCTCCATCAAAGATAATGTCATCAACAAATAACTCACAGATCAGGATCTAGTCTCCTTCAAACTTGAAGTAGATATTGCTATCTTCGCTTGTTCTCTCAAATCCAATCTTCACAAGATGGGAGTGCAGGCGTTCATACCATACTCTAGGTGCCTGCTTTAGACCATATAAGGCTTTATGTAGCCTACACACCATGTCACTATCTTCACATAGGGAAAACCCATCTAGTTGCTCTATATACACCTCCTCTTCAAGTACACCATTTAAGAATGCATTTTTTACATCCATTTGATATACTTTGAATCCTTTAAAAGCTGCATATGCAAGAAGCATATGAACTCCTTCCAATCTGGCTACAAGAGCAAAGGTTTCTCCATAGTCTTCTCCTTCTTCTTGGGCATTTCCATTGCACACTAGTCTAACTTTGTTTCTAATCACTGTGCCATCCTCATTCAACTTATTTCTAAAAACCCATTTGGTACCAATGACATTTTTATGCTCTGATCTGGGTACCAAAGACCATGTACTATTTCTCTCTATCTGGTCAAGTTCCTCTTCCATTGCCTTGATCCAGTCTTCATCTTTATGTACCTCTTTGAATGATTTAGGCTCAAATTTAGAGATCATACATGAGTTTTCTCTGACCTTTCTTCTTGTAAGGATTCCTGCATCCTTATCTCCTATGATCTGCTTAAGATCATGATTCAACTTGACATACTGAGGAATGGTCTTAATAGATTCCTCTTGCTTTTCTTCTTCATCCTCATCTCCATCAGTATCAACATCTACGTCTACTGGTGTAGGAACACTATTACTGGTTCTTGGTTGACTGGCAACCAGTTCCTAGAAGGTTACTACAGGTTCATTTACCACTTGCTCACTATCGGTCTCCTCAGTTTTCTCAAAGGTTTCATCAACTCTTACATTGATGCTTTCCATAATTCTTTGAGTCCTATAAATTGAAACACTTGAGAGCTTTGCTCGTGGTGGAATACCCTAGGAATATTCCCTCATCACATTTTGCATCAAATTTTCCCTGGTGTTCACTCCTCTTGATGTAGAATTTGCTACCAAACACTCTAAAGTAGCTAACCACAGGTGTCTTACCGGTCCAATACTCATAAAGAGTTTTATCCTTACCTTTCTTGATGAGTACCCAGTTCATTGTGTAGACTGCAGTGCTCATCGCTTCTCTCCAAAAGGTGTGAGCGACCTTTCCTTGAATCAACATGGTTCTAGCTGCTTCAACCATAGTCTGGTTATTCCTCTCTGCTAGACCATTCTGTTGTGGAGTCTGGGGGGTAGACAGTTGCCTCTTGATGCCATGCTCTTCACAGTACTTGTTAAATTCACCAAAAGTGAATTCCCCTCCTTGATTAGTTCTCAGGCACTTGATCCTTTTACTGCTTTCCTTCTCCACTAATGCTCTAAAAGCTTTGAACTTTCCAAAAGCTTCAGACTTATCTTTCAAGAATGTGACCCACATCATTCTTGAGCAGTCATCTATAAGAATCATAAAATACCTATCTCCCTGCACACTCCTAGTTTTCATAGGACCACACAAATCAGTATGCACAAGATCAAGTAAATTGTCAGCACTGAAAGGTTTACCTTTAAAGGTTGAGGAAGACATTTTCCCTAGTTGACACTCTCTGCACAAGGTATTTTCTGGTTTGCTCACCACCGGTAACCCTCTAACTACCTTGATCTTATTGGCCTTCACAATGTTATCAAAGTTTACATGGCAGAGTCTCCTATGCCATATCCAGCTATCATCAAATTTAGCCATAAGACATGTACTTATATTTGCATTCAGCTAAAATAGGTTACCTTTGGTCTGCATACCGGTTTCACCACTCTTTCCTTTGATTATGCAAATTCCATTCTTCAATTCTAGAGTGAGACCACTATCATTCAGCTGGGCAACACTCAGAAGGTTGTGTCTGAGACCATCAACCCAATACACATTGTCAACACTACTCTTTCCATTCAAAGAGATGGACCCTCTTCCTTTGACTATACATGGTGCATCATTACCAAAGTGAATCACAACACCATCATACTCTTCCAAGGATAGAAACTTGCTCTGGTCACCAGTCATATGGTGATAATAGCCACTATCAATAATCCACTCATTGGAATTATCAAAGTGGGGGACAAGAGCCTTCTTGTCTGACACATCTTCCTTGATAACAACAAACACAATATCTTCATTTTCTTCATCTTTTGACTCCTCATCTATGACACCTTCATCAACTGCCACAAAACAGTTTCTCCGGTTTTCTCCTTTGAATTTCTTAAACCTTTCTTGTTTGTCCTTGTTGTCACCATTAGGACAGTTTACAGCAATATGTCCTATCCGGTTACAAGAAAAACATTTCAAAGGGAGCTTACCTTTGTATTTGCTAGTTCCTTTAGGAAGTTTCCTGGCAAGGAGAGCTTCAAATGCCATCAGAATCTCCTCATCATCCATTTCTCTGCTCTGTCTTGGTTCACCACTATTGCTAGCTTCTTTTCCTTTTCTGGATGGTACAGTAGAAGCTTTAAAAGCTGATTCAGTCTTTTGAACAATGCCATCAAAACTATTTAGCTCATAGGCTATCAACTTTGCAATGATGGAGTCTAGGGATACCTTAGTCTTGTCTATTGATCTCAATTCCTAAATAGCAGCAACCCTTATTGCATAGACTGGTAATAAGGATCTCAGAACTTTTCTTACCACAGTGGAATCTTCCATTTTACCACCTACACTCTTGATATCTCTGACAATAGTTTTGATT